>NC_133417.1:132243611-132559722 GCF_049350105.2 Macaca mulatta
TCATAACAAGACCATGTAGAAAACGTGGAATCGATGCCCCTGCGGTAACTAACTTGATTGTGGTACTCATTTCACTACACACACACACAGACACACACACACACACCTATAAATACATCTATAAAACCATCATGTTGTATACCTTAAACTTATACAATTTTATTTGTCAGTTAGACCTCGATAAAGTTGGAGGTGAGGGAGGTCCGAACTCAATGACGGTTTGCTTTCCTCAGAATGGCAATGGGGTGAGGGAGGGCCCGGCTCCTAGAGGGAGCAACTTCTTGATTTTCCTCATTCTTTCTCATTTCCCTGCCGGGGCCACCCAGAAGCAGTCCTATTCAGATGATAGAAAACCTTGTCAGTCCTCCTAATGAAAGGGGGAGTTTGGTACAGAACAGGGGAATCTGCTTGGATTTAAAGATGGTGTCAAACTATTGTCCAATGCAGGGAAATGCATTTATATCTACATGAAGAAGGAACTCTTTAAAATCTGTTAGGCTTGGAATTTTCGACAATGATCTATACATAAACTCCTTAAGTATTGCCTGTGTACTGACATACTAAAAGTTATGATGATGCTTAGGACTACGTATTATTTAGGAAATATTTGAAAAGAGATAATACACAAAAGCAAGATTTCATTGTTGCCAATAGATAGCAAGCAAGGTTACCGTGTCCCTCTGAGGGATCTGATTGAGTGCATTTGGCTGCAGGAGTAATATAAGTGGCCCCAGGGTGTTATGTTCTGTATCTAGATCTAGAGGACAGTCACACTCATGGTTCCAGTTGAAAATAGGTCTCCTGCTTCCATTAGCATAGCAGGGCCTGTCTGGTCACAAGTCCTGACTGTTTGGTTTGGAGACTATGTGCAGTATGGATTGGAGCAGAGGTGCAAAGCCCCAAGTTTTGGGTACCAGGGATACTTGCAAGGTGTGAGAGCACAGCCTGCTCTTCCCTCAAGGCCAACCCGAACGTAGCAGCCAAGCAGGGCTTCTAGGGCAGTCCAGGTATGGAGCTGTTGTCCATTGTCACTTAAGTCCTCTGTCACCTTGTCCGTGTCCTCTGGTCGTACTAGATCTTGGATATGCCCACCCCCCTGGAGACACCACTAGACAAAGAGAAATGAGGATGCCTAGTCAATGACTTCCCAAGTCCAAGTCGAGACGTCTGCTTCAGCTGCTTTGACAGGCAGCAACATCAAAGGAGCAGTATCCCAGTATCCCAATATAGTAACAATTTATTGTAAATTATCAAAATGTGTGAGCTTTACCCACACCTCCTTACCTCGAAACCTGTCCCTGCTGTTTCCTCTTCTTTGACTGAGCTTTACCCACACCTCCTTACCTCGAAACCTGTCCCTGCTGTTTCCTCTTCTTTGACCGTCCCATCTTCACTGTGTAGGAGACTCACCACCGTACACTGATGAAGAACACCCACAGTTCTGTGCAGTGCTGCCGCTACCTTAAGCTTGTCTAGAGGAAGAGAAGAGACCCCAGTCTAACTTGACACATCAGGCTATTGTCTTACTTTGAGAGGAGGCTTACCGGGGGCCTGGGTATGGCTTGTAAGTGCTGTAGGCACAAGGTACTATGACTTGGGCCTATCGGGTAGGTGTCTGGAGTGAGGCTTCTTGGCCCTGGGGCACAAGGGCAGTGATAAATTTCAGTGACTACCATCCTGCTCTGGTATTTTTCCCCACTTGGCAGCATTTTATATATAAAACTAAGGCTTCATTTATTTTGATCCCCTCTTCCCATTGAAAGAGCCATCATCTTTTTCTTAGAGACCCCAAACAAACAGGGTAGATGGCAGAGGCCTCTTATCTGGCACAAGACTCGGGTTCCTGGTTTACCCTTCAGGCTGGGATAAGGCTAGCCCCAGAAATGGGACTCAGAAACGAGCCACTGCTCTCCTGAGTGCCTGTCTTCATGTAAAAAGGGATCTTTGTGGTCATTTGTTTCTATGCCTTTGTTTTGGAAATGAGGAACTTGAGGCCCAGAGAAGTCAAGGAGCATCACTGGACGTCTGGCATCTCTGGTTTCCCAGTTCAGTTTGTGTCTCCCCTTCAGCAAGCTCCCCCTCCCTTTAGTTTTGCATTTAACACAGTCTTGCCTTCATGACTGCCGCCTCCTTTTTTTCTGTAAACACGAATATGAAGTGTATTTGCTCTGCTTTTCAGCCTTGTCTGCCCCACTGAGTGTCCAAAATAGCCGGCTGGAATTCATGAGAATGTTATGTCTTCAGATGTTTATAATCCAAAAGAATCTCTTATGGTTTTTTGTAATAAAACAACTTAGATGTTGGTATTTTGTGTTGGAAAGGCGAGCAAAGTTCACAATGAAGCAATTACAATGCAGTGCATTATGTATAATTTGTAGCCTGCCCCAGGAGTGATGGTGAACTGTGAAACACCATCCTGGCCCTGTAGCGTAATTAGCAGGATCCAACGCTGCACAGGGAGAAGCATAATAGTTGTCATCCGAGGTAAATAAAAGTAAGGAAAAGTTCTGATACACCCCAAATTATATAAAGAGCAGCCCCTATATTAGGCTGCAAATATGTCAAGAGTCTTCATTGCTAATTGAAGAAATCTTTTGAGGTTTAGCAGCTCATAAGTTCACACTGGGAATTGCCCTGTTGTTCTAAGGTTGTAAGTCTTGTCTTTGAAATGTAACAGTTGTACTTTTATATTGAGTTCCTCCAATAGTACCATTGTAAACAGGGGGAGTATGCATTTTAACGTAAGTTTGAACAATGCGGTTTTAAAAGAGTTCACCACATCAAAAAGAGGCTGTTTGGACATGTTTTATGCATTCTTTTCTCTATAGTATTTAAAGCTATAAATGACTCATAGAAGTGTGTTCCATTTAGATCCATCATGTTGGTGTAGTGTCCTCACTGGAGCTTGTACTGCCCTTATTTTTTTCTACTCTGAGATAATTATCTGAAAACAGGTCTAGGCCTTTTGCCAAGTCACTTGCCCTTAATCTGTCTTCAGATCCATAGAAATAATTCTAGAACACTGTTACACTTGTTCTAAACAGCAACGCACTTTGTGCCTTTTCATGGTCATCTTTTTTTTTTAATTCAAATATTCAATTTGCACTCTCTTTTTTCTCCATGTACCAATTACAACCCTTCCTATAGCCTGCTAGTCCCCCATTAAAAATCTCTAATTTTTTGCTAAGCCACTAGTTGGAGTAAAGAAAGGTTGGATGGTACAGGGAAAGATGTGTGTGGTGGTGTCCAGAGCAAACTGGTGGTATACGAAGAACACTGGGCTTGCGTCTGACCCCTGGACATATGGACCATACCATTTTCTGGTATGAGACCTCAAGCCTCAGTCTTTACATCTGTATAATGAAGGCAGTACTTAGCACTCAACACCTCCTTCCATTCCTGCATTTGTTCATTTATTTATTCATCCCCAGGGATAGAATGTGGACACAATCCCTCACTGTCCTTGCCCCCATGGAGCTCACTACCCAGTGAGAATGCACACTGTCAAAATGATTAGATTCACGATAATCACTAACCATGGCATCATGTGCTTTGAAGAGAGGGGATCCTATGAGAGCTTCAGGCAAAGAACCCTCATTGGGGGTGATCAGAGGACACAGTCACTTTCCTGGAGAAGTTGTGTTTAAGCCAAGAGCCGGAGGACATGAAGCAAGGAGAAGCGGGGTGGGGCAAGTGGAGGTGAGGGGAGAGTGGGACCCAAGGGAGCTGGAGAGGCAGCTCGTGGCCACGCCCTGCACTTACTGGGCAGAGTAAGATTCTTTATTTTTGCTGTAAAATAAAAGCCAAGAGTAAAGTGGATGAGATGTTTGTTTTTGAAAAGCTCTCCCGGCTACTGTGTGAAGAACGGCTGGTAGGAAGACAGGAGCAAGTGTGGGGAAATGGTTTAGGGTTGTGTTAGAGTTCTTCAGAGGAACAGAACCCATAGGATACAGGTATGTATAAAACGGAGTTTATTGTGGAGAATCAGCTAAGTGATTACAAGCAAAGTCCTATGATAGGCCATCTGCAGGCTGGGGAAAGAGAGAAGCCATTAGTGTGGCTCAGTCCCAGTCCAAAAGCCTCAAAACCAAGGAAACCTGCAGCGCAGCCCTCAGTCTGAGGCCCAAGGCCCAAGAGCGCCCAGGAGGCCGCTGCTGAAAGTCCCAGTGTCCAAAGGCTGAAGAAACTGCAGTCTCATTGTTGTAGGACTTTCTCCTCAGTTCAGCTAAAAACTGGGTTCTTGCCACACAACCAGGAAAGATAAGGCTCGTGGACACAGAAAGGTGAGAAAAGCAGAATTTATTGGGTGAGAAAAGGAAAACACTCAGCAAAGCAAGCGCGGTTCCTGTTAACAGGCCCTCATCTCACCAACTGAATCCCAGGTCACCACCCAGGAACAGGAGGGGCCAGGCTCCTCCCCCTGCAAATGGCTCGAACTTCCCGAGGCCCCACCCATCTTCCCATTGCACAGGTCAGTTGGAGATTCTCTGGGAGCCCTTTTTACTTGGCTGGCCCATCATATTCAAAGGCAGGAGGAGAGGAAGCAAGCATCCCACACAGGGGGAGAGAGGAAAAGCAAGAAGACTCAGCAGGCTACGACCCTCTACCGTCTGCCCTGTTCTAGCCACACTGGCTGTCCACTGGATGTGCCCACCCACATTGGGGCGCGTCTTCCTCTCCCAGTCTCCTGACTTGAATGTCAGTCAGTCTCCTCTGGCAACTTTCAGAAACACCCAGGAGCACTGCTTCACCAGCCATCTAGGCATCCCTTAAGCCAGTCTAGTTCACGCCTATATTAACCATCACAGCAGTTCAGGCACTGGTCTAGGCCCATGATATAGGTGACTCAAACAGTGCTGGTGACAGGGCAGATAGAGAATGGACAAATTTGGGAATGTTCAGGTTAAAATGACAAGTTTCGACAGATTGAATTTGGGGGCAGGATGAGTGGAAGAGGAAGGTGTCAAGGAAGACTGTAGGGTCTGGGCTTGTGTGACTAACCGGAGGGATCGTGGGGGCATTTTTGAGGATAGCCTAGAAACGGGGTCATTAATGTAACAGTCGGCACCACTTACCTTTCATTCCTTTGACCCAGGTGTTCACATCCTTTAATTCATTTGGTCCTCAGAACACACCCATAAGCTAGATTTTACAGATAAGAAAATTGAGGATCAGTGAGTAAAGTAACTCCTCCTAGGGCACAAAATAAGAGGCAAAGCCAGTATTCATCCTCAGCTCTTTCTGGTTCAGAACCCGTGCCCTACTCTTGTTCCCCACCAGAACCAGGTAGCAGAAAGTCAGCTTTGTAAGACATCGATGTCTACTCCAGATTTGGTAAGTGAGGTTTTAAGCAGAATGAAATGCTTGGAAGAGAAAACAGGAGATTTGGGGTATGGTTCTGTGCCTCTTAGCTCTTAGCAAAACCATTTACCTTCTCTGGACTTCCATTTCCCATCTCTGACATGAGCGAGTCAGATCTACCATCCTGAAGACAGCCCTCATGTTCTGGAAATGCATGATTTTTATGATGTCATCCTGGATGCATCTCATACACAGTCTACTGTCCACATTTGATTAAATCTTGAGGACTCCTGTAGTAAAACCATATAGTCCTTTCTCTGCTAGCTTTTTATCTGGCCAAAGCACATATTTAGATACTTCCAATGAAGTTCAGAGAGCAACATATTCCTCTTCCCGTATCTAAATCTTCAGTTATCCAAGAGGAGCCTAATTCTAGGTTCCTAACTTGGGATTGAAATTTTAAAAATTTCGTTCTGGGGTTTTCTTTTTCTGTTCATAAAATAAGTTTTTTTTTACTAGAATTTATTAATAATGTCTATTAATAGATATGTAAAATAACTCATTTTTTGTTGTTATTGAATATCTCTCCGTAGCAGAGACTATTGTAAAATAATTCCCGAGTTTATTTATGTTCAGTTTGAGACTGAGGCAGGCCATTTCAAGGATGTAAAACCAGTCTGAGACACTCCTTGGCCTTCCTGAGACTGGATGGGCTTGTTTGTAAGAGATGTTAGGTTTCCATCATTCTGAGCAAACTATCACAGGGACAGAAAACCAAACACTGCATGTTCTCATTCATAGGTGGGAGTTGAACAGTGAGAACACTTGGACACAGGGTGGGGAACATCATACACCAGGCCTGTCATGGGGTGGAGGGTGTGGGGAGGGATGGCATTGGGAGAAATGCCTAATGTAAACAATGAGTTGATGGGTGCAGCGGGCCAGCATGGCACACGTATACATATGTAACGAGACCACACGTTGTGCACATGTACCCTAGAACTTAAAGTATAATAATAAATAAATAAGCTTATTGAACTTCAAAAACAAAAAAAAAAGAGAGAGATGTTAGGTTTCGGTCACAGAATTGCCCCCTGCCTCTATAGGTTATTAGCACACACACATAAGCACACACTCATGCAAACACATGCAGACACACAAATCCATGCACTCATGCACATGCGCGCGCGTGCACACACACACACACAGAGTCTCTAATGGGGCACAAGATTAGGATTTGAGAGAAGGATAATGAGTTAATCAGACCTAAAAGAACACACAAAAAGTGGTTAATTAGACTCAGGGTTAAATGCCATCAAATACAGAAATAAGCATGGTTTTAAAATGACCGTCATACTTCTCAGACAGTTTTTCACATCACAGAAACTGGCTTCCCAGCCATCACAATTCTAGGCTAACTCCGACCCACATAAGAATTTCTCAGCTCTGGGGTCCAGAGAGCAAGGCTCCTGCTTGTTTGTGCCTTTCTCCAGATGGCTTCTCATTGCCGCGTATCTCATGGAGCTTATCCACTCCAAACGGATAAAGGTCGCATCGCCCTCATGGTCCAAGTTATCTAGACCTTTGTGGAGAAGCCCACCCTGGTTTCCTAAACCACAAGCTGCTACCTCTCAAAATTCATGGCTATCATACTTTTGATGAGTACATCATTCCTCTTTCACGTATTTTCAACTTCCCCCCGCCCTCTTTTCTTTTCTTGCCCAGCAAGCACACATCTAGCCACAGGCCTCACATGTGGTAGGGTTGGGCTGGGAGGTTCCCAGTGATTCCCTCAGCCCTGCCCCTGATGATTTGGATACCTTTGATACCAGCCATGACTCACTCTAATTGCAGGTTTTTCTCAGAGCAGTTTGTCTTCCTCTAGTTCCACCTGCAAAAGATGGATGCCAGGTGGCTGTCAGCTTTAATAAGGGCTTTGGACCACTGTGTTCTCCTAGACCACAAATAATCTCAGGGACAATTTCCTAGGTCAGGGATTGTTTTTGTAATTATGCATTGATATTGGTATTTCTGGACCTGTAGTTATGTACAGTCAGGCTTATGGTATTTGAAAGGTAAAGATAATTTGAACTTTTAAAACATTTAACACAGCATTCAGCATAAATAGATGCAATACATCTCATATCTCAGCCTGTTTCTAGCTGCTGAATGTTCTTTGATGTGTCCAGAACCCCAGAGCCCACGCAAATCTTGTAAATTTCATAGAGAAAACAAATCGACTGAATTGTGTTCCAAAGTCTATGGGCTTATAGTCCCCACTCACCTGTTCCTCACTATTTGTGTCTCAGGATTTGAGAGCTATTTAGTGGCTGAGGCCAGAAATGGAAATTTGCCCTAATGGTATGTTAGCTTGTTCTTTCATTCATTCCTCAAGCATTTATAATGCACCCACTATGTACCAGGCACCAGGGATCCAGAGGTGAATTCCTTTGTTCCTAGGACTGGGGGAGCTACATTGGGCCAGTTTCTTCTACTCTAATGTCATCACTAAGAGAATTTTAACTAACAATTGTATTTGTTGTGTTTTTCAAGATAGCTGGGTTGCATTGGTATCTTTTAAAATCTACATCATCCAAGGTTGAGCATAGCATAACCTAGGAAACTACCATAGTCTTTGGCTCATAATAAATGTCACCAAAAACCTACTTATACAAAACCAAATGCCATGCTAGTGCAAATGGTCAAAGACAAACATAACCACAGAACACAGTATGGCATTCCTGTGATCAAAGTTTCTCAAAGTGGGGCATGTGGACATCCAGCTCACTTGAGGTGCATGTTAAAAAATGCACATTTCTGGGTCCCCCAACAGACATTGATCTGGAATCTCCCATTAGAACCCTAGAATCTGCCTCTCACCAAGCTCCCCGACGTGGGTTTGAGAATCACTGTTCTAGATCCAGCATCTAGTCTTTAGCCCTTCGAAGAATGCTGTGTTTTCTGCGGGAAGGTGGCATGGAAGTATTGGGTAGGTGTGGGACCTGGGGCCACTTATGTGGTTCACTTTACTTGCTGCTAGTCAGTCAGGCTACCCACCCTGGGGGCCAGCCACCTCAATCCACTTCTTTTCCCAGGCCCAACAGCCTTGTTTTACTAGACACATGGTTATCTGCCGTGGTTGTCCAATGTGACCTAAACTTGACCACTCGGGGATGGTTGTTCTCAGCAGAAGTTGCCAACTTTTTGTCCCTTTTCAAAGTTCTTTTCCCACTGGCTTGTCTTTTTTTTTTTTTTTTTTTTCCTTATTCCTTGAATGCTTGGAACGATGTTTACTTGTACTTTTTTTCATGTACAAAGGTTAAAGAGTGTTTTAAGAAGATTGAGGTTTCTGAGGGAAATGTTGGCTAATTTCAAATGGTCTTTGATTTCAAAAGTCAATGAAAACATTCCCTTGACCCTTGGTTTGAAGGACTGGAAATTGGGCCGTCTCTGTGGTTTGAAACTCAAGTGGAAGGGAGTGAGAAAAAAACAAAACAGGTCTCAATGTTATCAAAAATGCTTCTTTGTACCTTTATTTGAACAGGAGATTTGAGCACCTGGGCAAAATGCAATGGTGTGGGGGACCTTGTCATTTGTGAATGGAGGAACTGCCCCTGCTCGTGTAGGAGGGTGAGCCATGCAGCTGGCATTGTGTCCCTTGGAGGGAGGGAGCTGCTGTCCCAGGCAATTATGAAACCACCACTTAGGACAGGGTCCCAAGAAAGATGTGCTTTCTTCTCCACCAGAAAGCACATCTGTTCACCCCTCTGATCACTGGGGGCCTGCCCAGCAGCTGTGACAGCCGGCACCTGCTGAACTACCAGTTGCCAAGCTGCCAACTTCAAAGATGCTGTCTTAGTGAGTTTAGGCCACCTTAACAAAATACCGCCATGGACTGGGTGGCTTAAACCACAAAAATGTATTTCTCACAGTTCTGGAGGCTCGAAGTTCCAGGTACTAATATGATCAGGTTCTGGTGGGGCCCTCTTCCTGGATTATAGATGGCCGCCTTCTCACTGTGACCTCACATGGCAGAGAGTGCGAGCTCTGGCCTCTTCATTCCCTGATAAGGGTACCAATACCACCACGGGGGCTCCACCATCCTGTCTCATGGAAACCTAATTACCTCCCAAAGGCCCCACCTCCACATACCATCACATTGAGGGTTAGGACTTCAAAGTATGAATTTTGAGGGAACACAAACATTGAGTCCATGACAGCCTTTGTGACCTCTCTGAGCCTAGGCATACCAGGCAGAACAGCAACAGCTAACTCCCTGGGGTCATAGACTAAGGAATTAGAAATATTCTCCTGAAAGGAACCACTGGTGCTGGAGATTTTTGCAGATTCCTAGAACTCATGGAATACTCACTTTATAAGCCCTGGTCTTGTACATTCACTCAGTGCTAGAGCAGAAAAACCCCCAAGTCAAACCAAGTTCTGAGTGTCCTTAGACAGCAGTGTGCACTCTGAACCAGGCATCAGGCACAGTCAGAATGGGAGCTAGATGGGCCTTTTATCTCACTTCCGCCCTTCTGATGCTCTCCTGGGGTTGGGGTGGGGGCTGAGGAGGAGGGGCAGACGCAAAGAGGAGGATTGGGGACAAGTACAAGTTTTGGGGGTGGTTTGAGTGATAATGTGAGCCAGTAACCAGTACCACCTGGTTAGGCCTAACATAGATCATTTTGAGTATTACTGCATCTAGGATTGATTGTCTTATTACCATAGATTGTGTCTGTTTATCTCCTCTGATTTGGAGTTAGCATATTAAGGAGGCTCCGGATGATTCCTGCAAAGCACTCACTAACACAAGGCAGCATGCACAATAGCAGGAGGAAATTCAGAATTAGAAATAGTTAAACTATCTGCATTCATATCCGTATCTGTATCTATATCTCTCCCAGTGCCTTGTCAGTCTCCTCTGCTCTGGAAGAATTCTAATATGACATAGAAACTGCTAGATGCTGGCAAATAATTCCTGGGTTTCAGGCCATCTAGACAATAAACAACTCCATAATATTCAGTGCAGCAGCCTCTGTAGCGCCCATCTGTTTCAAAATAACCCTAATTCTGCTTACAATGCGGAATGCTTTGTTGACTGGAATTTGTCCTAGTTTTCGTCAGTGGATTTAATGTCATAGGCCTCTGGTTCCACCTGCTGGCAGATATAAATACCAGAATGAAACTCGCGTGGATATTTTCAGTTGCAAGAAAATCTGAGCTGTAGCTCAGTGGTTCTCAAAAGCTGATGTACATCAGAGTCACCTGGGAGCTCATTAAAACTACAACGGCCTGGGCTCTGTGGCAAGCCCACCCAATCAGCAGCTATTTCTTAAACAGCCCTCCTGGTGATTCACACACCCGTACCAACGTTAGCAGACCCCACTTCATCTGGAATGAGGGGTGCAGAACCCAGCAAGGTTAGGGATGATTCCAAACCACTGTATCCTACTCATGGCCAAGCAGGGGGTGACAGAGTGACAAAGCCACCTTTAGTTACCCACCCCCGCCTCTTCCAGTTTATCCAGGTAACTCTTAGTGGCAAAGGCCAAAGCTTTATTCCCTTGGAACTCATTTAGAAAAGAAACAATTCAAAGTGGAGAAACCTGGTGAAAGCACTACTTATCTAAGTGCTCAAGGTTAACGTCACCAGTGATAAGTCATGTTGACAGCACATTGATATGTGATGAGGGCATTTCACCTCTGTGGTATTCTTCACCAAAACCCATAACCCCAGTCTAACCATGAGGACAAATAGCAGACAAACCAGACCGAATGACATTCTTCACGATATCTGGCCGCTACCACTCAAGACTGTGAAGGTCATGGGGGTCAAGAAAGAACTCAGAAAGAGCCACAGACCGAAAGAGACTAAGGAGACTTGATAACAAAATGCCCTGTGGTCTCCAGGATTGGACCCCGAACAGAAAAAGGAAATTAGTGAAAAAACTGGGGAAATCTAAATGTCTGGAATTTAGTTCAACGGAACGTATCAATGTTGGTTTCTTAGTTTCGACAAATGTACTGTAAGATGTTAACATTTAGGGAATTGACTTGTCTGTAGTATCTTTGCAACTTTTACATAAATTTAAAATTATTCCAAAATAAAAAGTTTATTTAAAAAATTTACAAAAAAAAAATAACCCCATCAAAAAGCGGGTAAAGGATATGAACAGACACTTCTCAAAAGAACACATTCATGTGGCCAAGAAGCATATGAAAAAAAGCTCATCATCACTGGTCATTAGAGAAATGCAAATCAAAACCACAATGAGATATCATCTCATGCCAGTTTGAATAGTGATCATTAAAAAGTCAGGAAACAACAGATGCTGGAGAGGGATGTGGAAAATTGGAACGCTTTTACACTGTTGGTGGGAGTGTAAATTAGTTCAACCATTGTGGAAGATAGTGTGGTGATTCCTCAAGGATCTAGAACCAGAAATACCATTTGACTCAGCAATCCCATTATTGGGTATATACCCAAAGAATTATAAATCATTCTACTATAAAGACACATGCACCATGTATGCTTATTGCAGCACTATTCACAATAGCAGACTTGGGCCAACCCAAATGCCCATCAGTGATAGACTGGATAAAGAAAATGTGGCACATATACACCATGGAATACTATGGAGCCATAAAAAAGAATGAGTTCATGTCCTTTGCAGGGACATGGATGAAGCTGGAAACCATCATTCTCAGCACAGTAACACAGGAACAGAAAACCAAACACTGCATGTTCTTTCTCATAAGTGGGAGTTGAACAATGAGAACACATGGACACAGGGAGGGGAAAATCACACACCAGGGCCTGTCGGGGGGTGGGGGCAAGGGGAGGCATAGCATTAGGAGAAATACCCAATGCATCCAGGACTTATAACCTAGATCGACAGGTTGATGGGTGCAGCAAACCACCATGGCACATGTATACCTATGTAACAAACCTGCACGTTCTGCACACATATCCCAGAACTTTAATAAAAAAAAAATGGAAACATTGGGATGGGAGGATGGCACTGAAGAGAGACAAAGTGTGTTGGAGGACATTGCCAAGGAGCATAGCGTGGCTGCTTCTCTACCAGCTGCCAAAAGTCATGAGCAGCTAGCTGGTAGGACAGGCGACAGTCTCCAGAGAAGCTGCCCAGGCAGCTGGCCAGTGAGGCGGGTTGCTGCTGTGACACATTTGCACTCTCCCATCTGTCTGCCACCCGACCCCTGTGTCTCACTGGGAACCAAACAGTCATGGACACTCGAACCTCTGTGTGGGAGTCAGAGGTCCAGGCCCCCTCTGGGTACAGATGAGGGGCCTGAGGCCCAGGGAGGGAAGTGACCTGTGCCAGATCCTGGTGGAGCCCCAATATGAACCCACATCTGGTTGAAGTGAATTCATTTGCCACAGCATTTCTCAGTGACTTGATACATTATCTGCAACAGAGTCATCTGGGTGCTCATTAAAATGAAGTTCCTGGGCTCCAACCACCACTTACTGCATCAGAATCTGTGGTGAGGGGCTGGAGGGGATCCAATAATTGCATTTTGAACAGTTCTTCATTTCTGTGCACGGTTCAGATTAAGGACCACTGCAGCAAACTGGGCAATGGTTGCTGTTTGATGGAAACTTCTATGCATAGGGCCACGGCTGCTAAAAGCTAAGAATGGGAGAATCCAGCTGCTGCCATTCTCTTAGGATGAAAGTCATAGTAGGTGGCAAGCAGCAGGGCCAGGACCCGGTGTGTTTCAGGAGGAGGCAATATTTTATTCTATTTTGACCTCAGTGTATTATCATTTAAACACTGTTGCCCTCACTACGCTTGTCTTTTTAAAATAATGAAGTTAAAACTGACCCAAAGACAATCTTAAGATCAAGAAGCAAGAGGTTGGGAGTGGACTCATATCAGGGCCCTGAGGAGACCACTGTAAGTCTCTTCCTCTGGCCTTCCCTGCCACTATGCCCCATCTGAACATCTTCAGGAAAACCAGGCCAGAAAGAGACAATGGCAAGTCTCCTGGACCCCAAGATAAAGATCAGAACAGACAAAGGACCCAGATGCCTGGGAAGCCTGAAGCAGGCCGCAGTTTGGACCTAAGGAATCCTTTGAGGCTGCAGGGTCGCGGGAGTGGAGTTGAGCAAAGACTCAGGCCATGCGAGGTGGAGAGCAGCTGCCCACACTGTGCCAGGCTGGCCCTCTCTGCGGACTGGTGTGGAATCTGCATCAGAAACATCAGAAGAGGTCGGGGGCTCAAGCTGCCCCTCCGAGCAGACACATTGGCCCTGGAGCTTCTGAGAGGAAGGTGGGATTTTAATATTCTGAAGGGTTTTCATACTTTTTGTATCATTTTACAGACCTCATATACATAGATATAGATATATTAAGAGAGAGAACGAGCATGGAGAATTATTCCGGTAAGAAGTTATAAACTGTTCTCTATTTTAGAAAATACTTGAGAGTTAACTACCAAGGCTGACTTTTGCAGCTGGACCTATATATTGCCAAACCTTACTCCTTGTCAAAGGAGATCCTAATTCTAGATGCATCCAGTTATCCAAAATAAAGCCTTACTATTTGCAGTGAGCCTTCTTTAAGGCAGAAGATGCATTGTTTCTGCTGTCCTTTAAACAGACCCTGTCTCCAAGTCGTAATTAAGGCAATAATACATTCTGGAGGTTTACATATGCTGATGTGTAGGGGCGAGGAAGACAACTGGAACATCTCATGTCTGAAGGAGAATAGACGGGAATCTAGGTTTGAGTTCCTGACTCAGCCACTGACCAGCTATTTGGCTTTGCCAAGTTGCTTAAAATCTTTAAGCCTCAATTCCTCACCTATAAAATAGACAAGGAAATTCTACTTGGAAGGATAAGTAGGATAGAAACCACTTATAACAATATGGATCAACCTCACAAGCATAATGTAAAATTAAGCCACTCACAAAGTGTACATATTGTATGGATCCACTTATGGACAAAAATAGGGAAAAAATCTGTAGTTAGAAATCAGGATCATGGGTACTGTTGGGTATCGAGGTATAGTAACTGGAAGGGGGCATGTGGTGGCTTATGAGTGCGGGAAATATTCTGGTATTTTCAGAAATAACCTCGTATCTTCACCTGGATATTGGTCTCACACATCCAGTTTGTGAAAATGAATCAAGTTATACACTTCAAGGTGTAGTGGGGGGTGGGGCAGTAAATAGAATGAGCATGTAGCAGTTGTCCCACAAATATTCTTTGTCTCCCTTTGACTTTTTTTCTTTTTTTGGGAGGTGGGGGAATTCTAGAAGTCAGACCATATCTTGTCTATGTTGCAGGAAACACTGACCTGACATAGTGGACCTGATGTCATAGGTTACTCAGATTGTTACCTGGAGTATAGCCTGTTGATTTTAAGTCATTTGTGTTCATTAACGGTCTCCAAAATTAACCAGCTGGAGGGGAGAGAAAAGTACAACAGGTAAAGTGGTAAACTAGGGGCTGAGTTGATCTGTATTTCACAATGCAGAGTGCTAACCACTGTAAATCGCTGAGATCTCCGTTTCAAGGCTTCTTGTTTTTAGATTCCAGATATTATTTCAGAATTAGGGAATCTCCACTGTTGCAGTCTTGATTGATTGAAGAGATAGAAATGTGAATGTTTTCTCTCTAAAGTCACATCTAAATATTGCCTTTCTCATAAACCATACTGAAATTTCCATTTGTATGAAAGTTATACCATTTTAAGTTAATTTCATACTACTTATAGAGAGAGAGAGAATATTATAATTAGCGAGTCAAAACATAAAGTGTGGTTACTGCCTTTAAGCATCTCCCCTTTCCAAAGAATGTCTTGCTAAATTGTTAGACCTGGGGTTCTTTCCAGGCCTTTTTGGTCTTTGACGGTAAATGACTTAACAACCATCCTTTCAGGAGGCATTTTGGAAGATTTGCAGCTCATGGAATGCTAATAAAGTAACATTCTTGAAAGAGAGAACATGGGTCCCATGCTGCTGCCCTCATCTGACAATAGAAATCCCAGAGAACACTGGTGATTTATTTAGAGGTTTCCTGGTTTAGAAAAAAAGTGATTGCCTCTTTAGCTCCCTAATTTAAGGGAGAGATATTATGCTATCCTGCGACTTCAGTATAATTTCACTGCATGGCATAGTGTGTTCATCAGATCATGGGCAGGATCTATGAATACCAGCAAATTAAACGTCTAGATTTACACGGATGGCAAACAGTAGGGAAAATGGCCATCAACTCATGGTGCTCCTTTTAGCAATTCTTATCTGGACAAAATTGCTTCTCTTCCCTTAGATGTAAAATGCAGAGGCTATTGCATTTTACATAAGGGTAGAGGACTGAACATTTTTTCATCAAGAACCACAAATCAATAAATTTTGTGATCTTACTACTGGTGCTGTAATTGAGGTAAATCATCTTAACACGAGCAGTGTTCCTGAGGTTCTTTGAAGCATGTTCACTGCTGCTTTGAGTAAAATTGAGGGCTGACCTCCATTGACAAGAACACGGAGGCAAGGCTCATAAATACTCATATTCTATACCAAGTTCTTTGGAGCAGGGCTGTTTCACGCAGGCCTGTAAATGTCCAATGTATGATTTAACTAAGCAAAGAAAAGAAGATCTTGGCTGGACACTCCAGCTCTGTCAGTCACCCAAAGGCTCTTTCATGTGACTAAAGTGTGCTACTTAATGAAAGTCATTAATTACCTTTTTATATCTATTTCTTAGAAGACAGATATTTAGTAACTAGCAACTCAACACTGTACAAAGCACTGCCAAAGGGTTTGCAAACAGAATTGAGCTCTGTATTTTAAGAAGTCACAGGTTTTGTCATTTTGTATATCTTTTTTTTTTTTTTTTAAGACAGAGTCTCTCTCTGCTGCCTGGCTGGAGTGCAGTGGCAAGATCTGGGCTCACTGCAATCTCTGCCTCCCGGGTTCAAGCCATTCACCTGCCCCAGCCTCCCAAGTAGCTGGGATTACAGGCCCGTGCCACCACACCCAGCTAATTTTTGTATTTTTAGTAGTGTCGGGGTTTCACCATGTTGGCCAGGATGGTCTCAATCTCCTGACCTTGTGAACCACCCACCTCGGCCTCCCAAAGTGCTGGGATTAGAAGCATGAGCCACCACACCCAGCCCATTTTGTATATCTCTTATACAGAGTTAATGATAGGAACAAATAGACATTTAGCACATGATTCTTGATGATGTTAGAGATGAACAATCATACCATCCAATGTTCAGCCGGCATTTACTGTCATGTGGCACCCAGCTAATCATTTTATGTGCATTATCTCTTCTAATCCTTCAACAGCCAAACAAAGGAACTACTCACTATTCCCATTTTATAGACAAGGAAACTAAGACCAAGAGCAAGAGGGTTACCTACTTGCTCAAGGATGTGTAGCTAAAAAGTGGAGGAGCTGGGATTTAATCACAGGTTGTCAAACTTCAGAGTCATGGAAAGGACCCTGGAAGTCCCCTTTTTCAGTAGCCTCCTCTCACATATGATTCAACAGGAGACTACTGAAATGAAGCATAGGATTCAACTGGAGACTGCTGAAATGCAGCATAGGATTCAACTGGAGACTGCTGAAATGAAGCATAGGATTCAACAGGAGACTGCTGAAATGAAGCATAGGATTCAACAGGAGACTGCTGAAATGAAGCATAGGATTCAACAGGAGACTGCTGAAATGAAGCATAGGATTCAACAGGAGACTGCTGAAATGAAGCATAGGATTCACCTGGAGACTGCTGAAACGAAGCACCTTGTGAAGGGTGTCTCCACGATTCCCAGGCAGAGCTGGGAAACTGTCTCCTAATTCCCTACTAACACTTTTTCCTTTACACTCATGGGGATGCCTCCTTCTACCACCCCAAGGAGGCTTGTACATATCAGAAACACAAAGGTAAGACCCTTCGAGAAAGCCTGCAGAGAATGCTGGAGGTTAAGAAGACAGGTAATAGATCATATGACACAAGTGGAAACTATAGAAATAGTTTGACACATAAATGCAATGGTGGGGAAGTAGAAGACAGAGCATACCTGAGACTGAGTGGACAGCCAGGTAGTCTTGTGCCGAGTGTGGCTCCAACTCAAAGCACACCCACAGTAGTCGGTGTAGACTAGTGGCTGACATCAACTTTGTGATTGTCTTCAAAATAAGTTTTTATGCTTAAAAACATTCCCCCCAGATCAACTCATATTCAGAACAGTGTAGTTTTCAGAGCTGGAAACAAAGCAATTCAGCCATTCTTCAGAGAGTAAGATGGCTTTTATATCAAAAACACTGAGTTGGAAGGATTTAAAATACCTTCAGAGCTGGCATGATTACAAATTGGGCTTTATTGTGGTTTGGGTTGTTGTATTGTTATACCCAATGCCTTCTTGGTTCTCCTAGAAAGCCAAACCGTGCTAGCAGCCAGTGGAATTTAAGGAGACCCACATGGGAACTTTAGATTCACGTCTTTGATATCAGCAGAGTCCCACAGAATTGAGAACTTAGACTGGACCTTCTTATTTTTCTGTTTTCAAATAGCAGTGAGCTTCCCACATGTCCATATCCGTGAAGAAAAGGGACACTGGGTTTGGGCAGGAAGGGCGGGGATGGTGAGAGGTGCAACCCTGAACACTTTCGGTGTGAGAACTGATGGCCACATGGGAAAGTGGGAAGAGACTCAGAAGGTTTGCTGTTCTTCATGCTAGCTTAGTGACCTCAGATGTGTCCCTAACACCTTCTGAGCCTCTGTTTCCTCATCTGCAAAACTGAGATGATTCTATTGGGAGTAAAAGCTAAGTGGAAAAGGGCACCTTGAAAGGGCTTTATAAAGAAGAGTGTGATGATTGTTCTTCTCCTGACATGAGTTTTCTACTTCAGCATGTGGCATTTCTTTGGTTGGCTCAGCCCTGGTTCTCCTCGAATGCCCTGCAAATGGGTCCAAGGCTGTGTGTGCTGGCTGCTCCTTTTGAGAGCTGGACCTCAGGCACCTTCCCAGTCTGCCTCTTCTAATTCCTCCATGCAGTTCCCTTCATGGAAATTATTAATCCGCAGGCTTTTTCTTTTGAAGAAACGCTAAAGAAAACACCAGAGGACTCTGTGTTGCCCTCTGGGAGTCTGAGCAGTCTTTCAGCCTCCATGGGTTTCTGCCCTGTGGCCCGGAGTCAGGGTGCCACGTCGAGCTTGCTTCTGACTCTGCCCGCGGCTATTTCTAAGAGTTCCCAGTCCATCTGGAATGAGGTGTCAAGTCCTGGCCTGCACTCACAAGTGCAATTAAGACCAGTCTTTTTAAAAACAACTGTTAAAGGAAAAGGAGAATTTGGAGCTCATGATATAAAATAGTTTTAAGCAATCAACTAATGGTGATTTGATTCATGAATTTGTAATTTCAAAGCATTTACCATTTTGAACAAAGAGAGATTCCTTTACAAATACATATGGCAAAAACGTTATCCAGGTTTTTAACTTTTAATCTTACAGTATTCATAAAATCTTTATGGTAAAAGTGTTATAAGCCTATAATATGTTTGAGTATCATCTTTAATGAAAGTTAACAAATTGGTCTATTTTTCACTGTATCAAGATGCCTTGAAGTAGGGATTTATCCAGCAGAAGTGAGTGTGGGGGTTAGGCCTGCCCTGTTTATTTTGGGGTGTTCTAGTCAGGAAGGGTACAAGGGGTCGGGGAGGTATAATTCTCCCATGCTCTCAACAGGAGAGGAGAGTCAGTTCTGGGGAAGCATTGGGATCTTCATCAGTAGAGAAGCAAAAATATAAAAAAGGGGTTGGCTTTGACTACTTTTTTGAATTTCTCTTTGACAACGGAAACTTCAGCTGTGGATTGAAAAGACAGACTCCGTTTCCCACTGCTTTCTCTAACATCTTTTCACTATGGTTTGTTGCCATGTCAGCTTATACATAAATGGACACATCTTTGAAAAGGTGCCACTCTTGGGCAGTAAGCAAGAGGGATCGACTGTTTGTTCACTTGCTTTCCCTCCTGGCTTAACTGTGCTTTGCCCACCCTCCCTTCCCAGCCAGGCCAGTGCTGCCAGAACATTTGGTCCCGAATGAGTTGTTTCAGAACCTCACTGGGCAGCATTGGAAGTCGTAAGCAGGTGCTGTTGAGTCAAATCCATACACTTATTGAATAGCTACTGTGTGTTCAGAACTGTCCCAGACGCTGGGGAGAGGGAGGCGTGTCAGAGGGATCCCCCACCATTTTAGAGCTTATGATCCTGGTAGGAGAGAGAAGAGTGGTCCAGAAATGCCTACACATCTGGCAGGATGTGGTGATGATTGAAAGAAGACAACCAAACGGAAGGTGCTGAAAGCTGAAGAGTTTGAATTGGGAGAATTATTCTGTTGGTTCCATCGGGGGTGGCCTAGCATTACAAGAGAGAGTAAGACTTCTGGTTGATGTAGGTGATGGGAGAGAGCCTTTCAGGGCAAATTACCAGGGTCAGCAGAGCTATAGTAGTGAAAAGGTACAGCCTTTTCAGTCCCCATGCTTAGAAGTAAACCTCTACTTACCCGTATCTATCAGTGATGCATCTTCCCGGTTGCCTCATGGGGAATATTGAAGCTCTTTCACTAGCTTTAGGTTGCTGGTTCCTTGAGATCAAGGACTATGTATTTTTCTCCCCTTATTACTACTCATGACGCCTGGGAGAATGTTTTCTTATATAGTGATTGAAATTCTTGTATCATTACAAACTGTGTTTTTGGTAAGTTTGCATCCCTGAGAAACTCTTTTCAGTAACGATTTCCAGTCCTTCATATGATCTTGAAATATGATGCCTGCATTTTTGTTTGCGTGCCCAGATATTGATCAGTATGGTAACTCTGCTCCAGTGGTTGTGTGTTTCAATCACGCATGATTCTGATTAGCCACATTGGTGCAGGAGGCAGCATGTTAGAGGGAAGAAAAAGAACACCCAAAGGCTGATCAGAAGAAGCCAAACCAGCCTAGTTGGTGGGGGAAGTTAGTAAAGGTGGCAACAAATTATATATGGGTATATAAAAAAAAGACAATAAGCCCTTGAGACACTATGTAAGCCTGAATGATGCAAATTATGGAGCACGGTGGAAGGAAAAATACAAGTGGGAAGATTATCAAGAAGCCTCAAAATGAGTCAAATCAGGTTCATGGCTGAACCACTCTAAAAATATTTACTTGATGTTGAAATTTAGTACTGACAGCTGAAGTTGAAAAATCTTTGTTATATTTCTGTTTTGTGTTAAAATAAAGATGACACCCAAGCTATCATTTTGTTCCCTTGGAATCCTAGGGTACACACGCCTTGTAATGTCGGAACGATTGATTTTTCCTTTGGCTTTCTCGCTACAGGAAATACCAGAAATAGCCCACCACCCTACGGGTTTCGTCTCTCACCAGAAGAAGAAATGAGGAGACAGCGGCTTCACAGATTCGATAACCAGTGAGGTGGCGTCTTGGGAAGACATGGTCTATTCGTGTAATTATTGCCCATTTGGCTCATTCCTGAAGCCCCTAATTCATTTTAATTCATTTTAAACAAAAGCAGAGTACACCAGTATTGCTCCAGACTGCTCACATCACCTGGGACAGTCCTCCCATGGCCCCTATGAGTCAACTCACAGCTTGCTGGGAGTGGGCCCTTCTCCTGGCCTTGTTCTTGCTCATAAACAGGTCACTTCCTCCACGAAGGGACCAGTTTCCACACTCCCTCCTCTCACTGCTGACTCAGCAATGCCTCTGCTTTGGTCTGCTTTTGAAGACTGTGACCTTCACCAGGAGGTTTTACTTTCACCAGTCAGGAAGATTAGTCCCTCATTCTGCCTGGAGAGCCCCATGTTTGACTTGGCAGCGGGTGTGGAGCCATCCCCGCGTCCTCCTGGCGCATTGCCACTGCGGCTGTCCAGGAACAGGATGTGGCTGCCTCAGCCGAATGTTGTCCTACTCTCCCCAACCCCGGCACCTCAGCACCTCGGGCCCCTGCATCTGGCTGGTGTTTGCAGGGCTTTTGCTTTGCTCTGGTATTGCTCTGCCTTTATAGAAAGTCTCATTGAAGAAGTGTAAGAAAGACCTAAGGTGGGGAAGACTCCTACACACACCGTTAGTATCAGTGACACCAGCAGTGTAGGTTCCCAGCCACTTCCCAGTGGCAGCTTGTGTGCCCAGAAGATAGGACATCATTTAACAAACCAGCAAAGTAACAGCAGATGCAACATACAGAGTAGAGCAAAGGCATTTGGTGGATTGGTCACTAGAGATCTATCTTGCAGAAAGTATGTTTTTCCTCATAAAAGTGCCTCTTAATTGGCCATTGTACCAGCCACTTGTCCTAGCCAAATGTCCAAAACACGCCCTTGGGCCCCGCAACGTTACAATCCACAGATTGTCTGTCTGAGTCATTTAAGGCATTTCCTGGTGCTTGTGTTCCATGAATAAAAGGACAAAAGTCAGAAGATCACTGATGTCTTACTGTCACAGAGATATTTTAAAATAGAGAAGTAGGAAAAGATCTTCCTTTTTTGATCTACAATTTATATAGTTTTCTGATTATGCACATAAAAGATTTGCCTTCCATATGCATAAAGCAAACATATGGAAAGAAATATACCCAGATGTTAGCAGGGGTCATCTTTGGGAGTGGAGTCCATGGGATTTTGCTTTCTTCATTTTTATAATTTTATATTACTGTCTTGGAAGATGTGTTTACGTGTGTGTGTTAATATAAATTGTACCTGTGAGTCTAGAAGCTTTAAATGTGTTAAAATTAAAATATTCAAGCTAAACGTTACTTCTCTCCCAAATTCTGTAAGTTGGACCCCGTTGCCCCAAGTAGAAGGAACTTCTTTCTTGCGTGCCACTTTTATAGCATTTGGTAATTCTGCTATAACACTTATATCTTGCCCCTATTATTATCTGTGCACAGCTACACAAAGGTGTGCCTTCTACCTGAGAACATGGATTGTGAATGACTCTGTAATGAGACCTGAGTCTTAGTTATCTTTCCACTCACTCCCTATCTCCCCTTTCCAACCCCAAAGGCTCATTACATGTCAGTGTTTCACCAAAGTATTTTTTCAGTTGTATTAAAAGTCCAATCACTGTATATGGAAGTATTTTATTTTTTATCTTTTTATATCACTTGAGTCCACTAGTAGTACTTCCTTGCTCTGTTTGACTTGTCAGATACAAAGACATAGGATTAGATTTTAGGTGGTAAAATTGTGATACGCATGGCTGTTTGTGGAGTGGAACATCTTAGTGATGTGAGAAAGGTCATTTTAGTTATAAATGTAAACCAGTTATTTTAGCACAATAATAAAGATGTTCTGGAAATTATTATAATTATTTTAGTTAATAGACTTGCCTGTAACAAGTGCTTATTGTTTGGAATGTCCATTTTATTTTCCTCTACAATAAGGAATCCCTAAAGTTACGCCAACGAACTGGAATTGGATTGAGAAAGACAAAAGCAAGTGAGCAAGTGTATTAGACTAATTATCTCTAGTAGGGAATAAGCACTTGGAGCTAATTTTTTAATGTGGTTTATTTAATAATAGTACCCTGATTGTTATGCCCCTGGTTCCCACAGTTTGGTGTGGTCAGTCAACTTAAGAGACCTCTTAATGCAGAATCTTTACCTGGTTCTGAAGAGGAGGGAGTAGTTAAAATTGCTTCCTTTTAATGACTCTGAATGTATTGCCTGTGATTCCAAAGTTGTACATAATTGTTCAGACCTCCTCCATCCTTTTAAATTGCCTGCTGCAGTAAATAACTAGTTTGAGTAGAACTAGAACCTCTCTACCTATTTGACACATGTCCTGCTGCCTGGGGAGGAAGCAAGCTAAAGGGATGAGCAGGACCACCTCCCCCTGCCCTGCAAATTGCACTGCAAGGCAGAGCAAGAATGGGGAAGCTGGCAGACCTGGCCTCCTTGTTCCCAGTCTTAGTTTTTCTTGAGAGATTCAGTATTCAGTAAAGAATAGTAGTCAATTAGTCAGAAAAAATTTATACATACATATATATATATATATATATATATATATATAAACTTCCTTTCCCTTCCCATGAATCATTGCAGTCATTCCCTAAGTTTCTTCTCTTTCTCTCTTTTTTTTTTCATGGATGCTAGTATTGTATTTTAGAATCACAGATGCTCAGCTTAGAGTCTCAGTATCTCAATTATTTGCTCTGTTCAATACTTATAATACCACCTCACTCAATTCTACATAACTCCAGCTTAGTCTTCTAAAATTCACTTTCATGACGCCACTCAGTATCTCAAATACCTTTCATTGGCTCTCTGCTGCCAAAGGATAAAGGTCAAAGTCATTAGCCTCAACAGTGGGCTCCAACCAACCTTGGACCTCAGCCCCATTTATCCATCACAGAGGCTGGTAACTAGTCTCATCACAGAGGCTAGTAACACTCAGGCTGTGAGTGTTCCTGATCTTGTGACATTCTGTGCTGTACTTTTACATGGAACAGCTCTTTCCTTTCTCTTGGTCCATCCAGATCCTCCTCATCCAGCCCCCATCTGAATCCTATAACAGACACAACCACATCAACACAGTTTCCACATACCACTTGGAATTGCTGGTTATGCTGCAATGAGAGAATGTCTTTTATCTTTATATTGTAAGCTTCATGAGGGCAGGAACCATCTGTTTCTCTCTCCTCACAGTGCCTTGAGAAGTGCTTTGTCTGGAATGTCAGAACCGATAAATATTTGTGGATTGAAACAGAAAGAGAAGCTCGTTTATACCATCACCGGTGGTGCACATAGACACTAGTGCCTGCTGCTTATTGATACTATTGTGGTCTCTTTTTCCCCTTGAATCACATCAAGGAAAGAATGATGGAAAGCATTTGCTGGTAGAGATAGAGACTTTGGGGCTTTTGTCATTCTGAAGACATGTCCCACTGCATCGAATGCTGTGACCTGGTACACAAAGCCCAAGAATCCCACACAACAAAGAAGTGTCACCAAGGAGTCCCTGTGACTAGTACCAAATCTGGCCATGTGCTTTTTACAGGTCTGCGTTGGATGTGTCTGTGCTAACGTTTTTCTTCTGCGGTATTTAGGGGCAGAGAGAGAATGATCTTGACATCTTGATCAGATGACAGATGAATTGGCAGATTTAGATATATTTAGATTTAGATTTTTTATACTTTAGAAAAACTAAAATGTTGCTAATATAGAAATAATTAAATTTGGTCATAATACACATTGCTGCTTAGGAAGAGAGGAGTGTCATAAAATCAATGGTATCATGTAGCTTAAAGAGACACACACAAGCAAAACCCTAGAAAAAACACTTCTGCTATGTAGCTCTCTGGATGCGAAACTGGATCCCTTCTCTAAGTGTTTTGAAAAACACTGCTCAGCCACCTCCAGTGAGGGTTTCTGCCAGGAAGTTGTGAAATTACTGTTTCTTTCTCTCACTCTATTTCCCCCTTAGGTAACTTGTTTAGTGCCTGGATGGAAATTCTAAAAACGAAAATCAAACGAAAGTTTGTAACTTAAGAGATTCATGATATTTGAGATTCTTGCAAGTTATTGCCTGCCTCTGACCTTGAGATACTGTCTCTTTACAAGATCCTGTCCCTCAACAATTTAAATCTATCTTGCATATCCTTAGTATCAGATAATTATTAACACAACTGAACAAGGTCTTCAGACTCTCGTTATAGAGGAGCACAAGGCCAACCTCTCTGCTCTTCAGGGTGTGCAGCCAGGGCCCACAGCACCTGGGAGCTTCTACAAATTCAGACTCCTGCTCCACAGACCAAATGATCAGAATCTACATTTTAACAAGTCCCCTGTGGTTTATAGGCACCAAAGTGCTTCTCAAATTTCAGTGCACACAAGTGCATTTAACACCATTTGTTGCATGTAAAGCAGACTGACTGCTTGGGGACCAGAAGAACATTTTACTCCTCATTATACAATTTTCCCTACTTTTATCAAACATAATAATGATTACAGGTTGAGAATTTCATCTTTGGCTGATAAAATTATAACCACTAAGTATGTAATCACTGAGAATGCAAGCTACCCCCTAGAAATAATGTATGAAGGAATTGCCTTGCTGGCAAATGGGAGAACAAAAATGACTAAGCTGGCTGGTGCTGCAGAGACTGAGCATCAAGTAAGGGCCTTCAGATCCTCCTTTCTCCAGCTCAGAACAGTTGCCCTAAATGACTGACCTTGCGTTTCTAGGGGCTCCAGAGGTGATATGGTTTGGCTGTGTCCCCACCCAAATCTCATCTTGAATTCCCACATGTCATGGGAGGGACTTGGTGGGAGGTCATGGAATCATGGGGGCAGGTCTTTCCCATGCTGTTCTGGTGATTGATAGTGAATATGTTGCACGAAATCTGATGGTTTTGAAAAGGGGAGTTTCCCTGCACAAGCTCTCTTGTCAGCCGCCATGTGAGACGTGCCTTTCACCTTCTGCCATGATTGTGAGGCCTCCCTAGGCCCGTGGAACTGTAAGTCCAATAAACCTCTTTCTTTTGTAAATTGCCCAGTCTCGGGTATGTCTTTATCAGCAGCATGAAAATGGACTAATACAGGAGACATGGCTGGTTTTCAGTTGACCCTGAGATATAGGCCTCTGGGATCCCCCCAGAAGAGCTCTGTCCTCATGGGTTCCTCACCCCTTCCCTCTAGAACAGCTTGAGAGAGTCTCCAAGCTGAGCTGGATGGGCTACCTTAGAACCCATAAAACAAGGGGCTTTGCAGTGACAGGAGCAATCCAGGACACCTCTATATGAGACCCTCTATTTTCTAACCAATTCACAAATGGGGAAAGCCCCTGGGAGGTAATGGAGGAAAGGATAAAAGCATTATCTTTAAGAACAGACAGACAAGGGTTTGGATTCTACTGGATGGTGACTGTATGACCTTAAAGAAGTTACTTATTCTCTCTAAAGCTCAGTTTCCTTGTCTGCAAAATAGGACAGCTATAGGGTTGACAGGAAGCATATATAGCAGAGCCAGTACTGCGTCTGTCACATAGTAGATGGTCAGGAAATGTTAGTTGAGTATCCTTATTTCTCTTATCAGGTAAAAGGTTGACCCAAATACCAATGAAGTTCCTTCCTACTTAAAAGTAAGTCCAAGGCTGGGTGCAGCGGCTCATGCCTGTAATCCCAATGCTTTGGCAGGCTGAGGCAGGAGGATGATTTGAAGCCAAGAGTTTGAGACTAGCCTGGGCAACAGAGCAGGACCCTGCTTCTATAAAAATTAAAAATTAGCCACAGTAGCACATGCTTGTAGCCCAGCTACTGGGGAGGCTGAGGCAGGAGGATCACTCGAGCCTGTGAGGTCAAGGCTCCAGTGAGCCATGATTGTACCACTGCACTCAGCCTGGGCAATACAGCAAGATCATGTCTCTTAAAAAAAAAAAAAAAAAAAAAAAGTCCACAAAACAGTTATTGAATATCTGCACTCCACCTATCCCCATGTCTGGCTGTAAAGAGAAATGTAATCAATACCTAACTCCTGACTTCAAGTCACTGTGGTTAAAACTAACAATGTCTTTGGTTTCATAAATCTCTTTGTAGTTGACTTTCACACCTTCAATCCCCCGAACAGTGCTGTGAAGCAGGTGGTCTTATTCTCACTTAGCTAATGAGACAGCTGAGGCCAAGAGGGTGTAAGCCCCATGCCCACTGGCCACTACCCAAGCAACTCCCCTGGGGTTGATACAGACCTTCCCCATGAGACCTGCTTTCATTCCTCTTCTGCGCCCCATCACTGTGCATAGAACAGTGTTTCCAAGAGCCTCTGAATCCCATCCTTTCCAGCCTACACTCTTCCCTTCTGCAGTTCACACTTCCACAAGTGTGAGCCACATTACAATGTAAGCTAGAAAACAAAAACAAAAAAAAGTAAACCCACATTGGCTTGAAAGAAAATAAATGCACCAGATAAAACACAGTTGTTTTTGGAAGTCATCACAGAATTTTATATATAATGAACCATGTTATAAATCGTAATACAACAAAGATTTAAGTGCCAATGGTAGACCAGGCATCTTGCAAAAGTTACATGCTAAAAGTCTTTAACTTTACAACCAGAGGTTAGAGAAAGGGATGCAATTTATTAGACACATTTCACATTTTTCCCATGAATCATTAAATATTTAAGCACCATAAAATTCAAGCATTTCACATGGATGTGGCAGCCAGCCTTGGTGGTTTAAAATGCATTATGCAGAGTTTCTAGCAGATAATAACAGTGACAATTGCAGAGTACTGATTTTTAATGTCAATTGTTTGTTCCCTGCAGGACTTACTGATATTATCCCTGCAGGAAATTGTGATATTTTCTGTGCTACAGTAACTTTGAGGATTGAAATGAAACAGCATTCCCAATGACATTAAGAATTGGCCACATATAAATCTAATCAGTAATTTATATACCCTGTGAGAATCATAATTCTGTGTAAAATAAAAACAAATATTTTTCATATGAGTTTATTTTAAATACAAAATGTGACCTTCATTGAGTGTATGATGATGGGTATGCTGGACAGGTAATCTAACTTAATTTTCAATGCAAGAGTAGCTATTAACATTAATGAGGGAAATGAAGCTAAGAAAGTTGGCAAAACTCACCCAGGATAACAGCTGAAAAATGACTAAGCCAGATTTCAAACCCGGGTTCAACCAACTCTCAAGTCCTCCTCTTTCCACTATTCTTGCAGCCATACCAAGTAAAAGTAACAATTATCAGATTATTCCAGTGAACTGATAGAAACACAGATCTAATATAATTTCCTGGAACACACTGAATGGTTTACTTTACTATAATCTACACGAGGTTCAGAATAAGATGATAAAGCCCAATTGTAGTACACCATTCCACTGACTATTTTTCGGAGCACCAATAACATGTATACAGACGTTTAGCAAAGATTTTATGCTAGGAAGCTCTTAAATCCTGAGGAAATACAAATTACAGCATAAGGTAAGTCATGTCACATTTTACTGTGGGGTCTTCTCAAATCTCTCAAATCTCATGTCTGAAATTTCCGTTTATAGAAAAGACAAAAATCTGTTTTTGGAGGAGTGTGATAAGCCCATTGAAAGCTTATCAATTGGCTTTCTGGCAATAATCGTAACAAGAGAATGTGGGTATACAGATAAGTTGAACATTAAAATATTCTGAAGTAGGAAATGGTTTATACTTGTAACCATCTTGCTGATGAAGGCCTTATATGCAGAGCTGAACACCTAATGCCTAATGAGTTTATGGAATTGTCATTGAAAAAAAGAATTGGCAGCAGTGTGTTCAACTCTGTGCTAGGCATTGGGCATATCAGAATGAGTCAAGCATGGTCCCTGCCCTCAAGGGGCTTGCATTTTGGCAATGGAATGAAGGAAGTGCACTGAGATGCTAAAGAAGCAATGGGGAACGGAGAAAATGAGGACAGCCACGGGCACTGCACAAGAGCAGCAGAAGGGAGCCCAAATTTCCCCCAGGGAATTCACCTCCCACACAGGGTAAACTGACCCCAGGGAAGACACCACTGGTGAAGCAGGAGCAAAGTCGAAGAGGTGCTGGGAGCATCTGCAGAGCTGCACACAGTTCATTGTGACAGGAAATACTCCTAGAGGGAACCCTCGAACAGTCCCCACTGGACCTTTCACCCTATAGGAAGTCATTTGGACTTCGTGGGCAGTGGAGTCATAGAAGGATTCTAATCCAGAGGGTGACAAAATCAAGTTTGGGTGGATCTTAGATGGCAACTGGGATTTGAAACTAAAGCACCAGGTGGGAGATGCCTACTGAAAGGGTGGAGGTGGAAGACAAAGGCTATGTGAGACAGGCATGGGGCTAAAGAGGAGGTAGCCATCCAAAGTAGCCATGACTCAGCTTTCAATGTGGGGAGTGTGAGAGCAGAACGAAAGGGCCACGCATAGCATGGAAACCTGCCTGGATGAATGGGCTCCACTCACTGAGAATCAGAACCCAGAAGTAAGCATCCCAGCTTTCCAGCACAGGTACAGAACAGTTCCCATTAGGACAATCTAGACACGTTCCAGTCTACAAGGTTGGTGGGGAGACAGGGAGAGGAGGGTTTGATAAGGATCATCTCCAATAATGGGTTAGGAGAACAACTTGAAAGCTTTGTTCATCACCTCCACAGAGAAAGAGTAATTGAAGGCATATTGATGTATAAACCAGATGAAGAAAATAATAGTTTAAGATAATAGGGTCTTCTATTCCAATAAGTTATTTTTCCTATTTTTCTGCCCTTTTGATCCTTTAAAATTCTTTTGCAAAATTAGAGGGCAGCGTTAATGCTGCATTTAGAGACAGCTCTTGTAATACTAACATTTTGAACAGTCTGATACCTTCCCAAGCTCACTTGGAGTAAACTGTCTACATAATTTAGGCTGTGTTTGTGTGGGTTCTTTTTTTTTTTTAACTTATTTATTAACTTATGAAGATAATATTCTAATACCAACATTAAAGTGTTTAAAATAATTAAACAAGCAAGATACGTTTCTCATGTTTCATTTGTCACCCTTACCTCTTCCCAGAAAATGTTCTCAGGCCAAGTTCAAGATGAACAAGTTGAACTTTTAGGAGAGTTGACTTGGTAATAGATACAGCTTTTTTGGAAGGAGAAAGGTAAGTACAAATAAGATTGAAATTGGTTCAAGTTTTAGGTGCACAATAATATTCAACATGCCAGAGCATAGTTTAAAAAATATTAAATGGGCCAAATGAACTAGGAAATATTCTGCTACATCAAGAAAATATTTCATCTTAAAATACACATTTTTCTTTTTACCAGAAAATACTCTTACAATAAATTGCCACCCCGGAGGCAGCCCATAGCAAAACTCATTTGAAATTTGTTCTGCATATAAGAGCTCGTTCCAAATCAAAGTTTGGCAAGGAAAACGTTTCTTATAAACAAAATTTTAATTGAGTTTTTCTTCTCAATTAAGATTTTTAAGTGCATGGAAACTAAGCACTGAAATGAGTGTCGTGCTCATGAGACATTTCTTTAGTTTTTTCTAAAATGCCTTTTTCTTTTAGACGAGGAAGGTGAGTTTCCTAAAAATTTTTTCCCAACAAATCTTTTAAATTTAGGATTAGATCACCAAATTCCTAGCAAAATAGAAAAAGGGATCTTTTGCTTTACAGAAAAAATACTCAGTATAAATTGACACACATGCTAAACTTTTATAGAAAATACTAATGCCAAATGTCAAACTGTTACCTTGGTATGAGACTGATATAAAATACAAGAATGTCTTTAGAATTGGCAAAATGGGATGCTCCTGTAACAGCCAACCACAAGAGCATAAAATTCAAATTATAAATCGTCTTTGTTTCGTTTAAAGATAATGCCATGTCCTCCTGGTGGGGTAACCCTGACTTAAATGAATCTTCTTACCTAAGTTTAATTAAGTCGGCCCTTAATTTTCTCCCAAGTGCATAATGATAGCTCTGCCACGTCCCCGAGTGAGCTGCCATTATGTGTGTGGAGAAAAGTGTCCGTTGTGAGTGCAGGAAGCTGTGCAGGCTCTCCTGGGGAGGAGAGTGAGATGCTTTGTATGAAGCGTGTGCCTGCCTGAGTAAGCCCCATGTAGTGCCAGTCCCATTAGCACACACGCACCGGTGACACGCCGGACCCCGACTGGGGAAAAGTGGTCTGTCTGGAAGTTCCCTGCAATGGGGAGTCAATTTTTGTGAATAACTACCTTAATATTCACTAATAGCTTTTAGGCTCCTAATCTCTTATTGAATATATTTTTTTTCTTCCATAATTGCTACTTTTCAAAAGGGTTGCCAAAGTAGGCATTTCTATTCTCTGAAAAATGCAGAAGAGAACATAATGTTTTATATTCATCTGTGATGCGTTTATGCTAATGTCGCATCTCTGGAATACGGCGACTGTGGGCCTTTCTGGCATCATGATTCATTCTCCTTTGAAACGAACTGTTAATGCTGGCAGTGTGATTTTTTTTTTTTTCCTTCTTTAAAAAAAAAAATCACTTTGGGTCGTGGTTTTACCATTATTTAAAGTATATGGAAAAATAGATTACAGAGGAAATCATTCTGAAATGTTGAAAATCTCTGCTTTCTAGTTTCATTCATTGACCTATTTTTTCCTGTAAAATCCATCCAGAAGCCCACTGTATTATAGAGTAATTGACTTCTATTGTTTGAGATACTGTTAACCCACAAATGAAGTTTTCAGTAATGTAATTTGTAATCTGGCCTTTATCCTCTACTTGCCTTTCTGAGAATTAGCATATGTTTAAATAAAGCTAGTTCTTCGGTCATCCTCAGTAAAATAAGAGTATCTAGGTTCCATCTAGACTGGGAGGTCCAAACAGATCCATCCGTGCAGCATCTGCTTAATGTGTCAAGGAACCAGAGGACTCTGGGAATAACCACGACAAAACAGAAGGAACTACTGAAAGAGAGTCCAAAATGAGCACCATGACGTCTCTTAGCACAGTCTAGAAAGTCTTAGCCCCCTAGGAAGTTTCTCTTGGCCACGTGTTGGTGAATTTCGCATTCTCTAGCTATACTTCAGGCAGACCTGGCACCGGCTGATTTTCTGGCGTTGGGCCTGGCTTTCTTTTAAGGTGTCTGGTGCTGGAGCAGAGGAAAACTGCAAGTCTGCTTTCACTGTTGTCAGCCAGAAGCTATACTCATTTGCAAAAAAGTGGCAAGTTCCCTGCCGGCCTTGGCATTCAAGGAATGGTGCTGCTCTGAAATCTTCCAGGCAGCTACCCGGTGACATGAGGGCCTGCCCTCCTCCTTGGTCCCCAGCTCCTGTGTGCTACCCAGAAAACAAGACAGAATTAGGGCTCAGACACACACAGACAACCCCAGACCCAATCAGGGACACACCCAGGTTTGGGTCTGATCTTAACATTTTTTCCTTAGATTATTCTATAAAGAACAACCTACAAGCTGCTGAAAAGGAACCGTAGTCAGCATGGTGAGTGTGCACACAAATTGGCTCCAGTTTCACCGATGGCTGAAGCAAATTCATCTTCTAAATTCTACCCATGTGATCCCAGTGTTTTTTTAAAAGATAATGGCCCTGCATCCCAACAGGCTATGGTTTGCAACAGCCTCTGTGACCTTATGTCCTAAGTGCAGAGTGCTCCGAATTACTGTCCAATCCAGACAGAAAGGACGGGAGAAGGTGTTAGGAAATGGTGAATGTGCCAGGGTTCAAGGGCACAGGACTCACCATCAGGAATGAATACCCAATCCAGAGGCTCCTCCAGGTCTGCGGACATGGAGGGATGGACTGGTCCTGGCTGTGCACCGCCACCGCCTGGGCCGGGGCCTCGCATACCGCACAGCGGCTGACGTAGGGGCGGATCGCCTCTTCAGAGAGTGGCCTCATGGGGAGGGGTGCAGCGCTGGCCAGCCAGTAGGATCTGTCGTTTCTCTGGGCATAGTGGCACACCTGGTGGATGTTGCAGTAGGCAAAGGGCAGCGTGCTAAACACGGGAAGGCAAGACCCTGCCAGACCTTGGGGAGGAAGAAGAGACAGCTGGTGTCCAAGCACCCCATGTAGGTGTTCCCAAACCCTTCCTTCCTCCATCTGGCCTTTGCAGATGCGTGTTCTGCAATCTGGAGGCCCTCGCCAAAGCCTACTTCTGTGGTGGGGAAGCCATTTCTGGCACCTCCGTGTTCCTGTGGGCCAGCCCTCATCCCCTCATCCCTCACTCATGAGCCAAGCAGGGGGGCAGGTGCTGGAAGTGAGCGGCGAGCACATCTCTGTGTTCAGGAAGCTCATGGCCTAGCGGGGAACTGGATGAGCAAACAAGCAATGAAAATATAGCACAACGGCCGGGCGCGGTGGCTCAAGCCTGTAATCCCAGCACTTTGGGAGGCCGAGACGGGCGGATCACGAGGTTAGGAGATCGAGACCATCCTGGCAAACACGGTGAAACCCCGTCTCTACTAAAAAAAATACAAAAAACTAGCCGGGCGTGGTGGCGGCGCCTGTAGTCCCGAGTCAGGAGAATGGTGGGAACCTGGGGGGCGGAGCTTGCAGTGAGCTGAGATCCGGCCACTGCACTCCAGCCCGGGCGACAGAGCCAGACTCCGTCTCAAAAAAAAAAAAAAAAAAGAAAAAGAAAGAAAATATAGCACAACAAGCCCTAAGAATGAGAAGTGTAGGGTTCTGGGACCTCAAGGAAGGATAACTGGAATATGTGATTTTAAGTTAGGACTTGAAATATGAAAAGGATTTAGCCAGGCTTGGAGATGGTGGTAGTGACTACTCAAAAGAGAGATACAGCGTCAGAGGGGGCCGGAGATAGGGGAGGGTGGAGCTCAGAGAACTCAGACATGTTCAGTGCAGGGAATGTGAGGAGAGGGTGTCTGTATTGTCTGTCTGTCTCAGGGGTGTCCAGTGATAAATCAGACCATTGGATGTGGCCTTTGTCAATCTCGTTAAGGAGTTTGGACTTTATCCCAAGAGTTCTGCGGAGTTTTAACATGTGTGCTCTGGTTAGACCAAGAGGGGAGAAGCAAGACTGATGATACAAAAGACCAGGAAGGAAAGAAACTGATGGCAGAGGCAGAGGAGGAGAGAAGGAAACTGATTCAGGATATTGAACATCACTTCCTCCTTTCTCCTGTGCTCCAAGAAACTGGCCCCTTGTGATGGGAAAGGCCATGCCAAACCCAAGAGAGAAATGCAGGGGATGGATAAGTAGTTGCCACCCAAGGTTTGCACTCTTTAACCACCCTTATTATCAGCTGGGTTCACTGCCTAGTGAGCACAATGGCAAGCACCTCACGGTCAACTGTCGCCGTCAACATATCCTTCCTGCACCTTCCATTCTAACCATGATTTTCTTGGAAAGACAGTGTTTCCCAGCAGCCAGATACTTAAGCCTTTGACTTAAAATCAGTCCCTGCAGCTTGCAAATGTACTATTGAAAATTGACAAGGGCTGGGTGCGGTGGCTCACACCTGTAATCCCAGCACTATGGGAGGCCAAGGCGGGCGGATCACCTGAGGTCAGGTATTTGAGACCAACCTGGCCAACATGGCAAGATCCCAGCTCTACTAAAAATACAAAAATTAGCCAGGCCTGGTGGCACAAGCCTGTAGTCTCAGCTACTCAGGAGGCTGAGGCAGGAGAATCGCGTGAACCCTGGAGGCGGAGGTTGCAGTGAGCCAAGATCGTGCCACTGCCCTCACTCCAGCCTGGGCAACAGAGCAAGGCTCCATCTCAAAAAAGAAAAGAAAGGAAAAGAAAATTGACAAGGAGCACCAAGAGATGACCCTCAAAATAAACTCCTGTAATTTCAGAACAAATTGTAGTAGGGTAGGGAGTTGATGCTGGCAAGTGCTGTAATATAACCATCAGGGTGCTGTGGCTGCACCATTTTACACATAAGTACAGGAACTGACCACATTCTGATTAATTTACATTTGGAAGCAAAAAGTACATTTGATAACAGAGTTACATTTAACTTACTGAGGAAGAATCATTTTTATAACACTAATAATATTAGCCAGATAATATTATAGCCAGATAATAATTATAGCCAGAATGAGCTTCTTTGACACTTCATAGGATCATAAGTTTAAAGGATTAGCTCAGAATGAGCATGCTAGTGTTTTTTTTAAAAAGTGAGAATAATCCCATATAAGATGAGTGATCATTTAAGGTGTTGATGAATCAGTAAAATTAATCCCAAATTTTACTCTTCAGGCAATGAACCTGGGTGATCCTGTATCCATACCAAGGTCTTGATTGTGAGCTTTCTCTTGCCCTTCCAGGTATAACAGACTATACCCAGTCCAGAGCCTGGGCATGCCCAGGGGGCAGGTGGGCTCCTGGTCCGTCTGACTGTGGAGAACCAGGAGGAAGCCACTGAGGTATCCAGCGCCAAACCCTTTGGGCCCAGGATCCCCAGTGGGACCAGGAGGCCCTGGAGGAACAAAGAAAAAAAAAACGAAGGCAGGTTAGGGGGTTCGGTTTAACAAATACATTAAGCACCTCTGTTCTGGCACTGTGCTAAGCACTCAGGGAGCAGAGGGGAGCATGACTCAGGCCCTCCCCGCCTTCTGGAGTGTGCACAGCTACACAGCCAAGGTACACACAACGCAGTCAGCAAGTATTTGTTCCAAGCAACTCCTAGGTGCTGGGCTACATTAGCATAAAGACAAAAAACAGCAAAATCCCTGCCCTCCTAGAGCTTGCATTACACTTGAGGAAGAGAAATAAGAAACAATAAGCATAACAAAAAGGTACGTTATGAAATACGCTGGGAAGAAAAGAACGAGGACAGTGTAATGACACACCGCAAGTGTGGACTCCCCAGACTGAACTGCAGAGCAGGTGCTCCCCAAAGTCGGTCTTTCTTACACCTCCCAGACCTCTTCCCTGGTTCCAGCATATTGTCAGTTCCATTCTGAGAAGGGCAAAGGCTTGGGATCCACATCTGCAAGTGTGGCTCTCTTCTTTGAGAAGAGAGGGAAATGGAAGGAAGGCCTCATTCTAGCATTGTTGTTGGCAGATGGGAAATCAACAGTTCTAGAGAACGTGAGCAGGGTCTGTATCCTCCAACACCTCTAAGGCGCTGAACTATTGAAGAAGGCCAGGAGCTGTTTCTAATTACCAAGAGCAAAAGGTGAAGTTAGACACTGAAACCAAAAGGTATTTTGTTTTTGTGTTCTACCCTTGGTTCTGCAAGACTGGCAGGTTCTCCCCATCTACACCGTCAACCAGAGATGACAAAGCGGTAGCCTGTGGACTGAATCAGGCCTGCTCATGTGTTTTGACCTGTAAGTATTTTACGAGTTGATATTTTGAACTTGAAAAGAGCAGAGTGTAGGCCCACATTTCTGTAGACTGTAATTGGCTGGAGCTGAGCTGCAGCTTTTAGCCAAAGCTTCATTCTGCTACAGACCCCACCCAGCCCTCCTCATTCATTTCTACTCACTACTAACCTGGTACAGGAGTTTGCACCCCCAGCCAGGTACTCTCTGGGGATGGGATTGTGTCTTGGGCTCTTTGGATCCATGTGCCTAATGAGCTTCCTGGTGCACTGTTTCACACTTCTATTCTGGAGTCCTAGCTCCCCTTTCCCAACACCACTTCCCCTTTTTCTTTTTTTTTTTTTTTTTAAGAAAGAGCCCTGTTTCCTACATCAGTGTACTAATAGTTATATGATAAGATAATGTGAACTCAGGAAACCAGGCAATTCGGCCACTTGTAGAGGGTGAGAACACACACATCATCCCTAAGGTCTTCAACACAGCCTCTCAAGGGTGACCCCACGGCCACCAGGCTGACAGTCCCTTCATGACCTTGGAAAGTGAACTGCAGAAATGGCCAAGACTTTGATGATGATGTATAGCAGTTTGGGAAAATACTGAATAGGATTCAGGGCCTTGTCTAGGTTTTATGATGGTTTAGCATCAGTTAGATCATAGGAGATGCATCCCACTCTGTTCTCATTGCTTCTGTCTCTGATACCTGGTGAGTTGGCATCTAAGGCAAATGATCTGAATAGGATCCCGTCTGGAAAGCCACTTGAGAGGTCAGAGATTTTGTATACAACTCTAAGATTTACAGTGTCAGAGAAAAGAGGAGAGACTGAAACTCTACCTGGTCCTCCGGGGTAGCCGTCTTCTCCTGTGTCACCTTTACGTCCGGGAGGCCCAGGAGACCCAGGAATGCCATCCATACCCCTCCTGCCATCCAGCCCAGGCTCTCCTTTGCACCCTGCACAAAAGTTTATGATGCTGGTGGTGAAAGCAACCATGACACCTGCTAGCATTTACCGTGCCTATACCGTGTGCCCGCCCCAGGCTTCCTTCCCACTTTGGCTGCATGCATCAGCTCGTTTAGTCTTTGCGATGATATGAAGTTGGCATTTTACTATCGCCACTTGCAGTTGGGGTAACTGAGGCTCTGAGAGGTCAAATAATTTGCTTAAGGACTGGGCCAGGATTTGAGGCCAGACCAGGGAGATGCTGAGAGACAGGTTTTCACATTTTCTTCATAGTCTTGTATGTTTGACTTTAAAAAAAAAAAAAAAAAAAAAAAACTACTGAACATGTATGGCATTTATAATAAATACTTTCCTTAATAATGATTGTTTAAAAGCCTAGATGGAGAAATGAATGAAATTTAATCGGTTTCATTTGGGGTCACGTTAAATCTGGAGCATGATAGGTGCAGCAATTTTTAAAAACAGCTTTTTACTGAGTGTTTACAATGTGCTAGGTACGATGCTCATCCCTTTATGTGGATTGTCCGGTTTGGTCTTGCCAGCAGCCATATGACTAGGTACTCGTACATGCCAGTGGTACCAGTGAAGAGACTGGGGCTCATAAAGGTCACAGAGCCAATCACATGTGGAGAGGAAACTTGGGCCCAAGGGGGTGAAGTGCAATGACCATCAACCACCAGACCCTGCCCCTGACACGCTGCAGAGCTCTGGATATAACCTGGGGGACTTGGCCGCAGTTGAGTTAATCCTTGAGGGGTTCTCTAAGTATGCAGTTACTTTTTTGTCAAGGCCTCAATTCATTAGCCACCATCTCCCTTCAGTCAGGGGAGCACACACAATCATTGTCTTTGGGCGAGTCTATTGCTATTACACCTAATTTCCTGAATTACTAGCCTTCTCCAAGTTTCCAGTCTCTACTTATTATTCTATTCTCTCTCTTTCTATTCTCTCTCTCTCTCTCTCTCTCTCTGCTACAGAGTAGCCTGGTATGGGCTGATCTGTGTACCCCCAAATTTCATATGTTGAAGTCCTAGCCCCCATATCTCAGAATGTGACTGTATTTGGAGACAGTACCTTTAAGGAGGTGATTCTGTTCAAATGAGGCTGTTAGGCTGGGCCCTAATCCAGGCTGACTAGTCTCCTTACACAAGGAGAAAATTTGGACAGGGAAGGGGACCCCGGGGATCCATGTCCCTGGAATGGCACAGAGGAGAGGCCATGTGAGGACACAGGAAGATGGTGGCATCCACAAGCCACGGAGAGAAGCCTTGGGAGAAACCGGCCCTGTCGTGGCTCCTTGATCTTGAATTTCTGCATCTAGAACTGCCTGTTGTTTAAGCCACCGGGTGGATGATACTTTGTTGTGATGGCCCGAGCAGACCAACACATTGCCTAAAATCAAACGTTAAGTCAAAGGGGCTTGCTTAAGTGACTTTCATTCTTGCCTCTTGCCTTCGCCCTCCAGTGACTGGGGGATGATGACAAATTTGAGGATGCCAGTCAACTGAGGAATTCATGGAGCCTCCCTCCCCTACCCTACTAAGGGACCAGCCTTGCCTGATAACCATTAAATGAGTGTATTAACAGAGACGCTGACCGAAACCCTCTGCCCTTAAAGCAGCAACCCTGTCATGGAAAGGATGCATGGAGGGTTAAGGAGGTTTGACTTGGTGTTGCAAGCTAGCAGGAATCAAACATTTCCCACACAGGCCCCTCCTTGTCCCTCAGTGGCCCCAGGTGAGGCCCTGACTGTGCGTCCACACAGAGTAGAGTAGCTAACTTGCCTAGAGCAACCCTGGACTCTAATCTTCCTCCTCCAATCCACCTGAGCAGCATCAGTAGGAAACACAGGGCTAAACAGCGCAATGACACAGTCACCACTGCTGCAGAGAACAGAAGCCCAGAGACATTCTGCAACACTGGCTCACACTTTGGTAGAAATCAGTCTCCGCCTTGGTAGGTCTGGGGTGGGGCCTGAGAATCTGCATTTCTAGAAGTCTCCAGGTGACGCTGATGCTGCCAGTCCCAGGAACCACACTTCGAGAACAAATGCTGTAGATGATTTAACTTTAAAACTCTTTCCGGTGATGATCTTAGTGGCATATTTTGAAAATCCTACATTTCTGCCTATTCTTGAAACCAGAAATTCTACTCAGGGAATTTAGTTTAAAGAAACAACAACAACAATAGCAAACACATCACTGTTTATTCTGAGGCAGGCCGTGTTCTAAGTGCTTTTTATGTTAGTGAATCCACATAATCCTCACAATCAGCCCTTCTTACAGATCAGGAAACTGAGTCATGGGTTATGTGGTAAAGCCAGAGTTATGAACACATGTCATCTCTTTCCAGAATCTCTACTCTTTTTTTTTTTTTTTTTCCAGATGGAGTCTCACTCTATCGCCCTGGCTGGAATAGAGTGACACTATCTCAGCTCACTGCAGCCTCTGCCTTCCGGATTCAAGCGATTCTCCTGCCTCCTCAAAAGGCTAAAGGTATAGCCTCCCGAGTAGCTGGGACTACAGGCATGCGCCACCATGCCTGGCTAATTTTTTATTTTTTATTTTTATTTTTATTTATTTTTTTTTTTTTGAGATGGAGTCTCACTCTATTGGCCATGCTGGAGTACAGTGGCATGACCTCAGCTCACTGCAACCTCCGCCTCTCGGGTTCAAGCGATTCTCCTGCCTCAGAACTGGGACTACAGGTGCACGCCACCACACCCAGCTAATTTTGTTGTGATTTTAGTAGAGATTGGGTTTCACCATGTTGGCCAGGCTGGTCTTGAACTCCTGACCTCAGGTGATCTGCCCACCTCAGCCTCCCATAGTGCTGGGATTATAGGCATGAGCCACCACACCCGGCCCTTATTTCCAGAACCTCTGTTCTTATCCATTACACTATTTCTTCATGATAATCAGGGATGCATATACGTAAGATATCATTACCAGTTGCTTATCGTAGTGAGAAAGTGGAAACTCCTTAAATCAGAGTAGTTACTGGACCAGCAGCAGCAGTGGCAGCACCTGGGAACATGCTAGAAATAAAAGACTCTCAGAGCCCTCTCCTTACCTAACAAATCAGGTCTAGGGTGGGCCCCAGCGAGCTGCGTTTTAACAAGCTCTTCAGGGATTCTGATGGTCCACGAAGCTCGAGAACCAAAGCCTTAAATGTTCCTCGTGACGCCCCCTCCGTACCCCCAGGTTCAGCTCCCCTTTTAGAAATTCCCACATTACCCCTTGTTAACACTCAACACTTCCGAACTGACTCGCCCAATGTCTTCATTTTCTGCTAGCCTGTGGCTCCAAAAAGCAGGGCCTTGTTGGATTAACTTATTTCTAGCAGAGCAGCTGGCAGCAAACCAATCAATAATTGGTGAAGGTAGTGGTTAAATAAATTGTGGCACAATCAGATAAGGCAATGTTCCTCAGCTACTACAGATAATATTGTAGGAAAATATGTAATGACATAGAAGTAAGGTTATGTTAAGAACAGTTTGCCAAAGAGTCTGCCTAGGATGATCATGCAGAAATAAAACTAGAAAAATACCCAGGCAATTGTGTCTTTTAAAAGTGTGTTTAGTTTTTTTGTTGTTTTGTTTTGTTTTTGTTTTGTTTTTTTGAGACAGAGTCTCGCTCTGTCACCCAGGCTGGAGTACAGTGGCACGATCTCGGTTCACCGCAAGCTCTGCCTCCTGGGTTCATGCCATTCTCCTGCCTCAGCCTCCCGCCCGCCACCATGCCTGGCTAATTTTTTATATTTTTAGTAGTGATGGGGTTTCACTGTGTTAACCAGGATAGTCTCCATCTCCTGACCTCGTGATCCACCCACCTCATCCTCCCAAAGTGCTGGGATTACAGGCATGAACCACCACGCCTGGCCAAAGTGTGTTTAGTTTTAAGTTACCTTTTTTTTTTTTCTTTTGTAATAAAGTTTTTTTTTTCCCTTCACCAAATGCCTCCCCAACAGCCTAAAGGTGCATCTCCTATCTCCTGCCACATCCCTCCCTACGTAAATGGTCTTCAACATTGGGTGGTTCTGCACTGCCGCCCCCCACCCCCCAGCAGACACTTGGCAATATCTGGAGGCATTTGGTCCTCAAATGGAGGAAGAGGTCATTACTGGCATCTAGTAGGATAGGGGCGAGAGATGCTGCTCAACATCCGAGAATCCACCAAACAGCCCTCCAGGATAAAGAATGATGGGGCCCCGAATGTCAGCAGCACTGAGGTTGAGAAACTGCTCCACACAGTAGGCTACATCGAAGAGTCATGTATTCATTCACCAGATGTTTACCAAACACCCTCCATGACCCAGGCCTGTGTGTGGATATCACACTGAATAAAACAATATCCTGCCCTCAAGCTTCTTACAGTCTCTAGAATGGTGGTTGGCAAATTACAGCTTGTGGGCCATTTACTGCCCATTTTGGTAACCCCAGTTACAGTGGAACACATGCATTCATGTACGTGTTACCTACGGCTATGCTGCACCAACAGGGTTGAGTGGTCGCAGCAAAGATCATCTGACTCCAAAGCCAAAGCAGGGGACTAAAGTGCTCGGGTGATGAGGCAGATGTCTCACTTCCCTGCCCTCGGTTCCACATGCCCCACTGCTTGTAAAACTGTGTCCTCATATTGCCTGAGAGTGTCCCCTTCTTCTTCCATCCCTACGACCAGCGGGTCTCTCCCCTCCATGCCCTGTGCTGGTTGAGCTACACTCAGTGTAGACATCTCAGCGTCCGATATGCTCCTGTTATGCTTTTGTTCTCCCAGGATTAGAAACGAATTATTCCAGAGTGTCCTGGACTGCATGCTGTATGTGGTTACCATTCAGTAGGGGAGAAAGGACACATCCCCTCCTCTCCATCAGGGTGAGAGGAGCCCTGCCCTTCCTGGTGACTGGGCAGAAACCTCCTCTTCCCGGGGTGGCACTGCTGGTGGCATCTGGAACTCCACCACCTTCCAAGAGAGGATCAGTTATCTTGGAAGGAACACGGGGCCCCAACAGTGAGCTCAGACCATTCCTTTCTCCATCCCACCCGATAAGATGATTCCAACGTGCAATATATTGAAGAAAGGGCTGCCCTAGTGCGTATGGGTGAGGAGTTTCCCCCTTCCACTGAACAAGCAGCAGCAGGCATTCCTCCTGATGTACAGACTCATGGTGAGATCACTGAGGATCTAGGAAAAAGAATCCTGACACCAGATGTTACCACGTGGGCTTTACTCCTTTTAGGGTGAGGCAGAGAGAAATTGTCAGGCGGAAGACATTTCCGGAGAAACAGGAAGGAAGGCTCTTGTTAACCCGAGTTCTATGTTCAGAGCTTTCTACCTTATGGACTTGCTCCCTACTTGAAACTAGTTTTAGAGAATAAAACTAAACATCAAAAAAACCCTCCAGTGTTAGATGGATGACCTCCTGAGAGGGCAAGTGCTGCCTTGAAGAGAAACACAACCCTAACAGGGTGTGGGAACGTCCATTAGGCAGGAACAGTTCAAAACAAAACGGATAACACTTTTGAGTTCACTGAAGGAAGCTTCAGCCTTTGAGGGCCGCCCTGGAAGGAAAAGGTGTAGATCAAAGAGATCCGTGTGTAGAAGAGCGTTAGGCCTCCCGTGGTGGAGAACTCCTAATGGACCCACTTCATGTGGCTGTCATCCACACACACTGGGGAGGAGAGAGCCAGAAGTTTGTTCATTTTTGTGTAAGTCTCAGCTGCAGCACGTGGTTACAAAATCAGTTAAGCGACGAAAGAAAAGACTTTTTCATTTTTTTTTTACCTTTGATTTTAGGTTCAGGGGTACGTGTGAAGGTTTGTTACATAGGAAAACTCACGTCATGGAGGTTTGTTATACAGATTATTTCATCACCCAGGAATTAAGCCCGGCACTCAGTAGTTATCTTTTTTGTCTACTTGAGGGTGGCGGGGAGGAGGGAAAGGAGCAGAAAAGAGAAGATTTGGAAGGGAAAAGAGGAAGATACCAACAATGTCATTTTAAGTGAACATTGTTCTTTCTAGTGGCAGCCGTTTCTTTATGGCAGCTGTTTCTTTATGGCACTTGATCTTGAGGGTGGTATATATGGTGGTGGTATATAAGCCCTACCTTTCCTTAAGGCTATCCTCAAATACCAGCTCTTGCTGGAGTCCTAGCAGTCCTGCAGTTCTCCACACTGGAATTAACCTCTGCCCATCCCATTCTCCCAACACCCTTAACTTGCAACTCCTTTTTTTGGCTTTGCTTTGTTTTTGTTTTAGACGGAGTTTCGCTCTTGTTGCCCAGGCTGGAGTGGTATATATGGCCCCTCACACCCTGCTGAAAAAATGCCTTCAGGAAATGCTGGAGAATGAGCAACATGGCCTGCAGATGACCCAGGTCAGCCAGGGCTGGCCATTAGGCCCTTAGAATAGACTATCACTCTTCAGTAACTGGACAGGATGGCCAATACAGCCAGTGTGGCCAACGGGCATAGACAAGGCCGAGGAATACATGGCGGGGAAGAGAGGTCCTTTGTAACAGGAACCCAGAGGCTCCTATCAGAGAAGAGGGGACCCAGAAGAAAGTAAGGGCTTGGGAGTGGGTGCACAGGACAAAAAGGAGCCCCAGGGAAGCTGAGCCACATGCTGAGAACATAGGAAGAGAAGGCGATGCTTCACCAGAACGACGGGGCACTTTGTAAAAAACATCATAATCATGTAGATGGCAGAGAGGTGGCCTTGGAGTGTCCCTACTTCCAGCAGGCAGGGTCAGTGGCTCCAATGAAGAGAGGGCACAGGAACCCAGGGAAGGCCCTCCTGTGGCCACGTGCAGCTGATAAGCCCACGCAACCCTAAGTCAGGAGGAATTAGACATCACAGGCGAGCACACCTGGGCCACATAAGCACTAGACCCTCTTTCAGAAGCTCATAGTCTATGGAGAGAGAATCTTGTTCTTGTTCATGTCAGAGATAACTATCATGTTCAAGGGTAAAGAACTGATCCGTTCACATATTTTTCTCTTCCCAGTTACTTTCTTTGGTTATTTTGCAAAGCCACCACAGTGGGTGACCCCAGCCACCCCTCTCACCTCAGCTTTGATGTTGAGGTGGAGCAGTGCGTTTCAACCTGCTATAGCCACTTGGGGGGCATTGAAAAATGCTGACATTCAGGCTTTGCCACCTTCCACATTCTATTAGTCTGAGATGAGGCCAGGCACCAATAGTCTTTCGAGATCCTGCAGGTGATTTTAACCTGCAGCTAGTATTGTCTTGCTAAAAAGGTTCTCCTCTTAGCTGAATCTTTAAGGAGTGCATTCATATAATGATCGGGGCGTCTCAAATTTGATTATGTATGCCACTATTTGGGGGACCTTGCTAAAATGCAGATTCTGATTCTGTAGGTCTGGGGCGGACCCGAGTTGCTGCTAGTTCCTAAACCAGGACCACAGTTACAGTAACAAAGATGTTGCTGACTCCTAGATGCCTGGTTATTAGGCCGATCAGCCCGGCCTGTGCTCCCACCATCTCCCTGTTGAACAACTCTGGCTCCTCAACTTGCAACTCTTTTTTTGTTTGTTTGTTTTGTTTTAGATGGAGTTTTGCTCTTGTTGCCCAGGCTGGAGTTCAGTGGTGCAATCTCAGCTTACGGCAACCTCTGCCTCCTGGGTTCAAGCAATTCTCCTGCCTCAGCCTCCCAAGTAGCTGGGAATACAGGCACCTGCCACCACGCCCGGCTACTTTTGTATTTTAAGTAGAGACAGGGTTTCACCATGTTGGCCAGGCTAGTCTCAAACTCCTGACCTCAGGTGATCCACCCACCTTGGCCTCCCAAAGTGCTGGGATTACAGGCATGAGCCACCGCGCGCCCGGCCTGCATCTCCTTTTTAACATGAATTGTGTAATAATCTACCATTACTTTAAGTTATTTATATTCTGCTATTTCTTTCATGGGATTATGAGACCCTGGAGGGCAAAAACACATCTTATTCATCTTTGTATCACTCACACCACCTAGTAGCATACTTTACAAAGAGTAGAGGGAGTCTGGAAGTACTTACTGAATTGAATTTGCAGAACCCAGTTACAGGTCACATCTTTGACCTGGAAGTTATTTTTGTAAGTTGGAGGGACCCAGCTCTGGATATTGCAAATATGTACATAATAAGGCAGCTTGGTTTTAAAACAAGGTTGAGTGACCAGTAATACCGACTGACAGAACTTTATCCATGCAAGGAGTATCAAGAAAGGTGAGTTAAGTAACGACTGGCCCAATTCCCAGTTCTGACGAGCCGTTAAAAGAAGTTGCTACAACCAACACCCAATTAACCTGGTGCACAAACACAGATGCAATGCAACAAACACACACAACGAAAACCCCACATTAATTTGAGGAAGGCTGCAGGGCTGTTTTGGCCGCCACCTAACAACCAGTCTGACTCCTGTTGAGAGGGACATCTCTTGAGCACTTCACTTCTTGGTTCTGAGGAACCAGAAGAAAAACAAATGGTGCAAGATTCAGCTCTGCTTCCAATTCCCTGAACCAAAAAGAACCCAAATCACAGTGGGGCCGTGGCGGGTGAAAGGAAAGAGAACATCCTGGTTCCTGTAATCCCAGCACTTTGGGAGGCCAAGGCAGGAGGATCGCAAGGTCAGGAGATGGAGACCATTCTGGCTAACATGGTGAAACCCCATCTCCACTAAAAATATAAAAAATTAGCCGGGCGTGGTGGCGGGCGCCTGTAGTCCCAGCTACTCGGGAGGCTGAGGCAGGAGAATGGCGTGAACCTGGGAGGCGGAGCTTGCAGTGAGCCAAGATGGCACCACTGCACTCCAGCCTGGGCAAAAGAGTGAGACTCTATCTCAAAAATAAAATAAAATAAAATAAAAAAATAGAAGGGATATGTGGATCCAGTTAGCCTATGATTGATGTACTTTGGATCAAGGTAGAAATAAATTACAAAGGGAAAGACATGTTTTCTTCTCACTAGTTATTAATCTCCATATCAAAAGCTACAAAATAAAACATCTAGAATTTCATTTCAGCAATATATAGTTAAAATAATGAACAATCAGCATGCGGCTCATACCTGGTCCTGGGGGGCCTCTCATTCCAGGGAGTCCCATGGCTCCTTCTGGTCCTCTCAGGCCTGGCACCCCAGGAAGCCCTGGGATTCGGGGACAGTCATCCGCATCTGCAGGTGGCCCCGGTTCACCTGAAATTGGAATTACCGCTTGTGTAATGGATGCACACGGGCTTAGGAACAAGCACCTTCTACAGTCTCTGGTTAAACTTGGACTTCTGACTCTATGCTGAAATTCAGTTCACATTTAGTATAAATTTTAGTATAAATGTTTGTAAAGGTTCAACAATCCAGTGTAAGTTCCATGAAGGCAGGAATTTGTCTTGTTTCCTGGAGGGTGCATAAAAAACTTCCAGAACGTCGGACTGACCGAATGAGTGAATGGAGTATCAGAGGAAGCAGAAGGATGAAACAGTGAAGGTCGGATGATGCAGCAATGTGATGACCCTCACAGGATTACCCAATCTCTGGGCCATGTTTTACTGGAGTAGCAGCCACAGGTGGCATTGCAAGAGGGACTGGTGGGTTCCTAAAGCTCAGCTTCATGTGTCCCTGAGTCCTTACTCTACACTGCAGTGCCACAGGGGTTTCCATAGTGTCAGTCACTCACATAGAATTTCAGGATTGCTAGAGGCTCAGAAGCAGTGACTTTCAACCCTGAGTGAACATTGGACTTATCCAGGGGAGTCGTGGAAATATATTGACGCCTGGGTCCCACTCCCCGAAATACTGGTTTACTTGATAATAGGATGTGGCCTGAGCAGTGTCCTCCTCATTGGCTGCATAATAAACTCAGCTGGTGAGCTTTTCAAATGTACTTATTAACACTGGGGCCCCATCTAGACTAATTAAATAGGAATTTCTGGGGGTGGGATCTGGGTGTCAGTAGTTTTTGTTTGTTTGTTTAAGTCCCCTGGTGATTCCAGGGTCCATTAGGGCTGAAAAGCACCGTTGTAAAGCTATAACTCTGACTGTAGCACCTCAGAATCATGTCGCTAGTTTGTTAGAAACCAGAGTTCCTGAGTCAGGAGGTCTGAAGTGGGGGCCATGTACATTTCTAACATGTTCCCAGGGAGGCTGATGGCGTTGATCTGGGAATCTCACTTTGAAAAACACAGGCTGGGCACAGTGACTCACACCTGTAATCCTAGCACTTTGGGAAGCTGAGGCGGTGGATCACCTGAGATCAGGAGTTTGAGACCAGCCTGGCCAACATGGTGAAACCTCATCTCTACTAAAAAGAAAAAAAAAGAAAGAAAAAAATAGCTGGGTGTAGTGGCAAGTGCCTGTAGTTCCAGCTACTCAGGAGGCTGAGGCAGGAGAATCACTGGAACCCAGGAAACGGAGGTTGCATGAGCCGAGATTGTGCCACTGCACTCCAGCCTGGATGACAGAGCAAGATTCTGTCTCAAAAAAAAAAAAAAAAAAAGAAGAAGAAGAAGAAGAAAGAAAACCACTATACTAAAGATGTGACTTTTTTTTCTTTTACCTTCACGTCTTTAAGACATTTTTAATGAAGCTTCATTCAGTCATCCTGCAAACATCACACAGGGATAAGAAATAATAACACTGAAAAATAATGATAACAGCTAAGACTCACTGAATGCTTTATCATATATCAGGCCCTGTGCTGAATGCTTTTACTATTAAATCCTCCCAACAAGACTGTGTATGTGCTACTGTTATGAGAAGGTTATGGATAAGAACACTCAGGCTTGGCCAGGTGCGGTGGCTCACACCTGTCATCCCAGCACTTTGGGAGGCCAAGGCGGGCAGATCATAAGGTCAAGAGATCGAGACCATCCTGGCCAACATGGTGAAACCCCATCTCTACTAAAAATACAAAAATTAGCCAGGCGTGGTGGTGTGCACCTGTAGTCCCAGCTACTTGGGAGGCTGAGGGAGGAGAATCACTTGAACCCGGGAGGCGGAGAGCTTGAACCCAGGAGGCGGAGACTGCAGTGAGCCGAGATCACACCACTGCACTCCAGCCTGGCGACAGAGCAAGACTCTGTCTTAAAAAAAAAAACAAAAAACAAAAAACACATGCAGGCTCAGGCAAATAAGTGATACTTCTGTGGTGACACAGCTTACACATGGCAGAGTCTGGATTGCAATCCAGGGCATTCTAGCTCCAAACCCATGTTCTTAACCATCTCATCAGATGCATCAGGAACTCAATATCTGGGTAACAAATTCTCAGAAATGAAACATATTTTAAAAGGTATGACATGGTGTTTCACACCTGTAATCCCAGTACCTTGGGAGGCTGAGGCAAGTGGACTGCCTGAGTTTGAGAGTTCAAGACCAGCCTGGGCAACAGGGTGAAACCCCATCTCTACTAAAATTGCAAGAAATCAACCATGTATGGTGGCACATGCCTGTGATCCCAGCTACTTGGGAGGCTGAGGTAGGAAAACTGCTTGAACCTGGGAGTGCAGTGGTGGGATCTCCAGTCTGGGCACCAGAGCAAGACTCTGTCACCAAAAAAATAAAATAAAAATAAAAGATATCATCTGATTAGCCATGGTGTTCTTCAACTGTATGCAAAAGTGTGAAATAATTTCAAGAACATCAATCATAAAGCAATAAGAAAATCCTTAACAAAATGTGGCATAACAACAAAGTTTTAGCCTCCTAATACTTATTGGGCCTGTGTAAAATGACCTGGAATTCTTATGAGCTATTTGGAATTTAACCCCATGTAAAATATGGTATAAAACCACAAGCAACACAGGGCCAAATGTATTTCTACAATACATACAGTTTAATGTAAAACTTGGCTTTTCTACTATAGGTGACTTGACAGAGATGCATAGAGGCATCTCCTATTTTCCCTCAGTAATGTCTGGCCCTTCCCAGTGGCAACGGAATTGAGAAAGTGGGAGCATGTGGTTGGTGCTTCCTATTTAGAATTTTGATGTTCTCTTGAAATGACTTTATACTTACAATCACAGAGAGACAGGATTGAAATGAAAACAACAAATAGAGTTTAATCTTTAAATATAAGCATTGAAAATACCAGGACTTTTTTTAAAAATTTTGATTTTGCTTTTCTTTACTTTCTAATAAGTCAGAAGCTGAAAAATAAAAAGTGGGGGTGGGGCGGGCGCGGTGGCTCACACCTGTAATCTCAGCACTTTGGGAGGCTGAGGCGGGCGGATCACAAGGTCAGGAGATTGAGACCACGGTGAAACCCCGTCTCTACTAAAAATATAAAAAATTAGCTGGGCGTGGTGGTGGGCGCCTGTAGTCCCAGCTACTTGGGAGGCTGAGGCAGGAGAATGGCACGAACCCGGGAGGCGGAGCTCACAGTGACCGAGATCGCGTCACTGCACTCCACCCTGGGCGACAGAGCGAAACTCTGTCTCAAAAAAAAAAAAGGGGGTTGAGGGGCTGACATCTCTCTTCTAAAGACCTTTAAAGTAACACGTGGTGTCTGCATTCAGAGCAATTTTCATTAGGGCTAATAACAGAGGCCTGGAAAGAACAAATGCAAGCACTCACAATTTTTCTTTTTCTCTTTTGAGAAATGCTTTTTATTTCCTTTGAAAATGCCAGGCACAAAATAACATGTTGTTTTTACATTGCAGAGCATTAAGTGAACATTTTCCTTTTAACACACAAAGAAATGTGCTCCTTAAAAATGGACTTGAGGGTGTAATAGGGAAGGCTTGTCACAGCCCCTTACTGGGAGGTGAGGCCCCACTTTTTAATGTTGTGTATACCATTTATTTTAGGGATGCTCTATGTATTTATATTGTAGAATTTAAAAAAGGAACTTACATTGGTATGTACTATAACCTTTGACAGAGAAAGCCCACACACTTCATGCCCAAATTGAAACTATGTAGGCTAAGGATCTACGCTGCCTTGACAACCTATCAATGAGGCTAAGTGTTAGGATGCTCTTATATGAGGTTACTATATCTGTAACGAGGAAGCAAAGCACTGCAGCCTAATATCCTTAGAGCACCCCATCTATAAAAATGTAACAAAGTTTAGCTCACCCATACAGAGGAAAAAGGACAAGTACAGAAATGACTAGAAACCAGAGTGAGGGGAAATTACCAATTTTATAGCAAAGCTTACCTCTGGGACCTGGAGGAATCCGAAGACGACAAACAAGGCCAGGCCGTGATTTTCACAGGGTGCAAAGAGATTGTAAATTTGTGGATTAGGACAAAAATGAAATAGATTAAGAACATGCATAATAATTTGAGGCAGCATCAATGACAAGCAGAATGGCAGCATCTCTTTACATAAAAAGTCCACATCAGTGTACCTGACAGGAGCAGCTATGATTTAGGAATGGAGTTTTCATCTGTAGAATGACTTGAAATGAAACTCTCTGGAGCAATATAAAATTCTAGTTGATTTCTTATTGCAAATATCCCCTAATTTAATGCATGTAGGAATTCTATCCATTTAAAAGCTTCTGAAAATTTCATATTAATTTGCCAAGTATAGGGTATGCATAGAAAGGAAATGTGAAAAGAATCAACATATAGGGCGCAGTGGCTCACGCCTGTAATCCCAGCACTTTGGGAGGCCGAGGCGGATGGATCACGAGGTCAGGAGATCGAGACCATCCTGGCTAACACAGTGAAACCCCGTCTCTACTTAAAATACAAAAAAAATTAGCTGGGCCAGGTGGCAGGTGCCTGTAGTCCCACCTACTCGGGAGGCTGAGGCAGGAGAATGGCGTGAACCCGGGAGGCAGAGCTTGCAGTGAGCCGAGATTGCTGCACTGCACTCCAGCCTGGGTGACAAAGCGAGACTCCATCTCAAAAAAAAAAAAAGAATCAATATATAAGCCCTTGTTCCTCCTGTACTATGATACATCATAAAGCAGTGTGATTTATTTATTCTTTGAACTAGAGTGCTAACTTAGGACATTGCAAAATATTCTGAACTGACGCCACATTACCATAATATTGATTTAAAATCTTGAAAGATATTACTTCTGCCCATCTCAAATATACATGTCTGTTTGCCCCTTCTCTCCCCAACTCTTCCTTGTTGTAATTTAACCCTATGGTTAAAAACTGTTGCCTATAGAGTTAAACTGAATAGCTTTTTCCCTTCCTAGGAACGAATGGACTTTACAGAAAAATATTAAATAAAACATCTAGGAAAATCAATGAAAATTCAGGGATCAGAACTGAATATACGATCCTAATAAACAATAATCAATCAGTCTTTGCCTCTTGCATAAAGGAACACACATTTGTTTCCCTTAGAAATAGTCTACGTGGGCCAGGCACAGTGGCTCACGCCTGTAATCCCAGCACTTTGGGAGGCTGAGGTGGGCTGATCACCTGAGATCAGGAGTTTGAGATCAGCCTTGCCAACATGGTGAAACTCTGTCTCTATTAAAATACAAAACTTAGTTAGGCACGGTGGCACACACCTGTAATCCTAGCTACTTGAGTTTGAGTCAGATGGATCACTTGAACCCAGGAGGCAGAGGCTGCAGTGAGCTGAGATCACACCACTGCACTCCAGCCTGGGTGACAGAGCGAGACTGTCTCAAAAAAAAAAAAAAAAAAAAAGTGTATATAAAATCAATTCCTAATTTTCAAACTTACTTATTCTGGCAACAAATTATTACTTTACCAAGCATGAGACTTTGTAGTGCAGCCTGAAAGAAATATACTCTTAATATAAGAAAAGGCTTAAATAATAAAAATGTGCTAGTAATTCAGAATATTAACTACTTTCTGAACGATGATCATTTTAGTAAATGTTTAAACAAAACGCTCTGGCAGGTTGGAAGCTCACCTGGAAGACCAGTGGGTCCTTTTCTCCCTGGAGGTCCAGGTAAACCCTTCTCTCCAGGTGGCCCAGGAAATCCATGTGGTCCCTGCGGTCCTGGGAATCCCATTGGTCCTTAAAAACACCAAAACATAAAAATGAGGGCACTGGAATGAGACAAGATAAAAACAATGACAGTTTGATAGACTGAATTCAGAAATTCACTCCAACAAAATGCAGGGCATAGCTAGCCTGAGAGTCGAGATGAGCCTCGCTTTCCTCTGTGGGGCTTAGACGGGTTGCCTCTGAAGGAAACGCATGATCGACCAAAAGAACTAAGGAAATGGTTCCATGATCAAGACAAGACTCAATTACAATGAAAAGAAGTCCTATAACCCTGAACTTTCTCTGGAGACAACGGACTGGAACTGAAGGGAAAATCAGGAAAGAGCTTTCAATATCCGAGAACAATGTGCCTCCCCAGCCGAGTTCAAACCACTCTCCTCCTCACTCTCTTAGTTTTAGGCACAACGTATGTGATGTTCCTTTACTTCTTCCATATCCATGGTGTCTTCCTCATTTTTTAGAGTTAAGACCAAGTCTCACTTTCTCAGGGAAGCCTTCCCTGGAATCCCAACTGAAGTTTAGTCGCTTTTTGATAAGCTCTTCATTCAGGACACTTAACTGGATTTAAACTGACATATCCCTTAGTGTGCATGTCTATCTTACATGAAACTATGCTTTTTATAAAAGAAATTTTATTATTATTATTTGCTCCATTACCCAGGCTGGAGTGTAGTGGTACAATCATTGCTCACTGCAGCCTCCAACTCTTGGGTTCCAGTGATCCTCTCACCTCAGCCTCCCGAGTAGCTGGGACTACAGGCACATACCACCATGCCCAGATAATTTTTTAATTTTTTTGTAGAGAGGGGGTCTCACTATGTTGCCCAGGCTGGTCTTGAACTATACTGGCCTCCAGGGATCCTCCCAAAGTGTTGGGATTACAGGTGTGAACCACTGAGTCAGGCGGAAACTCTGTCTTTATAAGATTAGAGACTCTACTTAAATTTGTTCACCACTATATTCCTGCAGGTGCCTAATATTTCTCACTGTGTAAGTCATAAAAGGTAAACTGAGGAAACTCACTCTCTTTATAGTAAAGCACTGTTTGGCCATTACATTCTCTGGACTGGGAGTCAACAAGCATGATTAGTGGTTCCACCAATATTTCTAACTCCCTGTGTATTCTTGTGTAGATCACTCGTATTCATATGGTGTGTTATTTCCTCAGTCCTGAATTTTATGTCCAGGTAGAGATTTATTCCCTAGAGTAACTAAGGAGGAGGAGTGTTAGCCAGCCCCTTCCTCCTTTCTCTTGGTGACTACAGTGTTAGCACGTCAGTCCAATTCTGAAGTTCAATAATTGGAAGCCTACTTACCTGTAGATTTGAGCCACATTCTCTAAAATTGATTTCATTGCTAATATAGATGGACAGGCTTGCTCCATACTGTTGTACAGATGCCATATGCATTATAGTCATGGCAGCCTCACAGTGATTTTTATCTGTGATCTAATCTTTTGCCTTATTTCACACTTCGTTCAGAACTCAGGCAAGGGGCTAGTTATTGGGCTCCTTTTGCAAATTTCAACTGCTGTTTTTCTGATACCCAGCTTCCTTATTTATGAAATGGGGGAGTTAAAATGGATACTCATTAGTCATGTTTTTTCAACAGAAAGCTTCTTTGAACCTAAAAATTATCTGAAATTCTGGCAACCAAAAACTGATCTCCCCAAATATTAGCAGTTGGATAAAAAATAATTAAAATAAATATTTTAACCTCAAAGAGTGGGGAAATTCAGTGATTGGGGATCTTTGCATGAATATAAAAAAGCAAAGTCAGCAGTCTAAAACTAAGCTGTCCAATACAGAAGCTATTAACCACACACGGCTAGTTAGCACTTGAAATGTGGCCAGTCCAACCTGAGCTGTGCTGTTAGCGTGGAACACACATGGGATTTCAAAGGCAGGAAGAAGAAGTGGCTTATTTGCAAAAGGAACTAGGTTTGCACAATCAGCTCAATTATTGCATTGATAAATGTATATTAATTATATGTTAAAATAATATTTAAATATATTATGTTAAATCACAAAGTATGAAAGTTCATTTGTTTTTACTTGTTCAAATGTGACTACTATATTTTTAAATTACACATGTGGCTTGCATCACATTTCTACTGTTCAGTTCTGGCCTGGAAGATTACCAAGAATATTATTAGGGCCTAAAGATGAATTTGTGTTTCTTCCTTTTACTTGTTCAACTTTGACCCAAACTTCAGGACTCTTTGGGGAAATAAGGACATTTTGGAAAGGAGTCACTTTGTTTGCACAGGAAATAGAAATGGTGGCACAGTACCCCAGACCCTTAAGAGTAAGATAACCAAGGTGTTCACATACTACTTAACGGAACAACATTCATACCTTTCTGGCCATCTTTTCCATCACATCCTGGAAAGCCTTTGTATCCTGGAGGGCCTGGTGGGCCGGGGAGACCTGGTGGCCCTGGTAGACCACAGTCACCTGGCTCCCCTCTCAGGAGGTCAACACTCCCAGGGAGGCCTGGAGGCCCAGGTGCTCCTGACCACAGAGAAGAGACAAAAAATATTCTTTTAGTCAAAGACAAATGTGTATACTGGCTGCTTGACAGCTTCTGAAGAAAAACAATTTAATGATTTGCAAGCAAGGAATAAAGAGAATTAGAAGAATGAGGAAATCAATGATAACAGAAATGAAATAGAATGGATCGTAATACCAAGTTGAGAAATGGTATAGATAATGGGTTGGTAGCTGTTAGACAAAATGAACCCAAGCAAAACCTTCCTTCCCTTCAAAGTCATTCCTGTTGAAAATATCATTTTGGGTTTTTGTTTGCATTGCCATCTTACTGCTTTAATAGGGTGGGTGGATGGAGGGATGGAGGGATGGAGGGATGGAGGGATGGAGGGATGGATGGACAGGCATTTGAGGAAATATGTCTGGTGGGAAAGGAATGTTCACTCGATTAAATTTATAATCCTAATGGAAAACTACTTTCCACAAATAGGAATAAATTGACCCCAATTATATTCCTACTTAGCTTCTGTACTTCTTAGCACACTTTTGAGAGCTTTATTATTTTCAGTGTACAATCTCTAATATCCTAAAGATTCAAAGATGATGGGCATGTGTCTTTAAGGAAGAGTTCTAAGAGCTTGTATGAATGCAATTGCCTGCATTTAGCAAGATATCACACGGAGCCACACTCCTCCCAATTCCCAACCCAGCTCTAGCCTAAACCTACTTGGTCAGCTTAGTAATGACTTCCAACATCTTTCCTTACCAAAGTTTGTCCCTGTGAAGTGATGAAAGAAACAACATGTACTGTCAGCAGCACATGAAGAGACTGTTTCTTGTGTGCATCCTGTCACTCTGGGCTAGTGCCAGTGGTTTATGTGACCGTTGCTAGAGACCAACAAGGAGGGTGCGATTCCCACTTGCCACCCACTTCTGAAGACTTTTGGTCAGCATCAAGCTGGTGATAGAAACGCTTGCTTGTCAGTTTCTACCCTGAATAGGCGAGGGCCTAACACAGCTGAAACAGAAGAGTGACAGGGCCAAGTCCTGGTCCTGGATATGGTCCTGAGAGCCCACCACTACCCACAGTCCCACCCTAACTGTGTCTCACTTATCCACCTGCCAAGCTGATCAGGGGCCGCTTCAGTGCTTCTATTCTGCCACTCTCTGGCCCCACATTCCTCCAGAGCTGGCAGCATCTAACAAAGGGAGCACTGCCATCCTTTGTCATGATTCTCTCATACCTCTTGGGCCATCGGGACCAGGAGGTCCCTGATCTCCAGATGGACCCGGGTCAGGAATGTCCTTAGGCACTCTTCCTGTGGCACCTGCAGGACCAGGTGGTCCTGATCTCCCTAAGAAGAGACATGATCATACATTAGCCTCATTGCATTCGGAAGGTTTTGGTTTAGTTATTGAAAGAAGGACAAAGCATGCTGCAGCTTACCTGGGGGACCTGGGAGACCTTTTTCTCCACAAGGACCTGGAGGAGAGATTCCTGGGCTCCCAGGATCTCCTCTCTCCCCTTTTAGCCCAGGCATTCCCACAGGACCAGGTGGCCCCACATCATGCAAACCTTAATGGGGAAAACAGAATTAATACTGTATCTTCTCTTTGGTTGTCCCTGTTATAGTGCCTGGAAAGGAATCACTTCCCAATAGTGGCAGAGAAGTGGCTGGTTCTGCAGACACCAACCACTGGTTGCAATGGTGATCCAAATGTCTGCACCATTTCTCTCTTAGGACCCATCACACTGGCCAGCCATAAGTTTTATTTCTTTTATAGTTATTTTCCAGCTTTTAAAAAACAACAATTTGATGGCCGGGCGCGGTGGCTCACGCCTGTAATCCCAGCTCTCAGGGAGGCAGAGGCGGGAGGATAGCTTGAGCCCAGGAGTTCGAGACCTGCCTGGGTAATATAGCGAGACCCCGTTCTCCACAAAAAGGAAAAAAAAAAAAAAAAAAACAACAACAATTTGGAGGCAATACCAACACTCCGACCTCTACAATGGATAGAGTAAAAACAAATGAGATACAATAAGTAATTATACATAAGTTCCTTTGAAATTTGAGGTGGAGACTGGCATAATTAGAACTATTGTGGAATTTCACACTGGGAAGGAAGGACATCAGTGTTTTCTTGGAAGGAACACACATTTAATCTGACTATTTGGAGGAGCTATTAAATGAATCTTAGTGACTATATTACTGGATCTTCCAAACTATAAAGATTTCACCTCTTTCCAACAATAAATTCAAACCTAGCAGCACAATTCCTGTTCCTCAGGGTCACTCAAATTTGCATGTTAGGTTTCAGCTACTTTATCTGATCATAGGCGGTTTTTCTGAGAAAGTAACACAAGTATTCACTATATTAAACAGAACAAGATAAAATACACTTGTCAAAGATTAACCTATTTATGGTATGAAAATAATAGCAAATTGTGGAGGTAATTTGTTTTAGCAGTGGCCATAAAAGGATGCTATTAGTACTATTTTGACCCATGTGGTCAAACATAGCATTACTATACTTAAAACAATACAAAAATCCTAAAATCCCCAACTATTTACTTGTTAGGATAATATTTTGAAATGTGGCTCCATTAAAGCAATTGTTCAGAGCACTTTTAGTAGACAGAAAATTCCAAGCAATACCAACAAAGACACTGTTAACCAACCATTCCTTCTTAAATAGGGTTTTCTCAAATGTCCTTTTCATATGTCATTTTCAGCACTAAAAATAGCTCCAATAGTGTGTCTCTAACCTAAGCCAGTTCTTTTAGTATTGCCTCCAAATCTCATGAAGTACAGAAATACCAGGGGAGGGTACCACTTTCTCTCATGAACCATTGACTGAAGCTCAGTCTGTTACGAATGATTAGGTGCTTACCTGAAGCACCTTTGGTTCCTTTCTGACCCTTCAATCCATGCAAGCCATTCAGGCCAGGTGACCCGGAAGGACCTGAAACACACCACAGGCCTGTGACCGGAAGGGAAGACCAGCCACCGGTCCTCACTCCAGCTACAACCGCAGGCACTGCCCAGCAGAGGGCGCGCTGCTGGGGCCAGCAGACAGCTCTGAGCGTCCGGACTTCGTCATCACGGTGGAAACCCAGGCCCAGTACTATTTAACACATTCGTCCGATAAAGACTTTCTGCCAAGACAGATTAACACAAACATTTCTTTGGTTTTAAAGTACTGCTGTTGGTTTCTGATCCTATCATGACCAGATACGGCCTAGAATGACTGAATCTTGGCATAGAAAGTGACCTTTGATTTTATGACAGTAAAATCACCCTAGATGAGGAAAGAGATGGGATGGGGGCAAATCCAGGCCTCACACCTGCTTGGGGTCACTGCACCCTCCCAGGGGCTGCAGACTCTAGTTTCTTCAGGATCTACTCATGGAGATGCAGTCAGACGAGAGGATGCGTGGCGCCTGTGGCGTGATGGCAAATGCTGGCCCTGCGATGCTCAGGCCTGCATGGCGAGTGTGGCTCCAGCTACTGCTTTGCAGTCACTTCTTTCACAACCATTCTGATGCCTTTCTGCAGAACCTAAGTTTATATTGCGATGATCACTGAAAACTCCCGTCTCTGTAAATAGACATTACCCCGCTGATGCCTGTTCCTTCTCTCAGAACCTTCTGTTTAGTTCTCCAAAGAGCCATCCACCAGCCTGGCTTGACTGAAGTTGTCACTAAACACTTCCAGCGGAAAATTTTTCTTAAGGTTTTTCATCAAGGTTTGTTGAGTTGTGTTGAAGTTGTCTGAACGAGAGCCTTTTCAAATGACACTTCCTGACGGCCCTTAGTAAAGTCGGAGGAGGAGAGGGAGGGAAGAAAGCAGATAAGGAAAATTTATCGAGCATCTCCTGGGCACTGAGCCATCTGCTGGGTGCCTTCTCACAAGTCCTGTCCCACTGATGGCTATGAGCGCTGCAGCTTCTCCCCAGCCTCTGGCCAAGCCTGGAAAACTTCCTATCTCATCAGTAGATCTTCCACCCAGTAGCTGTTCTTTCTTATCCAAGACAAGAGCCTCTCGGTGTACAGCCAGCCTGTTTACTTAGTTTAGGGTCACATCTCTCAAATTTGGGATAAAAATACCATCAGCTTATAAGGCTGAACACAGAAGGTGCCCCTCACCTACCCCCATGATATAGGACCCCCTTGATTGTTGATGTCCACCCCACACTGTGCAACAATCATGTCTTTCGGTGACTATATCCCCTGCTCAAGGGTAAATCAGAGTTCAAGAATAGGTCCTATGAATGTGTTCAATAAATGTTTGTTGAGTGAGTGAATGAGAAAATATGGAACAAGGTGGATGAGGGAGAAATCTACAAAAAGGAGTAGGGTAGAATTTTTATTTGTATACCATATCTTTCTTTAATAGATTTATAGGACAAATATAATTTACAGAAGTTAGAAGTTGCATATAAATAATTCAAGTGCTAATTATTATCTATTCATTTTAAGCAAATCCTCTATAGATTCTTATTAGAAGGTGGTACAGTTAGTTGCTTCCATTCTATTTATCATCAGTACTTGAAACAGAAAGTTGTTATTCTTTTAAGATCTAAGCTTTAGATTGGTTTAAATGAGCCACATTCTCTTGAAAAAAAAAAAAAGGGAATGCATCTTTATTTTCCCTAAATCTCTTATTCCTAACCACTTTGTACAGTTCTGGCTTAGTTTATTCTCCAATCCTGTTTCCTATTTTATGAGCCAACGTTTCAAGTTTGCACCAAAAGAACACACAGACCTTCTTTATCTGCCAAATCTGGATATTTATTGCAGTCTATCTGAAATGATAATAAATTTTCAGGGGGACCACTTCACTATTTCCACATGTTTTGATCTCCAGCTTTAGTCACCAAGATTGATGGCTTGGGGACTTGGCTGGGGTGGAATGTCTCTGCTCCTGCCAGCTCCCCATTGTCACATCAACACATCCAGATCCTAGATTGTCACAGCCCCAGCCTCTCGCCATTGTTGAACTGGCCGACCCTTATCTGACCCAATGTTATCGTTCTAAATTGAACGCAGCTACATCTGAGTAGGGTTGTAAGGGTAATTTTTCCTTCTCACTGAAAGCTTTTTATCAATCCCATCTCTAAATCAGAAAGTTGTTCATGCATAAAATATATACAGTGCAGATGAGAGGCAATTAGGCTAACAAAGCACATTTCTGGGTAATGAGGAATTTTTATTCACCTCTCTGGTTGTCCTCCTGCTAAACAACCATCATTTCGTTATTTCAGTCTTTAAGGCTGCAGCACACTGTACTTGCAGGCCGGGTGCTCTTTCTCCGGTCAGTGAATCTAACCTCCAGTCCAGCTGGAATTGTGGCTCCCCTCTTTGTTAGCCAGTGAACTCTTTACGACTGGATTCCCACTCTCAGGCTGTATTTTGCCTGAAATACAGGCTGTATAAAGCCTGAAAACATTACTCTACACACCCAAGAGCCTTTATATGGGTTCATACTTTTAATAGGGTGATCAATGTGTCCCTGTTTGCCTGGGACTTTTTCCTGGTTTTAGCACTGAAATTTCTACATCCTGAAATACCCACTCAGGCCCAGGCAAAACAGGACAACTGCTCACCCTAACTTTAAAGCTGATGGGAAGAGAGATCTTTGTGACTGTAAGTCATGGTTGAAAAACCTGGAAGATTCTTATCAACAAAGATTCTGAAATAAGATTTAAATATTTTTTATATCAGCAAATATGTGAGTGCCTAATAAGGGTATAAGACATGTTTCCCTAATGCACAGAGAGTCTGCCCCAAATGTACCTCCTGGCAGGTGCTGTCAAGACAATGCGGGACAAGTGTGTCCCTGATGTGATGGAACAAACGGGCAATTACATCCAGTGTAGTAAGTGCTGTGGGGGAAGGGCAGGAGAGAAGTAATCTAGTAAAAAAAGCGTGGGGGGGAGTATTTCCATGATGTGCATAGCTCTAAGGGACATGGCGTTTCTTTTCTGAGGAAAGCTATTTCCAGATTCTTTTTTCTTATGAAACATTTTACTTGCTACCAGCCAAGATATGAAATCCACATTCTTTCCAGTTCTTGTCATGCTCCAGATAATATTCTTTAGGTTTTCATTATTTCAATCTTATATTACTTCCCAACTAGGAATTGGGTGTCTTCCTTTTAAAGGGCATATGTACTTAAAATTTTAAGTCTAGGAATCAAGCCATTTTATTATTATTATTACACTTTAAGTTCTGGCATACATGCGCAGAATATGCAGGTTTTTTACATAGGTATACATGTGCCATGGTGGTTTGCTGCACCCATCAACCCATCGTCTACATTAGGTATTTCTCCTAATGCTGTCCCTCCCCTAGCCTCTCACCCACTGACAGGCCCCAGTGTGTGATGTTCCTCTCCCTGTGTCCAGTGTTCTCACTGTTTAGGTCCCACTTACGAGTGAGAACATGTGGTGTTTGGTTTTCTGTTCCTGTGTTAATTTGCTGAGAATGATGGTTTCCAGCTTCATCCATGTCCTTGAAAAGGACATGAACTCATTCTTTTTTTATGGCTGAATAGTATTCCATGGTGCATATGTGCCACATTTTCTTTATTCAGTCTATCATTGACGGGCATTTGGGTTGGTTCCAAGCCTTTGCTACTGTGAATAGTGCTGCAATAAACATACATTTTCATAGGTCTTTATAGCAGAATGATTCATAATCCTTTGGGTATGTACCCAGTAATGGGATGGCTGGGTCAAATGGTATTTCTGGTTCTAGATCCTTGAGGAATCACCACACTGTCTTCCACAATGGTTGCACTAATTTACACTCCCACCAACAGTGTAAAAGCATTCCTATTTCTCCACATCCTCTCCAGCATCTGTTGTTTCCTGACTTTTTAATGATTGCCATTCTAACTGACGTGAGATGGTGTCTCATTGTGGTTTTGATTTGCATTTCTCTAATGACCACTGATGATGAGCTTTTTGTTCATATGTTTTTTGGCCGCATAAATGTCGTGTTTTTGTTTTTGTTTTTTTTTGAGAAGTGTTCATATCCTGTTTATATCTTTCACCCACTTTTTGATGGGGGTTCTTTCTTGTAAGTTTGTTTGAATTCCTTGTAGATTGACAGATGGATAGATTGCAAAAATTTTCTCCCATTCTGTAAGTTGCCTGTTCACTCTGATGATAGTTTCTTTTGCTGTGCAGAAGCTCTTTAATTAGATCCCCTCTGTCTATTTTGACTTCTGTTGCCACTGCTTTTGGTGGTTTAGCCATGAAGTCTTTGCCCATGCCTATGTTCTGAATGGTACTGTTTAGGTTTTCTTCTAGGGTTTTTATAGTTTTAGGACTTATGTTTAAGTCTTTAATCCATCTTGAGTTAATTTTTGTATAAGGTGTAAGGAGGGGGTCCAGTTTTTGTATAAGGTGTAAGGAAGGGGTCCAATTTTTGTATAAGGTGTAAGGAAGGGGTCCAGTTTCAGTTTTCTGCATATGGCTAGCCAGTTTTCCCAACACCATGTATTAAATAGGGAATCCTTTCCCCATTGCTTGTTTTTGTCAGGTTTGTGGAAGATCAGATGGTTGTAGATGTGTAGAGTTATTTCTGAGGCTTCTGTTTTGTTCCATTGGTTCCATATCTGTTTTGGTACTGGTACCATGCTGTTTAGATTACTGTAGCCTTGTAGTATAGTTTCAAGTCAGGTAGCCTGATGCCTCCAGCTTTGTTCTTTTTGTTTAGGATTGTCTTGGCTATACACGCTCTTTTTTGGTTCCATATGAAATTTAAAGTAGTTTTTTGTAATTCTGTGAAGAAAGTCAATGGTGGCTGGAATCAAGCCATTTTTAGCATATGTTTAAGTTAAAGTTTAAATCTGATTGAACACAAGCAGGACGCAAAATCCATATGGCCTGTTCTAGCAGAGCAAACAACTTTGAGTTCAGCAGCTGGTTTGTTCAAACAAGATAATCAGTCCCCTTGACTTAGTTAGAGCATACTTCAAATATTTAGTTTCTCAGTTCAAAGTGTTTCTGCTGGAGTGTGGTTCATTTTTATATCAACATGACAAGCTGCAACAATGAATTTATACTGTAGATGTTTTAACTTTTAGGAATACATTTCACTGTTTTGTTTTGTGCTATCATTTTTAAAGACCGGTTGTTCTCTGAGCTGTCTGAAGTGAAACAGCGTCACTATATGGGGATGGAGCACTACTGCAACATCTGTCTGTAGGTGGTATGAACATGTGAAGTAATATGTTCATTTCCTCACCTTCTCTTTTTAACACACTATTTCATAGCACAGAATTATGATGTGATTGGAGATTAATTTTGGGGTGATTTTGTTATGGATCAAATTTACTAGCTATTTGTTTTGTTTTTTTGAAATGGAGTCTTGCTCTGTCACCCAGGCTGGAGTTCAGTGATGCAATCTCAGTTCACTGCAACCTCCACTCCTGGGTTCTAGCGATTATCCTGCCTCAGCTTCCCGAGTAGCTGGGACTACAGGCACCCGTCACCACGTCCACCTAATTTTTGTATTTTTTTAGTAGAGACGGGGTTTCGCTATATGTTGGCCAGGCTGGTCTTGAACTCCTGACCTCAGCTGATCCACCCACCTCAGCCTCCCACAGTGCTGTGATTACAGGCATTAACCACCATGCCGGCCAGCTGTTAGTTTCGTAATAGCATGCCATACTGAAGTTGTGTGATAAATTCAAACAAATTCAAGGGCAAGAAGGATCAACAACACTGACATGAGCCCTGTCATTTTGACCAAATTGGGTGTATGTTGTTAAGCCACCAAGACACTTAAAAATCCTTGCTGTGTTACTAAACTGGGAGGGTAGGAAAAAGTGGAAATGCAGTGGGTGGGAGTGGTTAATAATGACAAATGTTTTCTTTTGGTTCTTTAGCAACTGTCTTCCAGACACAAAAGAGTGTCAAAGAATATGCCATGAAGGCTGTAGAGATGGCCAGAGACAGGAAGGGGTCACAATCACCAGAGAAACTTTCAAAATAACAGAATGATCATTTTGCCTGAAATCCTAAATTTATCATGAATTGCTATAATTCACATTACTAAAAGTGTCAATGAAGATGGAGAACAGTACAAAGATATCTTGTGAAGGGAACTTTTCCTATCAAGTTATGTGATTGCATGAAAATACATGAGTATACCAACTCTTCAACATAAATGGCTCCTGTCTCCACAGAATCACACCAAGTAATACCTACCACACTACAACTTCTGGAAAATTACAATTATTTCAAAGCTATCCAATGAGTGAAGAGGGCAAAGTGTCAGAAAATCATATTTGAATTTTCAAAACAATAAAAGGATTAATCCCGGAAGAAGGGGTTTCCAACTCAGTACCTTCTTTTTATTTTACCAGGATTTCGTATATGTATGAGTCAACGAGCAAAGGCAGGTGGAAGGAGAAGGGAAGGAAGAAGAAATAGAGGAAACCTGGTTAAAAGACTCTACCAAGCAAGCCGGAACCATCAGCTGTTGGTTCAGATAAGGACTGCAACCTCATGGCTACCAGCTCAGATATTCATTCTCCTGTTTGTCCATCTATTCATACCACCAACCAATATATTTACTGGGTAGTGACTGGGTCTCAAGGATATATGAAAGGTCCTTGCTTTTTAAAAAATCACACTCTATTTGATGAGAAAAACCTCCAAACAAATGTGATACAACGTAAGTGTTATGCTAAAGATATGCCCAAAAATACCCATAGAAAAAGATGGAGTCTTACTCTGTTGCCTAGGCTAGAGTGCAATGGCACAATCTTGGCTCACTGCAACCTCCACCTCCCGTATTCAAGCAATTCTCCTGCCTCAGCCTCTCAAATAGATGGGATGACAGGCATGCACTACCACACAGCTAATTTTTATATTTTTAGTAGAGATGGGGTTTCACCATGTTGGCCAGGCTGGTCTCGAACTACTGACCTCAAGTGATCCGCCCACCTCAGCCTCCCAAAATGCTGGGATTACAGGCATAAGCCACCACTCCCGGCCAAAAAAGTACTTTTTCTAAAGCGGAAGAAATGGACTGAAGAGGGATTGATACCATGGATGAATGTGAGGGCATAAAGATTTGTTAAAGACAAGTATTTTATAGCATGTTGTATTGTATTATATTATTATATTATAACCAGACTTTTCTAACCAGTCCACTATTGCCTTTACAGACCAAGAAGTTCAACCCAGAAAAAATTATCCTTGATCAAACGAAGATGGTGAACACTAATTACTCTATCTCTGTAGCACCTTATTATTTTCTCTTCCACTTATCATGATCAGTAAACATATGTTCATTTCCACATGTATGATTGATGTCTTTCTCTCCTGCCATACTGTCAGCTCCATGAGGGCAGGAAGCAGGTCTATTTTCTTCAAAACTGTACACCCAGCATTTAGCACAGAATCTAGGACATAGTAGGAGCTTAACCACAGGTGAAGAGAATACATAAATAATGGGCCTAAACATCATAAAAATCATTTGGCTAAATGCCGTCAGAAATAAGATGGCAGCAGCTGGGCACTCACATCCTAGCATTTTGAGAGGCCGAGGCAGGTGGATCATTTGAGGTCAGGAGGTTGAGACCAGCCTGGCCAACCTGGTGAAACCCCGTCTCCACTAAAAAATACAAAAATTAAGGCCGGGCGCGGTGGCTCACGCCTGTAATCCCAGCACTTTGGGAGGCCGAGACGGGCGGATCACGAGGTCAGGAGATCGAGACCATCCTGGCTAACACGGTGAAACCCCGTCTCTACTAAAAAATACAAAAAACTAGCCGGGCGCGGTGGCGGGCGCCTGTAGTCCCAGCTACTCGGGAGGCTGAGGCAGGAGAATGGCATGAACCCGGGAGGCGGAGCTTGCAGTGAGCTGAGATCCAGCCACTGCACTCCAGCCTGGGCGACAGAGCGAGACTCCATCTCAAAAAAAAAAAAAAAAAAATACAAAAATTAGCCAGGCATGGTGGTGGGCGCCTGTAATCCTAGCTGCTTGGAAGGCTGAGGCAGGAGAATCGCTTGAACCTGGGAAGTGGAGGTTGCAGTGAGCTGAGATTGCGCCACCGCACTTCAGCCTGGGCGACAGAGCAAGACACTGTCTCAAAAAAAAAAAAAAAAGAAAGAAAAGAAAAGAAAAGAGAAGAGAGAAGAGAAGAGAAGAAAAGAAAAGAAAAAAGAAAAGAAAAGAAAAGAAAAAAGAAAAGAAAAGAAAAGAGAAAAGAAAAGAAAAAAGAAAATGGCAGCACTACCATCTCCCTGGTAGAAGGCAGGTCAGCTGGCTGGATGGGCACTACAGCCCTGGCTAAGGAAGAGCAGGAAGATGCTAACAGCACCTACGGAAAAGAGTGGTATGACCAAGAGCATGGTCACTCACTGGTACAGGAAAAAACATCATTAATTTGCCCTCATTGGGCTGCATTTTTCTGGTGGGATGGGCTTCCTTTTGACTTACCTTTTATTCCTGGAGGACCTGGTATCCCTGGATCCCCCTGGAGGCCTCTTGGCCCAGGGTCTCCCATTTCTCCTGGCTGTCCCCTCAGCCCAGGCATCCCCCGATCACCTAAGGATGACAGGGAAGTTTTGCAGATACCCAGATAATAAATGAGTTACATTCACTGCAAAAGTCATCTATGTTCTTAATAAATGGCTAACAGAGAACATTGTCTCATTACTTTTTCTTCCTATATATCTGAACTCTAGGGAGAAAAATACATTTAAATTCAGAAGGAGAAAATACACTTCCAAATGAATGACGTTGCCAATTATAGTTTTCAACTTTCTTTTTTCTGAATTGGCAGGAAAAGTATCCATTAAAATACTGTGCTGTAAGTGTGGCATCTGCCTTAGGTCGAGAAGGGGGGGAAAAAAAAAGAATCCTGAATGGCAGGGGAAATGCAAAGGGCTGGAAAGGAGCTGCTATCTGGCCCAGGCACACTGGCTCATGCCTGTAATCCTGGCACTTTGGGAGACTGAGACAGCCTCCCTGAGGCCAGGAGTTCGAGGCTACAGTGAGCTGTGATTAGGCCACCATACTCCAGCCTTGTTAATAGAGTGAAGCCCTCTCTCTCTAAAAAAACAAAAACTAAAAAGAAAGGAGTTGCTCTCTGTCCAACCATTCCTTTGTGTCTGGTGCCACGCTAGGCACTTTACAGGTGCTATCTTAATCTACTCCAAGTCACTTGGTGAAACCCGCTAGCTTATAGGTGAGGCATAGGTGAGCTTAAGTGACCTATCCGAAGTCACAGGTCTGGGAAACGGCAGAGCCGTATCTGAATTTAGGTCTAATTAAAGACTCGTTGTTTCTGAAACACTCTGAGACACAAGAGTGCTCAGGAAGTCTCCAGATTCCCTTTCAAGGTACCTGGGCACCCTGGTGGTCCAGAGGAGCCAGGTGGTCCTGGCCATCCAGGTGATCCTCTGGGCCCTTGAACGCCAGGCAAGCCCTGCTCTCCGGATGCTCCAAAATGCCCTAAAGAAGGAAAGATCAAACATCCGAGTTGCTGTTTGAGACAGTGAATCTGTAAAATCACCAACTTCAGCCCACCCTATTCTTTCCTATCCTTACTTTTTTATTTTTAAATAGTTTCTATTGGAAAGGCAAATAACATTAATGAGATATTGATAACAAAATGCCCACAATCCCACCAGCTTAACACAAGTCTCCATATATGCATACATGTACAGATGATAGCCACAATTTTATATTCTGATTTTTAAAACTAGTGTTGTAGCATAAGTAATTTTCCAAGTTTATATTGGTTTTCCTAATTATCATTTTTAAGTAAATGGCCAATAGCTTTTTAAGTCAATCTTAATTAAATTAACTAATTCAATCTTCTTTTACTATTGGCCATTTAAGTTTTCTCTAACTCTGCTGTTATCCATAATGCTCTTTATATGTCTCTCATCAATTTTTTTTCCTCCTATTAAATTATTTCCTTAGGAAAAATTCCTAGGAGTAGAATTTCTGGACAAATAGCATGATATTTTGGTATTTTCAAATGCATTTTAAATGCTGAAGTATTTTAAAGTGCATCACACCATAGTGTAATTCCATCCCTAAATACTTCAGGAGGTAAGAAGTCTGAAAAGTAGGAGTGTTTTTCTCCATTGCCAAAATAACATTTTCACAGCCAAGAAAATTAATAGCAATTCTTAATACCATCAAACACTCATCCCCATACTTGAATGCCCCCAATTCTCCCCTTAATGTCCTTCACAGTTGGTTTGTCCACACCATGTTTCATCCCAGAATCACCCATCACATCTAATGGGTAGGTCTTTTCCATTTTTAACAATTTAAAACGGTCCTTTTCTCATGACAGTGACTTGCCGCAGGGCACAATTCAGTTCTTCTCTAGTTTTCTACAACAGACCATTCAGCCTTTGGTTTTTGATACAGGTTGCCAGTACTTTAGAGTAAGTACTGCACTGACTCATACCACCATGTGGAACCCACACACAGCTCCAAGAGCATGCCATGTTCTTACTGAGGACATTTTAGTTTGCTGACTTATTTTCTTCCTAATTTATTAAGGATAAAATGATATTTCAGACACTTGAAATTACATTTCTTTGATTACTAAAGAGGATGACTATTTCCCCATGGGTTTATTTACAATGTATGAGTTTAATGCATGTTTATGGGATAAACCAAGAGTGTGTGCTGAAAATCACTGGTTGAATCTGTACATAAAATACATGTCTCTGTATTTACAAACCGTGGTAGGGGCTATAGTCATCATTTATTATAGCACACATGTAACAAGCTTTCGTTCGTCTATAACTGTTCCCTGATCGAATTTACCATTTATTAGTCTCACTCTATACTATCTTATTTATCCTGAAAACATTCCTACAGTAAAGGTAAAGCAGCATTATTCTCATCCACAAATGAAAACACTGAAATAGCCGGGCGCGGTGGCTCACGCCTGTAATCCCAGCACTTTGGGAGGCCGAGGCGGGCGGATCACAAGGTCAGGAGATCGAGACCACGGTGAAACCCCGTCTCTACTAAAAATACAAAAAATTAGCCGGGCGCGGTTGTGGGCGCCTGTAGTCCCAGCTACTCGGGAGGCTGAGGCAGGAGAATGGCGTGAACCCGGGAGGCGGAGCTTGCAGTGAGCCGAGATCGCGCCACTGCACTCCAGCCTGGGCGACAGAGCGAGACTCCGTCTCAAAAAAAAAAAAAAAAAGAAAAGAAAACACTGAAATATAAAAAAAAAAAAAATTTCTCCCGAATTTTGTGAGTTTGTGTTAAGAACAGAACTTCTGAGGTAATTTGCACTATATTTTCTCTCTGAATAGAGTGCAGAGTAGGTAGGACTGAACCCAGAATAATCACATATAATCCCCAAACCAGCTGCAAATCTATGCCTTCTCACGAGGCTCATTCAAATTCAATGCAGCTTTCTCCAGTCAATGGAAATAGTGTATTAAGTAAACTTTACGCTGGCGAATAACATATAATATAATTTAAAATTTCTAAGCTGAGGCCATGGCATATGGGAAAGGGGCCAATTTAAATGGTGGTAACCACATGAGAACAGGCAAATTCTGCCAAGACAAACTTTCTGAAAAAGTTAACCTAAGTGTAAAATCACTCAGATTTATCATTTTTAACTTAAAATACTAGGTAACATCACAGGCCCCCATTTTGGACTACTCTGAGCTTATAAAATCTTATCTTTGGGGTTTACATAAAAATACCAGTAAGTATAGGAAAATGTCTTCAGGTTTTGCTGACTGATGATGATAATGATGACAATGATGATCATTGCACTTTACATTTGCATAATCATTTTCAGTTTCAGGTTCTTTCGTTTGATCCTCAGGACAATCCTGCAATATGCATAGGGCCAGTTTACAGGTGAGGAAGCTACGCTTAGAGAAGATACTCAGCTTATCCAAGATCACAGGTGAAGTAATAATGGTTGACTTTGAGCCGCTGATTTTTCCCTTCTGAGGCTTCTCACTTTGATATTTGTCATGAACTCCCATAATGCTGACCTCAAAACTCTTTTCCCCATCAAATGTACACTTCAGTTATACAGTTCAGTTAAAATATTATACTATAGCCTAGGCCGGGCACAGTGGATCACACCTGTAATCCCAGCACTTTGGGAAGCCGAGGCAGGCAGATCACTTGAGGCCAGTAGTTTGAGATCAGCCTAACCAACATGGTGAAACTCTGTCTCTATCAAAAATACTAGGTGTGGTAGAGCACACCTGTAGTCCCAGCTACTTGGGAGGCTAAGGTGGGAGAATTGCTTGAACCCAGAAGGTGGAGGTTGCAGTGAGCCAAGATCGTGCCACTGCACTCCAGCCTGGGCGAAAGAGCAAGACTCCATCTAAAATACACACACACACACACACACACACACACACACACACACATATATATACACACACTATCTAAATGTATTTGTTCATGTCAGAGGTGAAAGACCCATAAGAAAGAGTGGGAAGAAGGTGGGAAAGGTCATTTTTGTCACTGTACTAACTTGTTTTTGTCACTGTACTAACTTGTTTTTGTTAGACTTCCATTTTAACCATCTTATAATATAAAAACAAAGAAAATAAAATTTCTCATATAGTTCTTCTCAGAAAATATCTAATATTCTTTCTGTTATATGAAATGAAACACAGCTATTGCCAGAGGGAATTTTAAGGTAATGCACACATTTATTAATACGAGGTGTTTTAATTTACAAGGGACCCATCTAAACACAAACCTGATTTCTAACCTGACCACTATCGGCTGAATGCCCTGGGGTATAACTTGTTTAACCAGGCATCTGTGGATGGACATTTGTTCCATCCAAACAATGCACATTCCTGGGCATGCATCTTTGTACACTTGTCTGATTATTGACTCCAGATAAATTCCTAGGAGAATTCCTAAGTCAAGGGATATGCATATTTTAAATATTGATGCATTTCTATAGGGTCCAGAAAGGGGGGGCCAATTAATGTCTCCAACATTTTCTGAAATGTAAACATATATGAGTGCAAACCAATAGAGCATTCTGTCCTAAAGCTGCTTTCTCCTCTAGGGGTCCTGTTCTGTTGGCTTGAACTCAAATGGTTTCCCTTTGCCTGTAAAGCATGGAGCTGTGCATAGCACTGGCACTTCCCTTCTACTGTGGGTCATCTAATGTAGCCAGTTGTGGCCTCAACTGTCACAAGAACTCAATGGTGCATCACAATCCATTCTGAAGGATTCCATGTTAATTGTTGTTGAGAAGCAAAATACTGTTTTAAATGACTTAGATTTCTTGTTGGTGATGAGGCTTACGTTTGCTTGATTTGGTTTGATTTTTAGTAAATTAAAATAGATTCAATGATAGCTCAACAATGGTGCACCTCACTTACACTGGCATATGCTTTTCTCAGCAGAAAGAAAGAGCTGGAATGACAACCTGCAGCTGTAGTCAGTGTGAGTGGTTATTGCGAATGCATCATTTTAAATGATAGAGGGTACAAAATGGTCCAGATTTTAATTGTTTGCAATATTCATTTTTGAGTTTGCCAAAATATGGGCACACCTGGGGAGTTTACTGTTGTGTCAGCATCATCGGTCACATGAGCCATGATGGAAAAATGATTGCGAATCCTTAGTGTATAACCCTGGTGTTCTTCTAGGCCAGGAATGCTATGGAAGTGCTTATATATAATCCAGTTTATTTGTACCTTAATGCACAAAGGGGGAAGAAAATATTGATATGATCATTGCCAGCTAGAAGTAACTGTTCTGCTTTTCAAACTAAACTATATTTTTTTGTTTTAGTAAGAAAAATATGCAGCTATACCTGGACATCCAGAGCTACCTGGCTCACCCTTTGGACCAGGTGGACCAAAGTGACTGGCAGGGGCAGGGTCACCTTTGTTTCCTGAAAGGGATAAAATGCATGTTACATAATTTTAGACAATTTAATTTGGTCTCATACAGGTGACAATAACATTTATGGTATTTGTCTATATAGCTTATCTTCAGATATTTTAGGAGAGTATTTTTAAATATTTCTTTTCTAAAGAAGAACAAATAGAAATATAAAATGCAAGATGCATTTTACATACCACACACACACATACACACACACAGTTTTAGAGTTCATCACAATCATAAGGATCTCCAGGTCTTGATAAGTTTGAGTTTTTAAGTCCTGAAAAAATTTTCAAATTTAAGTTTCTAGTTAAGAAATTATTTGGCATTGAGTGACTATATCCTTATGTTTTTGAAACAAAAAGCAAAAATTGTCACTGTTTTGGCTGCTGCAATCATATTTCAAGCTCTTTTATAAGGCAGCTCAACTCAATGTCCTAGAAAAAGAAAATCACAAAGGCATACTGCATTGATGACAACAGATGGCACATTCAAAAGTCACTGTAGGCCATGACTCCCACAGTCCCACAAAGCTACTGGACACTCCATAATGCTTCCAGACACAAAGACCTACATTATGGTTGGGAGCCAGTTTGAAGTGGAGGACTCAAAATGGAGTGGGAAGAAAGGCAAGAAAATAGATGGGGTTTCAAGAGAATTAGAGAGGTAAGTTAAGTGTATCTTACAGTAATTGCCCATTTACACCCCTTTCTAAAGGGGTCCCACCAGCACCTTGTGGAAGCCTTTCTCCTATCTGACTCTACTCATAATCATGGCCAATTGCTTGAGGAGTGGAATTCTGGCCCAATCCAGGTCAAACAAGTCTTTCCTTGAGAAGATGGAATAAGAAAGTGAGAATTTGAAGTCCTTGGCTATTGGGGCAGAAACCAAGAGCATTATCATGAGTTTTCCTGATGTAGAACATATTAGAGTGCAACCCAACATATCCAGAAATATCCAGAAAAGATACTGTGTAGAGAGAGATGAAGCCAGTTGGTAGACAGTTAAGTAAAAAAATATACCATGGGAAAAAGTGAGAAACCATGGATTGCTTAAGGGCTAGGGTCCCTTTAGCCTTGGCAGAACTATGTCTCCTATCTGTGGGATCCATAAGACATCTTTGACTCCAGGTATCTTGAGTGCATTTCAATTCCTTGTAAGCATGGCCCAATACAAGTATGAAGGAAGTGAGAAGAGGTAGGTTTTTACTGTGAAAGAAAAGTAAAGAGACTATAATAAATGTATAGGTAAGTGGAAAAGGAGTAACTTCTGAACCCTGAAGTTATAAAATATCAAAATCAAATATAAAATTTTTTCTATTTGTAACCATTTCCCAAGAAGGGATCTAGATTATATTCTTTCTGAAGAAATAAGCCCACACAAGTCATGTTTCTTACAGCATTTAGCATATTATTTATAGAGTGTCTCTCAAAGTAGTAAGACAGAGGATTGTAGGTGGTTCATTAACTAGTATTTTATATTTTAAATTTATTTTAACTTATATCAAAATAAAGGATAATTGCATGTTAACCTGTGAATTTACAGCTAGTTAGGCTAAGGCTAAGGTTAAAAAGGTGAATCATTTGAAAGTAGATTTAAAGAAAAATATCAACCCAATGGTATACCAAGATAGTAAAACTATTAAAGGTTTTATGCAAATATTGCAACTAAGATATCCTGCTCTTTGTTTACTTGTTTGTCTGAATAAAGGGTTAATGAAGCCTCTCTTTCACTAGAATGTTAGGTGTGTTACAATGCAACATTGCTTTTGACACAAGGTAAACTAAGGCCCATGGGGCCAAATGTAGCCTGCAGCCAATTTTGCAAATAAAATTCTATTGGAAAACAGCCACACTCCTTTGTTTACATATAGTCTTATAGCTGCTTTCACACTATAACAACACAGTTGAATAGTTGTGACTGAGACCATATAGCCCAACAAGCTGAAAATCATTATTATCTGGCTCTTTAGGAAAAAATATTTTGCTGACCTTGACTTATAGTGAAAAAAAAAAAAAAACAAAAAAAAACCCCAATTGTAAATTACATCTATCTTGAAACTTCTCAAGTGAACTCTTAGCACCTGCTGGAAAGTCATGGCTTTAGCCTCTATGTCCTAACTGGGACTCTAAAAGCTGTACTTATGGAGTCCTTAGAAAAGATACTGACTCCTGTGGGACATAGGGTTTCTAAGCCAAGGTGGGCACTGCCCACTGATGTGGATCTGTTATCCCTGTGGGCACTGCCCACTGATGTGGATCTGTTATCCTTGCAACTGAGCTGTTACTTGAGGGGCTGCAGTCACTCCATGGACTGCTGCTGGGACTCTCACGGAGGAGGAAGACACGAAGAGCCTGCAGGCATGCTGTTTTCTATCTGATACCCTTGGATCTGAGTGACAACTGTAGAACATTTGGATCTTGAGTGTTTGACTGTCTAAGAAGAGCCCCTTGGGTGCTGCAGTTTCTTGGATACACTTTGCTTATCATGTAAAAGGCACTTGTTTATAATGTTAGAAACTCTCGGGACTATGCATTTGACAGGTGGCTTCTGTATCTCTAAACCATACCTTTAGGTCCTCTTGCTCCATCGATTCCTGAAAATCCAGGGGGACCTGGAGAACCTGGCTCACCCTGACAGTTTAATGAAACAAAAGGCTTTAATCAGATTTCAAATACAAATGGCACATGCACGACACGATCCATTTGTAATTTTCTGTAACTAATTCAGTTTTTGTCATTTGCAGTGGTAATGAAAGTTGAAATGCATTGCAAGTCTCCCACTACATGTATCTAGTTTTTCAAAGTTGATATAGCTCCTCTAGAATTAGAGTTCTCAATAGCAACTGGTAGCATCCCATTCTCTACACTTGGTTGTGAAACAGTAATTGTGTTACTAATTTGAATTTTAAATTACAAATAAACAAGTTGATACTAAATAAAATAGTATTATAAGTCATAGCATATGAAAGACTTTAAAAATCCATTTCATTCCAAGAGATGGATAGTGAGTTATGCATTTTCCAGAAGTATAATGTTGGCTACTACACATAATGTACCTCCTGGATTCTCAAAGGGTATTTCACTCATGGTTGTGAAGACTAAATATATTTAAAGCAAAATCTGCAATATCTGAAACTGGAAGACTTTAAAGAGAGGATTTGGGTGATTTTTCAGGACGACTTTCATTCCAGTAAACCAGTGGTCATGAGGCAAGTCTTCGTGGGTGGTTTAAACCAGGCTGGGGGATAGTGATTACGTGCCTTGGTCCTCTATTTTAGGGGAACCAGGCAGGTGCACTGGTCAGAAATGTCAGTTTCATCGTGGCCTTCTAGAAGGCTCTGTTTTCTCCTTGGGCTACACCTTACATTCTAAGAGCCAGTGAAAGGGCAATGGTATATATGCTGGCAAATTATAGCCCCTTACGGACATCATAAGAGCGGAAAGGTTTTATTATCTCTCCCCCCACAAAGCACTAGCCCCTTACCTGGTCACCTGGAAGTCCTGGAAAACCAATGAACCCTCTTAGACCAGTTGAGCCTGGAGGGCCTGGGGGTCCAGGAGGCCCTGGCTGACCTTTCTCACCAGGTTCCCCTCTGTAAAATCCAGGTGGTCCATATCTTCCCGGCTCTCCTCTTCTCCCTTGCATCCCGGGTGTTCCTTTATCACCTGATGAAGTTGGAGGTATTAAGGTCTCTGCTGAAATTTTGAGCTAGGTAATAGTTAGGCTGAGGGACTTCATCCTACTTTTAGGAGATAAAGCCAAAGGTATTGAGGATTCTGATTCCCGCCCCAAGCCGCTTCCTGATCATTTCTGGTTTCAGTGACTTCACTGATGAAAGAAGCTGCCTGAGAACATCTAAGGACTATCAGAGGTGGGAGGGAGCACACAGGATTATTTGCTTTGACTGCTTATTTTACAAATGAAGAAGCACTTACCCAGAAAAGTTAAAATATTTGCCCTCTAACAACTAGCCGAGAGATGAGCACCTCATGCAGATTAAGTCTGACCTTGGAGGAGCACACAAATGGGGTTGTCAAAAATCCTCACTCTGCAATGTTTCTGTGGACCGTTAGCACGGGCATTGGGGTGTCTGTTAGAAAGGCAGGATCCCTGGCTGCTCTAGAGCTGCTGAATCAGAATCTGCATTTTAACAAGCTCTCCAGGTAATTAATGTGCACTGAAGTTTGAGAGGCACTGGTCATAATGACTTGAACAGTCATTGTGCTATTCACTTTAAAATCAATTACCAAACCTGAAACCAGTAGTTTTTGTATAGCTCAGGTTGATCCTAGTTTAGAATATCCAAATCTAGGAATACACAGGAACTTCAGCTAAGTTTTAGCATGGAGGAGCAAAAAATGTACCACAAGGTTTATTTGTATCTAAAAAATGGCCTTTTCTCGTGGTGGCTCACGCCTGTAATCCAGCACTTTGGGAGGCCAAGGCGGGTGGATCACCAGGAGTTTGAGACCAGCCTGGCCAACATGGTAAAACTCACGTCTCTACTAAAAATACAAAAATTAGTCAGGTGTGGTGGCATGCACCTGTAATTCCAGCTACTCGGGAGGCTGAGGCAGGAGAATCGCTTGAACCCAGGAGGCAGAGGTTGCAATGAGCTGAGATGGTGCCACTGCACTCCAGCCTGGACGACAAGAGCGAAACTCCATCTCAAAAAAAAAAAAGGCCTTTTCTAATCTCTGTTATTGGGGAAAGTTGCCTACACATGCGATCTGTAAGGATGTCAACTTATTTGATATGGTTAAAAACTCTAAGTGTTTACCTCTTTCTCCTGGGAATCCATCATCTCCAGGAGGTCCAGGTTCCCCAGGTTTTCCCTTTTTGGAAATGATAGCCATTTCTCCTTCATCTCCAGGAGGTCCTATGGCTCCTATAGATATTAATTATGCAAGAACAAAATGAACAGGAACATCGCACACATAATTCATCTGTTACCACATTTCACTCCCAAATTACAAATTCCCACTTAACCTACGAAGCTGTATTTATGTAGATCACAAAACATCACCATCGTTGGCTGATTTCCTAAAGGAAAGTCAGTCATCTTTTACATTCCTGACCCCACTTGTCCAGTCACAGAGTCTGGTGTACCAGGAGTGCTCACTGAATGTTTGCCAAATTCAGCCAAACTGGTCTGGGTCTTCACTGAGGTTAAGACAGATTTGAAAAGTTCCAGTCTACAAAAAATGTCGCTTTGTGCTATAAAGTTTGAATTTGCCCATCTCATATTTCCAGTTCCATGTCTCCTCCTAGCCATCCTCTCTTACTTTCCTTGTATTGAAAGAACAGACACTTATCTCAATGTGGCACTCCTCACAGTGACTTCCGAAAGGTAGGTAGGACATAGTGTACTTCTGCCTGATTTTGTAAACACTGCCCAGCTATAGCAGTGTGCAGGCGTGGGCTCCTACCAGCTTGATGAGTGCCAATTACCACAATTCAAGGACCCTGCAAGCCAGTTGTTAAACCATTGCTAACTTTAAATCAGCCATGGCAGGAGTATTTACAGTGTGGCACTCAGCAAACACTATAAACCACAGTGCTTTTTTTTTTTTTTTTATTTCAAAGAACTAGTTTACTAGCCCATCACTGGCATTAGTCCGAATTTTAATTTTTAGTGGGATAATTGTATAGTAGCATAATAGCACAGCAAATATCACTTATCTAAGCTAGCAAAGAATGACTCTTTGGTTCCTTGATTCTACATAATGTACAAGCTAGTAAAACAAAAAATTGTGGTAGAATCAATCAACTAAGAAGAAAAGGTAATTTTAATTCAATATGAGGCTACTTGCCCAAAAGGCCTTAAGGGCAAAAATCCTTGGGTCTGAAAATTGTCAAGCATTTTTTTCTCAACACTGGAAAGGAAATATTACCTTCACCCATTAGTGCCCCAGAACTAAGAAGTGGGAGTAAACATTTAACAGGGATGAGGACATAACATTTAAACCATTGCTCTCAAAAACTTATTTTTCATAGTAAAGAAAACTTTTTTTTTTTTTTTTGGAGATGGAGTCTCCCTCTGTCGCCCAGGCTGGAGTGCAGTGGCGTGATCTTGGCTCACTGCAAGCTCCGCCTCCCAGGTTCACACCATTCTCCTGCCTCAGCCTCCTGAGTAGCTGGGACTACAGGTGCCCGCCCACACGCCTGGCTAATTTTTTGTAGTTTTAGTAGAGACAGGGTTTCACCATGTTAGCCAGGATGGTCTCGATCTCCTAACCTTGTGATCCACCCACCTCGGCCTCCCAAAGTGCTGGGATTACAGGCGTGAGCCACCGCACCCGGCCAGAAAATATTTTTTCAAATGAAACTTGGGGAAACTCTACTTGTGGCCCAGATGAAAGTGGACTCATGGTAGTTCGGAGGTTGGCAAACTGCAGCCCATGGGCCAAATCCCTCCTGCTGCCAGTTCTGTCAGCACATGAGATGCGAATGGTTTTTACACTGTGAAATGGTTGAGAGGTAAAACTCAAAAACAAGGTAATATTTCATGGTGTGAAAATTATATGAAATTCAAACCTTCGTATCCATAAATACCATCTTATTGAAATTTTATTTTATGTTTGTTTCTGTGTTGTCTATGTCTGCTTTCATGCTACAAAAGCAGACTTGAGTCACTGTGACAGAGACCAGAAGGCCTGCAAAGCCTGAAATTGTTATTACCGTGCTTTTTACAGGAAGAGCTTACCAGCCTCTGTTCTAACTGAAACAGAGGCAGGAGAACAAGAGGCCCCCTTCCCAAAAGGTGAGAAAGTTCTCTGAAACCTAGAAGCTATAAATCAGTGCATTAAGAACTACTTGTTAGGCCGGGGGCGGTGGCTCACGCCTGTAATCCCAGCACTTTGGGAGGCCGGGGAGGGCAGATCACGAGGTCAGGAGATCAAGACCATCCTGGCTGACACGGTGAAACCCTGTCTCTACTAAAACTACAAAAAATTAGCCGGGCGAGGTGGCGGGCACCTGTAGTCCCAGCTGCCCAGGAGGCTGAGGCAGGAGAATGGCATGAACCCAGGAGGCGGAGCTTGCAGTGAGCCGAGATCGCGCCACTGCTCTCTAGCCTGGGTGACAGAGCGAGATTCTGTCTCAAAAAAAAAAAAAAAAAAAAAGAACCACTTGTTAATTATTTTTCAATTAATAGAGCAGTTCATATGCCATGTATATGTAATAAGATTAAAAGGTAAATAAAATGAATTTTGTTTAAAAATCTAAAACAAACACCATACAACTAAAAGGAAGAGGAATCCAAGCTTCAGAAAGGTCCTGTTTTATATTTCAGAGATCACATTTCTAGGTTTGGATCAAATACCAGAAACAAACGCATGTTTCATGGCTGTATTTTATTTACCTTTGGCCCCTCTCACTCCCTGGTCTCCGGGAAAGCCAGACATGCCCTTCTCTCCGGGTTCTCCCTTTGTGCCAGGACATCCCTCTGCACCAGGCTTTCCTCGTTCTCCGGGAAAACCTGGGAAACCAGGCAGCCCCCGGGGTCCTGGTGAAACGAGAGCATAAAGTTTTAGGAAAATATTTTATTATTTATTTATTTTTTCAGCAGGGGGAGGTGGACAGTCTCACTCGGTCACCCAGGCTGAAGGGCAGTGGCACCATCTCGGCTCGTTGCCACCTCTGCCTCCCAAGTTCAAGTGATTCTCCTCCCTCGGCCTCCCAAGTAGCTGGGATTACAGGTGTGAGCCACCGCACTTGACTAATTTTCGTATTTTTAGTACAGACGGAGTTTCACCATGTTGGCCAGGCTGGTCTCAAACTCCTAGCCTCAAGTGATCCACCCGCCTCAGCCTCCCAAAATGCTGGGATTATAGGTGTGAGCCACTGTGCCCGGCCCTAGGAAAGACTAGTATGATTCTTATATATTGTGTTCCTGTAGTTCATCTACAGATGCAAACTCCTGCCTAATGCTGAGTTTCTATTCAAAGTAAACAACAATTGTCAACCTCACTGCGCTTAATAGCTGGGCTCGGTTGGGCAAGGTGGCTCAGACCTGTAATCCTAGCACTATGGAGACCAAGGCAGGAGGATCCTTGAGGCCAGGATTTCAAGATCAGCCTGGGTAAAACAAGGAGATCCTCTCTCCTTAAAAAAAAAAAAAAAAAAAAAAAATTAGCCAGGTGTGGTGGCACATGCCTGTAGTCCTAGACTCACAAGAGGCTGAGGTGGGAGGATCACTTGAGCCCAGGAGTTCCAGGCTGCAGTGAGCTATGATCCTGCCACTGCCCTCTAGCCTGGGCTACAGAGCGAGCCTCTGTCTCAAAACAAAACAAACAAACAAAAAATCCATGCTCTGCTGTCCTGTCCTCAGTTTCCTACCTACAGACCTGAAGTGTGGGCCCTGATGTGTCTGAGTCCTAATCCCCCAATTGGGGGTACGGATGAGAGTGGGGACCCCATCCAAAATGAAAATGCACCTTCCCCGACCCTAGGACTTTACCGTGCTACCCAGTCCTCATGAATTCTGTGGCCCTAACACCTTCAAACCCCTTTTCCCATTGACCAGCACAGAAACATTCTGCCACTGGAAATAACGATGCAGAGGACAAGAGCAAGGGAGGCATCATTAAGGGAAGGACAAAGCTAGACTAACAGTTAACTCTTTTCATGTGGTCATCTGTCCAGTCTTCAGCTGGCAGTGGATTTCATGTTTCTAAGATGGGGGGACATCATGGAAAAGCACTACCTACCTTTTGGACCTGGAGGACCAGGTAGCCCATCATCCCCAAAGGGACCTGGGATTCCTGGGAGGCCCGGGGGACCGTGTGCCCCAGGCCGTCCTGGGAGTCCAGGGAGACCTTTCATTCCAGCTGGCCCAGGAGGCCCCACATCTCCCGGCTGTCCTTTCCCACCTGGAGCACCTAAGACAAACCACAGTGACCACAGTGTGTGAAGGCTGAACACTGGCTTCACACACAGCAGGAAAAACGTACAGTAGCTTAAACCATGCATTAAACAACAGTAAAACAATATTTGTTGGCTAAAATAATAGTAGCAACTTTCCATCAATCTAAGAATATATTTTTCTAGATGATATAAATAGAAGGGCAGATCACTTGAGTAAATGTTTCCCAGCAGGTATGAATGAAGATTATAAAAGTATTTTTAATGGAAAACAGAAAGAAAAAACAAACATTGTATTTGTATTTCCTCTTGCTGGAGAGAAACTAATAGAAGAAAACTTTCCAGGTTTTTCCTGAAGCTCTACAGCCGAGTGAACTTCAGTCGGAAGTCAGAGCTGATGTCTAGCGTTGTTGGTGCTAGAAATATGGCTGTAGTGGAAAGTTTTGCCTCAATCTTGTTTTAATTTTTCAAGTGTATATATTACTGCATTTGGATAAAAGCAATGGGATTTAAACAACAGAGTAAACAATGCGAATAGTGAAATGAAGATCATATTGAAAATAGCTCGTGCTATGTTCTGAATGTGTCCCTCCAAAATTCATATGTTGAAAGTTAATCACCAATGTGATAGTATTAAGAGGTGAAGACCTGGGGAGGTGATTAAGTCATTAGGGCAGCGCCCTCATGAATAAGATTGGTGACCTTATTAAAGAGGTGCAAAAGAGCTGTTTGCCTCGTCCACTTGTGAGGACACAAGGAAGGCACACCAGATCTGCTGGCAGCTTGATCTTGGACTTCCCAGCCTCCTGAGCCATAAGAAATAAATTTCTGTTGTTTATAAATTGCCTAGCTTAAGGTATTTGGTAGAGCAGTACAAATGGACTAAGACAGCCTCCCTGCACCTTGTATTAGGAGACACTCCAGGGGTCTCTTGTGTTCCTACATCTTGATGGATATGCCAAGAATGCAAGATCCTGATGCTCTTTCTCTGGGAAACTTCTCAATCTTGTGTTTGCAGCAAGCACCCTTGATAGATGATATAGCACTTTCCTCAATAGGAAAAGCAGGCATTCTCACAGGCTGCTATAAAGCAGTGGTTCCTTGGCTCAGGGCTCCTCCCATATAAGGGAACCCACTGTGTGAGTGGTCTACTAGCCCACTATGTTGCCCCATGAGACTTGGGTGACACAGGGTAATGATGCAAACCAACATGAAACTCATGAGTAACGAAATCCTTTATCTCTGACTCAGGACTCTTGCTTCTGGCGGCATCCATAAAAAAGAAAGAGGGGAGCTTATTTAGTTGTAAGTAGGGTAAGCCCCAGACCCTTTACAGTTCTTGACACTTACCTGGGCTACCTGGATCCCCAGGGAGTCCCGGTTGCCCTGGTATTCCTGGAGCACCTCTTTCACAGGAATGGCCAGGTGGACCTGGGACACCTGGAAACCCAGCATGTCCCTCTCTGCCTTTGGGACCTTTGAGACCTGGGAATCCAGGAATGCCAGCTGGCCCTGAAATGATACAATGCATCCATGACATTTGTGACATAAAACTATACAGATGGCCCATGATGAATTGTTCAGGCATATCAATACTGGAGGTGAACATTTTCATCCTGAATCAGTGCTCAAATGGGTTAAGTCTTTAAATGGATTTCTTATCATAGATGTAATGAGTTCCTTATGAACAGAGAATGCATTGCTAAGTGAGTTACTTGATAAGGTTATATGAACTGCAAAGTTGCCAATGCAAATAAGAAACCACTTGGTTCTTCCTAATTTTAATTAACCTCTAACTTTGCATCAAGCTTTACACCATATCTCTACAATATTTACAAACCCAGTTTGCACTGTATGAATTTGTATTTTATGAGAGATTTCATCACTTGCACTCTCAAATTTCTACTTACTGGAAAGACAGTGTCATAATCTTCAGGAAAGAACATCCCCCATCATTCCACACCCTAACCCAAAAATCTACTTTGTTTTTCTATGTTTTCTTTGCATTTTGGTTCACATGTTTACATTTAAAAATAGTAATCACAGTGCAAATTCAGTTGTTGGAGCACTTCAGATTGCATATTAATCTGTAAATGTTTTCCATTTTGTTGCAGTCTTTACAAATATGATTTTAATTGCTAATGGCTGGATGATATTTCTTTGAGAGAGAGAGTGCGTGTATGTGTGTGTCTGTCTTTGTTCTTCCCAATTATTCCTCTCCTGTGGATAATACTACAAGAGCATTTTCATATCTATAACTTTCTTCCATTGAACACTTCCCTTAGATACATTTTCACAAGTGAGATAGTCGGATTACTGGGTCATTATTTTTACTGACTTACATCATGTTTCACCTGTTACTTTCCAACTAATTGTTTCTTTGAATATGAATGTTTTTATTTACAAACTTCCATACAAGCTCCTTGAGGGTGCTAATTCTCCTCCTCCCCTCCACACGTCCTGTGCTAATGTACTCTAGTGGATGCCTAATAAACATTGGCCCACCCACTTTTAGAAAAGAACCAGAATGTTGTTTGTAAACATCTGGTCTGTAGTCCACATCTTGATGACCATCACCCAAGAGGCCCACTGAAGTTCACATTTGGGGCCCCACTGCAGAAATAATGAATCAGAATTCCTCAGACTGGGGTCCTGAAGACAATAATTTTCATGAGCTGCCCCACCCCTAGTTGGTTATTTTTAAGTACATTAAAATCTGAAAAACTCCACTGGGGATCCTGAAGGATCCTTACAGATTTTAGAAAAGGATATGAATCAGTGTCCGGGCCATCTTCCTCTTTTGCGTTTGATGCCCTGCCTGCCACCCCAGATGGAATGAAAGTCCCACTACCCTGTCTTCTATCTGAAGACAGCTTGTCCTCTAGGCTCAGCTCATGCCCAGCTCTCCCACAAAGTGTTCCCAGATGCCAGCCTACAGCTCCAGCCTCTAAGCTACTCTTTCTCTTACAATCAGGCCTGCCTACCTTCCACCTGGCAACAGCCCCAGACAGGTTACACAGTCCCTGCTCTTGGCCTTTGCAGCACCAACATACTAGCTGCGGAACCAAACTGAGTTGAATGAACAACAGTGAGCTGCCCTGCATTTGAAAACAACCAATAAAATGCAAGGACAAGGCTGGAAATTCAGGTTATTTGAAATGTAACCAGTACCCCATATGAGGGAAAACACTTGGGTAAACTGTTTATATTCTACATGGCTAAAGCAAAATAATCTAAACATTCTTCAGTGACCTATTCCAAAACTGAGCCCGCTCTATGCACTGAAAGGACAGCAAAGCCCTCATACCTTCAGCACCTGGATATCCCGGATCACCTCTGGGTCCTTTTATCCCTGGCACTCCTGAAAGACCCCTCTTTCCCGGGGGTCCCAGGTGACCAAATGCAGGGTCTCCCGGGATTCCTTTCTGACCATTCACTCCTGGTGACCCAGGAGGGCCTGGGGGCCCAACAGCGGAGGACCCCTTTTCACCTCCAAAACCCGGATCTCCTATGTCACCACGAAAACCTATTTAACAACAACAACAAAATTAATGATAACATGTGCAAGTATAGAACAAATACATATAAGACTACTTTGATAAAAATATGTTTCTTAAAAACACAGGGGTATTTACTAAAATTAAGAGCAGTTTAACAGGTAATGTTGTTTTACCACCTTTTGTAGAGAGATAAACTGCACCTTTGTGTTTCCTATAAGCCAGTGATGTTTCCCTAATTGCTTTCCTTCTCTGGCAAACATTCTGGCTGGACTGAGTAGTTTCAACAACATAATAGACAAATAATAGCCCATAACTTATGCTTCAAGGTGGAAGGAGGCTTGGCAACTTATAAAAGTATAATCTGAAGTTATCACAATATAGCTAAGAGTCTATCAAGAAACAGCATTTCCCTATTATCTAGGGATCCCTGGACCATTTCCTCAGTGAACATCCATCAGTAGAAATGTTAAAAAGTTCCTGATAGATACTCCCAAAGCAGAAAGAAAAACAAACATAAAAAACTTCACTGACCAGGTGGACCTGGTATTTCCGATGTTCCTGGTGTGCCAGGTCTGCCTTTATGCCCATCTGAACCGCTCAGCCCAGGGGCACCTTGGGGACCTGGAAATCCCTTTGGACCTAAACAATTACAACAACAAAACACAGACTCAATAAAACAAAATCTAACGTGAACAAAATGAGATTTTTTTAAAGTCTATATTAAGTCCTTTTTTAATATTTCTACTTGATGGAAGTAAGGATGTTGCCTATCCTAATTTACAAAATTGTGTTGTAAGTCATATGATCCAAACGAATGTTTTCTAGGAGTGATTTTCTTAAGGCGCTTTCTCAGAAGCCATCCTGTGAAGGATTCTTCCTGAAAGCCTTTGGAACTTGCGCCACCATTCAGATGACTTTTTTTGGTATCTTCCTATGCTAGGTCTGAAACACAACTATGCAACCATCGTCTGCCCTTGTAGGGATAAAGAGGTTGTGGCCAGTGTCTATCTTCGTAAGACAGGATCAGATTAAAGACCAAAATCTATTTCCCTGCATCTTACTGAATTTGCCCTTAAATGAAGTATAGGCAAAAGCACTTGCAAAAAGTAATAGAGAATCTTTTTTTTTTTTTTTTTTGAGAGAGAGAGTCTCGCTCTGTCACCCAGGCTGGAGTGCAGTGGCGCGATCTCGGCTTACTGCAAGCTCCGTCTCACGGGTTCACGCAATTCTCCTGCCTCAGTCTCCCGAGTAGCTGGGACTACAGGCGCCCGCCACCATGCCCGGCTAATTTTTTGTATTTTTAGTAGAGACAGGGTTTCACCATGTTAGCCAGGATGGTCTCGATCTCCTGACCTCGTGATCCACCCGCCTTGGCCTCCCAAAGTGCTGGGTTTACAGGCATGAGCCACTGTGCCCGGCCTAGAGAATTTATTTTAAACCTTCTGTGATTTTCTACAAGGAGTTATCTCAGCTAAAATAACGTATTAATCATAAACTTCAATGGAGGCACAACTGTCAAATTAAAATTTGAGTAATCACTTCTCTCGGAGTTAAAAGCTGCTGAAAGTAATCAAACTTTTTTTTAATCCACTCATGACCAGTAAAAGTAAAAATGAATGTTCAATCCGTCAACCTGCAATTCTCAACTCCGCTGATATGGAATTATATTTCCACACACTCTTGCCATTGACTTGTGGTGGGCGGAGTGTAATTACCTGCCCTTTTACCCAGGGCTTGGTCATGTGACTTGTTTTGGGCAATAGCAAATGAATAACCATGATCCAATCAGACGTGTGGAGGGAGCCTGTGAACTGAGTTGGCCCTCTTGCATTTCTGCAATCACATGAGAAAAGCCTGGCCTTGCAATGAGATGCATGTTGCAACCCCAAACCTAACTTGGAACTCTACTCTAAGCCAACAGAGACCATCTTAGATCAGCTAAACCCTACCAACCTGCAGACCCATAAGATAGAAAATAAGTGTTTGTTGTAGCCTACTGAGATTTTAAGATTATTTACACATTATTGTCATGAAATTTGATGGTAGAGAGAGTAACAGTCAGTCATTATTCATACTAGTAATGAATGGGTAGGGAACTCTAAAGAAAGAAGAGTCAGGCAAAATATCTTAGATAGATTTTGGACTTAATTCATCTAAACCTAAGTGATTGATTCAAACGAAGCTGTGGCATGAATGTGCAAACAAGGACAGAGATATTTGAGCATTTTTTTCAAATGTTTCTGATCAAATGTTGGTTCTTTTGGAAAGTAAAACAAAGTAAACTTACAATCAGTAAACAAATGATCATTTTTCACTCTTGAGGCACAGGAAAGAAAAGAAGATACAGTTTTAAAACTTTCAGGCCAGGCGTAATGGCTCACACCTGTAATCCCAGCACTTTGGGAGGCCGAGGTGGGTGGATCACAAGGTCAGGAGTTTGAGACCAGCCTAACCAATATGGTGAAACCCTGTCTCTACTAAAAATACAAAAATTAGCCGGGTGTGGTGGCGGGCACCTGCAGTCCCAGCTACTTGGGAGACTGAGGCAGGAGAATCACTTGAACCCAGGAGGCAGAGGTTGCAGTGAGCCAAGATCACACCACTGCACTCCAGCCTAGGAGACAGAGTGAGACTCTGTCTCAAAAAAAAAAGAAAAAAAAAAATTTCAAGGGACAGACATTTTAACCAATATGTGAGCAAATCAAGGTAAATTTTGTTGCACAAAGATTTGAAAAGCCCATCTGGAGTGTTCTCAAACCAACAGACTAGAGACCCAACTACAAATTACTATGAATGCCGTTTTCCCCTATCCGTGGTCTCTCAAAACTTTGCAAATAATTTTGGAAATGTCCTAACTGGTCAGAGGATTCACTGTTGGTTTATCTGTCTTGCTGATTCTTTTACTCTGGGAACTATGTAAGACAGTAACTTCTCATTGCTAATACCTGGAGGTCCATCAAAACCTGGAGGGCCTTGCCTCCCAGGATAGGTCACATTGCAAGAAACTGTGTCACCTGGAATGAGAAAAGAAAAGCAACATTCACATAACTGATAGCCCAGTGGAATGTGAGGCTGTCTCAGCCACAACTTGCTCAGGATATGTTTCTGTATAGCACATGTAGAAGTCAAAGTAACAGACTCCCAAGTATCATTGGATCACTTGAGCTGCTTTCATCCAGAATTTGTAGATTTTTCCTGAAATCTGAATTTCAACCATCAGAAGAGTTCTAAACATAATGAAGAAAGATTGATTCTAAAAAGTATAAGTTTCAATAATCTAGAAAAACAATGTAGATGATAAAAATGTAATGGAGATGAACTACATGGGTAGTAGATAATAATAATAATATAATGGAGATCTATTACATGCATATCTAACACAATACAATGAGAAGTTTTGATAAATCATGAAATAGCAGTAGGTGTCCAATGCTGAGTTCAGAAAATCTGTCTCTTACTATGAACATGGGGAAATTGTGCACATGAAGAGCCTGGGCTAGATGTGAATAGCTACCCTTTATTGAGGGTCAGGTGCTTCAAATATATTGTCTTGTTTTTCCTAATGACTTTCGCAATCTAGTAGCATCATCCCCCATGTTAAAGAAATGTTTGAAGAAAGTTAATAAGCAGTTCAGGGTATGAATGAAAAATTTTCTAGAGAGATAGATATCATCAATAAGACACCACAGTTTGAGCCTCTCAGTTCCTATCTCCTAAAATGGAATGTTTCTCTTTTATAATAGGAATAATATCTCATAATACATTTCTTTATATGCTGTCAGATCAAAGATATATGAGATGAATAAAAATGACATCAGATTTTATTGGGTTTTAGAGCATGAATTTATACCTTATCAAATACCAGGATACTTGTTTGCCTTTCTATATTATCAAAACAAGAACTAAGGATATTACTTTGTTCTAAAACTTCACAATTAGCAATGTAGCTCAAGATATATATATATATACACACACACACATCATAAAAGAAAAAACTTGAACATTTTTTGCCACCTTCTTAAGAGTTTTCAACTATAATCCTGAAAGTCATTTTATTGTTTGAAATTCACATAACTGTAAAATATATTTAAAATACCTTCTTTTTTCTCACTAGAATGCCAGCAAATGGTTTTTCATGGACAATGACAGTTTAAATGACATACTAGTTTTTAAAAATTAAAATATATGGTATTATCTCAAAAGACTATAAAAAATAATTCTATACTTTGAGTATGTGTATATAATATATATACATATATGTAATTTTAATATAGTCAGATTGTGTGAGTTCATACTGAGAAATGAAGGAAAAGCAATTTTGGTATGTCAAATAAATAAAACAACAAAGATATTTTAGTATCCTAAGGATTTATTTTAAATATTGATTGTATTGTAATACTTTTATTTGTTCAACAAGGTATAAGGTTTGAACAGTGCCTGGATAAAATTTTATTTAGCTGTTATGCCATAGCTATAACTTTGCCCAGAAGAGACTCATTTTAGCTTCCATGATTTCCTGTCACATTCTGCCACAAAAATATTCAAAATTACCTTCCTGGGTGAAAACATCATAAATAAATTTAAAAAGCAGTTCAGGCTATGAACAAAAAAATTCTCTAGACAGACAGATATAATCAAGAAAAAACAATCAGAACTTCGACAAATGAAAGACATACTGAGGGAATTACAAAATGCAGTGGAAAGTTTTAACAATAGACTAGAACAAGTAGAAGAAAGAATTTCAGAGTTCAAAGACAAGGCTTTTGAATTAACCCAATCAGACAAAAATAAAGAAAAAAAGAAATGAACAAAGTCTCTGAGACATATGGTATTAGTAAAATAGCCAAACCTAAGAATAATTCGTGTTCCTGAGGGAGAAGAAAAAAAGAACTAATTTGAGGGAGTAATTAAGGAAAACTTCCAAGGCCTGGCTACAGATTTAGATATCCAAAGCCAAAAAGCTTAAAGAACTCCTGGGAAATTCTTTGCAAAAAGATCTTCACCGAGCCATGTAGTTATCAGACTATCTAAAGTCAAAATGAAGGCAAGAATTCTAAGAGCAGTGAGACAAATGCCTCAGGTAACTTATAGATGAAAACCTATCAGACTTACAGCAGACTTCTCACAGAAACCTTACAAGCCAAAAGGGATTGGCGTCCTATCTTCAACCTCCTTAAACAGAACAACCGTCAGCCAAGAATTTCGTATCCCACAAAACTAAATTTCACAAATGAAGGAGAAATAAAGTCATTTTCAGACAAGCAAGTGCTAAGGAAATTTGTCATTACCAAACATAACACTACAAGAAATGCTAAAAGAAATTCTAAACCTTGAAACAAAAGCCTGATATGCACCAAAATAGAACCTCTTGAAAGTTTAGAACTCACAGGGCCTATAACACAATAACAAAATAAAAAGAAAACTATCTGGGTAACAATTAACATGATGAAGAGAACAATACCTCACATCTCAATATTCATGTTGAGAGTAAATGCTCCACTTAAAAGATATAGGATGGCAAAATGGATGAAAACATCACAATCCAAATATCTGCTGTCTTTAAGAGGCTCACCTAACACAAAAGTATTCATATAAACTCAAGGTAAAGGGGTAGGAAAATGTACTCCATGCAAATAGAAACCAAAAGCCAGTGGGCATAGCTATTCTTCTATCAGAAAAAAAACAGACTTCAAAATAACAACAGTAAAAACAAAAAGACAAAGATGGTCACTATATAATGATAAAACGATCAATTCAACAAGAAGATACTACAATCCTAAATTTATATGCAACTTACACTGGAGCTTTTAGATTCATAAAACAATTACTGCTAGACCTAAGAAATGAGATAGACAGCAAAACAATAATAGTGGGAGATTTCAATACACCACTGACAGCACTAGACAGATCTTCATGACAGAAAGTCAACAGAGAAACAATGGATGTAAGTGATACACTAGAGCAAATTTACTTAACAGACATTTACAGAACATTCTTCCCAAGATCTGCAGAATATACATTCTTCTCAGAAGCATGGAACATTCTCCAAGATAGACCATATGGTAGGCCACAAAATAAGTCTCCATAAATTTTTTAAAATTGAAATTATATCAAGTCTCTTCTCAGACCACAGTGGAATAAAACTAGAAATCAACTCCAAAAGGAACCCTCAAAATTATACAAATACATGGTAATTAAATAATCTGCTCCTGAATGATATCTGGGTTAACAATGAAATCAGGATGGGAATATAAAAATTATTTGAATCGAATGATAATATTAGCACAAGTTATCAAAACCTTTGGAATACAGCAAAAGCAGTGCTAAGAGGAAAGTTTATAATGCTAAATGCCTACATCAGAAAGTCTGAAAAAGCACAAATTGACAACCTAAAGTCACATCTCAAGGAACTAGAAAAACAAAAGCATACTAAACTTAAAGCTAGAAGAATAAAAGAAATAAAGATTAAAGTGAACCAAATGAAATGCAAACCAAAAAAGTATGAAATATTAATGAATAAAAAGCTGGTTAAAAAGCTGGTTCCTTGAAAAAATAAACGAAATCAATAGACCATTAGCTAGACTAAACAAGAAGAGAGAAGATCCAAATAAGTTCAATTAGAACTGAAACTGGGGTCATTACAACCAACACCACAGAAATACAAAAGACCATTCAAGACTACGACGGATAACTTCAAGCACACAAACTAGGAAATCTAGAGGAAATTAACAAATTCCTGGAAACATACAATCCTACTAGATTATATCAGGAAGAAATAGAAACCTCGTACAAACCAATAACAAGTGTGAGACTGAATCAGTAATTTTTAAATTCCCAACAAAAAAAAACCCAGGATCAGATGGATTCACAGCTAAATTCTACCTAGACATTGAAAGAAAAGAATTGGTACAAATCCTACTGAAACTATTCCAAAAGACTTATAAAGAAGGCATCCTCCCAAAATCATTCTATTAAGCTAGTATCATTCTGATACCAAAACAGGAAAAGACACGCACACACACACACACACACACACACACACACTACAGACCAATTTCCTTGATGAATATAGATGCAAAAATCCTTAACAAAATACTAGCTAAATGAATTGAACAGCATATCAAAAAGAGAATTCATCATGATCAAGTGGGTTTCATCCCAGGGATGCAGGAATGGTTTAATATATGCAAGTCAATAAATGTGATTCATCACGTAAACATAATTAAAAACAAAAACCATATGATCAATAGAGGCAGAAAAAGCATTCGACAAAATCCGGCATTCCTTTACGACAAAAACTGTCAACGAACTAGGCATAGAAGGGACCTACCTCAAAATAATAAAAACTATATATGACAGACCCACAGATAGCATCATACTGAATGGAAAAAAGTTGAAAGCATTCCCCCTGGATACAGGAAGAAAACAAGGATGCCCACTTTCACCACTTCTATTCAACATAGTTCTGGAAGTACTAGGCAGAGCAATTAGGCAAGAGAAATAAATAAACAGCATCAAAATTAGAAAACAGGAAGTCAAACTATCACTGTTTGCTGATAATATGATTGTACACCTACAAAATCCTAAGGACTCTTCAAAAATACTCTTAGATATGATAAACAAATTCAGTAAAGTCTCAGGTCACATAATCATTATACATAAATCAGTAGCATTGCTATACATCAACAACAATCAAGTTGAGAATCAAATTAAGAACTCAATTCCTTTTACAACAGCTGCAAAAAATAAAATAAAATAACTAAAAGTATACTTAACCAAGGAGGTGAAAGTTCTCAAAAAGGAGAACTACAAAACACTGTTGAAAGAAATCATAGATGACACAAACAAATGGAAATGCATCCAATGTTTATGGACTGGGATAATCGATATTGTGAAAATGACCATACTGCCAAAAGTAATCTACAGATTCAATAGAATTTCCATCAAAATATGAACATCATTTTTCATAGAATTAGAAAAAACCATCCTGAATTTCGTTTTGAACCAAAAAAGAGCCTGAATAGACAAAGCAATCCTAAGCAAAAAGAACAAATCTGGAGACATCATATTACTGAACTTCAAATTATACTATAAGGCTATAGTTACCAAAACAGCATGGTACTGGTGTAAAAGTAGGCACATAGACCAATGGAACAGCACAGAGAATCCAGAAACAAAGCCAAATACATACAGTTAACTGATCTTCAACAAAGCATACAAAAACAAAAAATTGGGGGATAGACACTCTATTTAATAGATGATGCTGGGAAAATTGGCAAGCTACATGTGTTAGCAGAATAAAACTGGATTCCTATCTCTCACCTTACACAAAAATCAACTGAAGATGGTTCAAAGACTTAAATATAAGACCCGAAACTATAAAAATTCTATAAGGTAACATTGGAAAAACTCATAGAGATATTGGCCTATGCAAAGAATTCATGAATATGACCCCAAAAGCAAATGCAACAAAAACTAAATAAATAAATGGGACCCAATTAAACTAAAAGGCCTGTGCACAGCAAAAGAAATAAATAAACGGAGCAAACAGAAACCCACAGAATGGGAGAAACTATTTGCAAACTATGCATCCAACAAACGGCCAGTATCCGGAATTTACAAAGAACTCAAACAAATTACCAAGAAAAAAACAAATAATCCCATTAAAAAGTGGGAAAAGGACATGAATAGACATTCCTCAAAGGAATATATACAAATCGGCAACAAACATATGAAAAAATGCCCAACATCACTACTCATTAGGGAAATGCCAATTAAAACTGCAATGAGATATCACCTTACTCCTGCAAAAAATGGCCATTATTTAAAGGCAAGAAACAATAGATATTGGCATGGATGTGGAGAAAAGGAACACTTATACAATGCTGGTGGAAATGTAAATTAGTACAACCTCTGTAGAAAACAAGTGTGGAGATTCCCTAAAGAGATAAAAGTAGATCCAACATGCGACCCAGCAATCCCACTATTGGGTATCTACCCAAAGCAAGAGAAGTCATTATATGAAAAAGACACTTGCACGTGTATATTTATAGCAGCACAATTCACAATTGCAAAGATGTGGCACCAATCTAAGTGCCTATTGACTAATGAGTGGATAAAGAAAATATGTTTTACAAAAAAACGTGGACTACCACTCAGGCATTAAAAGGAACAAAACAATGGCTTTTGCAGCAACTTAGATGGAGCTGGAGGCCATAATTCTAAGTGAAGTAACACAGGAGTGGAAAACAAAAACTGCATGTTCTCACTTATGAGTGGGAGGTAAGTAATGAGTATGCAAAGGCATAAGAGTGATATAATGGACTTCAGAGATTCAGAAAAGGGAGGATGTCCCAAGACTAACCAGAAAGAATTCAAATCCCTGAATAGACCAATAATAAGCTCTGAAATTGAGGCAGTAATTAATAGCTACCAACCAAAATAAGTCCACGACCAGATGGATTCACAGCCGAAGTTTACCAGAGGCACAAAGAGGAGCTGGTATCATTTCTTATTAAAGTATTCCAAACAACAGAAAAATAAGAACTCCTCCCTAACTCATTTTATGAGGTCAGCATCATCCTGACACCAAAACCCGGCAGAGACACAACAAAAAAATTTTCAGCTAATATCCCTGATGAACATCTATGCTAAAACCCTCAATAAAATGCTGGCAAACGGAATCCAGCAGCACATCAAAAAGGATATCTACCACAATCAAGTCTGGGATGCAAGGCTGGTTCAACATATGGAAATTAATAAAAGTAATTCATCACATAAACAGAAACAATGACAAAAAAACACATGATTGTTTTAATAGAGGCAGAAAAGGCCTTCAATAAAATTCAACATCCCTTCATGCAAAAAACTCTCAATAAACTACGTATTGATGGAACATATCTCAAAATAACAAGAGCTATTTATGACAAACCTATAGGCAATATCATACTGAATTTGCAAAAGCTGGAAGAATTCCCTCTGAAAACCAGCACAAGACAAAGATGTACTCTCTCACCACTCCTATTCAACATAGTATTGGAAGTCCTGGCCAGGGCAATTAGGGAACAGAAAGAAATAAAGGGCATTCAAATCAGAACAGAGGAAGTCAAATTGTCTCTGTTTGCAGATGACATGATTGTATATTTTGAAAATCCCATCGTCTCAGCCCAAAAATTCCTTAAGCTGATAAGCAATTTCAGCGAAGTCTCAGGATACAAAATCAATGTGCAAAATTCACAAGCATTCCTATACACCAACAATAGACAAACAGAGAGCCAAATCATGAGTGAACTCCCATTCACAATTGCTACAAAGAGACTAAAATACCTAGGAATAAAACTTACAAGGGATATGAAGGACCTCTTCAAGGAGAACTACAAACCACTGCGCAAAGAAATAAGAGAGGACATAAACAAATGGAAAAACATGATATGCTCATGGATAGGAAGGATCAATATCATGAAAATGGCCATATTGCACAAAGTAATTTATAGATTCAATGCTATTCCCATCAAGCTACCATTGACTTTCTTCACAGAATTAGAAGAAAAAATTACTTTAAATTTCATATGGAATCAAAAAAGAGCCTGTATAGCCAAGACAATCCTAAGCAAAAAGAACAAAGCTGGAGGCATCAAGATACCTGACTTCAAACTATCCTACAAGGCTACAGTAACCAAAACAGCATGGTACTGGTACCAAAGCAGATATACAGATCAATGAAACAGAACAGACCTCAGAAATAATACCACACATCTACAACCATCTGCTTTTCGACAAACCTGATAAAAACAAGCAATGGAGAAAGGAGTCCCTATTTAATTAATGGTGCTGGGGAAACTGGCTGGCCATATGCTGAAAGCAGAAACTGGACTCCTTCCTTACATCTTATACAAAAATTAACCCAAGATGGATTAAAGACTTAAATGTAAAACCCAAAACCATAAAAACCCTAGAAGAAAACCTAGACAATATCATTCAGGACATAGGCATGGGCAAAGACTTCATGACTAAAACACCAAAACCAATTGCAACAGAAGCCAAACTGACAAATGGGATCTAATCAAACTAAAAAGCTTCTGCGCAGCAAAAGAAACTATCATCAGAGTGAACAGGCAACCTACAGAATGGGAGAAAAATTATTCAATTTCTACCCATCTGACAAAAGTCTAATATCCAGAATATACAAGGAACTTAAACAAATTTACAAGAAAAAACCAACCCCTTCAAAAAGTGGGTGAAGGATATGAACAGACACTCCTCAAAAGAAGACATTTATGTGGCCAACAAACATGAAAAAAAGCTCATCATCACTGGTCATTAGAGAAATGCAAATGAAAACCACAATGAGATACCATCCCAAGGCAGTTAGAATAGAGATTATTAAAAAGTCAGGAAACAACAAATGCTGGAGAGCATGTGGAGAAATAGGAATGCTTTTACACTGTTAGTGGGAGTGTAAATTAGTTCAACTATTGTGGAAGACAGTGTGGCGATTCCTTAAGGATCTAAAACCAGAAATATCATTTGATCCAGCAATCCCATTACTAGGTATATAACCAAAGGATTATAAATCGTTCTACTATAAAGACACATGTAAACCTATGTTTAGTGCAACATTATTCACAATAGCAAAGACTTGGAACCAACCCAAATGTCCATCAATGATAGACTGGAAAAAGAAAATGTGGCACATATACACCATGGAATACTATGCAGCCATAAAAAAGAATGATAACATTTTCTTTTGCAGGGACATGGATGAAGCTGGAAACCATCATTCTCAGCACACTAACACAGGAACAGAAAACCAAACACCACATGTTCTTGCTCATAAGTGGGAGTTGAACAATGAGAACACATGGACACAGGGAGGGGAACATCACATACTGAGACCTGTCACGGGGTCGGGGGTAAGAGGAGGGAGAGCATTAGGACAAATATCTTAATGCATGTGGGGCTTAAAACCTAGATGATGCATTGATGGGTGCAGCAAACCACCATGGCACATGTATACCTATGTAACAAACCTGCTCATTCTGCGTATGTAACCCAGAACTTAAAGTAAAATTAAAAAAAAAAAAGAAAGAAAGAAAGAAAGAAAAACACTTGAATACTGAAGACAAAGAAGGGGGAGAGAGGAAGAGGGTCTAGGGATACAAAAAACCACACATTAGGTAAAATGTACACTACTTGGGTGATGGGTACACTAAAATCTCAGAATTCACTACTATATAATTCTTCCACATAAGAAAAAAAAACACTTGTACCCCAAAGCTATTGAAATAAATAAAATTTTTTTAAAATTACCTTTCTGACCCTTCAAGCCATCAGGGCCCCTCACACCTGGGCGGCCTGGAACTCCTGGGTGGCCTCGCTCTCCTGGTGGACCAGGAAATCCCAGTCCCGGGGGCCCCACAGGTCCTGCTTTGCCTGGGGGACCCAGAGGTCCAGGAAATCCTTTACCACCTGCAATCGCGTCTTCATGATCCCCCTGGGAATGTTATGTCACAAATCAATTACCAAACACTGAAAGTCCATGAACTCAAAGCAGTCATTGTAGGTTATAGAAATACATGCAAAAGTCCATAATTTCAGGAGACAGTTACTCTTAAGCAAATGTAATTTTAAAATAAATAACTTAGATACTTCTCAATATTTTAAACATATATATATTTAATATATATATTAAATATTTTATCCTTCTACATGGCTTGGTCTCAAATGTGGTCTACCACAGTCTTACAGATCTGGATTGTTTCAATGAATCTAGGCGATATATATATATATATGTCTAGGACATATATATATAGAGAGAGATATATATATCCTATATAGAGATATATATAGATATATAAATCTAGGAGATATATGTGTATGTGTGTGTGTGTGTGTGTGTGTGTGTGTGTGTGTGTATATATATATATATAGAGAGAGAGAGATGGATTCTCTCTCTGCAACTCAGGCTGGTGTGCAGTGGTGCTATCTTGGCTCACTGCAGCCTCTGCCTCCCAGGTTCAAGCAATTCTCCTGCCTGAGCCTCCTGAGTAGCTGGGATTACAGGCACCCACCAGCTCACCTGGCTAATTTTTGTATTTTTAGTAGAGACTGAGTTTCACCATGTTGGCCAGGCTGGTCTCGAACCCCTGACCTCAAGTGATCCACGTGCCTTGGCCTCCCGAACTACTGGGATTACAGGCGTCAGCTACCATGCCTCCCCAAAATACACATTTTACATCTTTATATACATATATATATTTTATATATACATATATATTTTATATATACATATATATAATATAAGCATGTGTGTTATGCCTCAAATACTGGAAACAATGTGTGTGATACACCTTAAATACAGAATAAGAGATTTTATGTCAAACCATTCTCTAATATCATGTCATAGAATATAGAAACACGTAGATCAAGGGAGGTGGTGGGATTACAAATCAAATACATTCTTATGCATTACCTTGAGAAGATGCATAGATAGACTCCATCTTCCTCCACCCCTGTAGGTAAAAGCCTAACAAGTCCTTTCCCCTCCTGCATGAGAATTTGACTTTTGGTTCACTGTCTGGTTCTGTTCCTCTCATAAAAATTAGATTGTCAACTACATTTCTAGGCAGTCTTGTTTATAGTAAAATCAATCCCCAGCTGCAAAATTTGCATCTGGTCTGGAAGCACTGTGGGAAAGCTGCATCAAGGGTTCCCTCACTGGCAATCCCTGGTGGGGTCCTCAAAAGCTGCGCAGCGGATAACAGCTCTCATGGGGAATGAGGCTTTCAAGTCAGGGCTGCCTCGATGTCCACCATATGTGGGTCTCATCCCTTCTTGCACCCCACCGGATTGAACAGCTGCAAGGACTCTCAAATGCAAGGAATATCTGACACTGTCCTGCTGGCATTTTGAGTGATCTTTTATCCTTCTACATGGCCTGGTCTCAGATGTGGTCTACAACAGTCTTATGGATCTGGATTGTTTCAATGAATCTAGGAAGACCTCAGCAAATGTTGAAATTCCTCTTCCAGTTTGATCTATATAGACACAGCTTTTTCACAATTAGATGAGTACTTTATGACAATGTCCACTCAGTGACAATGATTTCTAAGTAGTTCCTTAAGGGGAAGAATGAATTAAGCAGAGATTACCAAGCCTAAAGCAGAGATCATTCACATACTTGTGACCAGGAGAAAGGTCAGAAAGCTATAAACACCATCTAAGCCAATTTCCAGGCTTCTCTCTCTTATTCACTTGGGTTTCCTGTAGAATCAGGACATGGTCTTTCCCTGTTGCAACACTCTCAATGGCTTCCCATTATATATGGCAGGCAGCACAGGTTGGTGGAAATAGCATGCACTTTGAAATAAGACAGACAAAGTTTCACTCCTATTTTGCCTATTAGACAGATGGGTGGTCTTGAATATCAGATGCTAAGCCTCCATTTTCTTACTGTAAAATTGGAAAGGTATTGCTTTTCAGAGGACTGCTGTTATGAGGAAACCATCTAGCCTGGTTTCTGTGATACTGTAAGCATTCAGAAATACTGCATATATCTAAGATATTTTAAGTTCCTAAGCATTGGACCATCTCATCCTCTTCTTTTATGACCTTAATCACATACACGTGGTATCCACCCAAAGCATGTCTGAAAAATGCAGCAACATCCTTTATCAGTGAGATTTTCCATCAGCCAATGCCTTGACTCTGTGGGTTTGCACTAGTTCACCCTTTCACGCTCACTACTTCCCCCGTGTGCATCTTCTCCAGGAAACAGAATTGATGCTAAACATTGGGATCTGAGCTCCATCCTCCACACCACAGAGTCAACTGAACACACCTAAAATCAGTGGGGCCCTTCTAAGATACAAGTTTCTCTGAAGAAAATAAACACCATGAGAATGATATAAAGACTGAGGACCGAAAGTCTTGCTAGGACTGAACTGCCACTGAAGATTTTAGACCATCTCCAATGATGCTATACCTTTTATAACAATCATCTTTCCATGTCAGGGTGCCAAAGGTGACTCTGATTTATGGCATGTTGATATTTTACTGAATTTCAGCTTGGCAAATACAGAAGGGGGAAATAGTTGCTTGTGTGACCATATAAGAAAGTGAAATTCTATAGCAAGAGAAGAATTCTACATACTGGGAGTCCTGGATCCCCTTTTTCTCCAGCATGTCCATCCAGACCATGCGATCCTGGTTGCCCTGGAAATCCTGGGGGCCCATCAGGACCTCTTTCTCCTTTGTGCCCTGGGAATAGAGGTCAAAAGATACTCAAGCTCTTATCAGCAGGGGGTAAAGTAGGATAGAGAGGACAAAAAATAAAGAAAATGACCTCGGTCCTGGGTTGATACAGTTTCCTGTGTATCTCAGTTGCCCAAGTCACATAAAACATGCCAAAGCCAGAGGGGAGAATGACAACTGCTAGAACCATCGAATCTCTTTAGTTGGGAAAAGCTCCTTTTCCCTTTTCCCATTCCAACAAGGAGCTGGTGTGTAAAGGTGTCAATCACAGAATTTTCCCCTACTTGTGTGATGCCAAGCACAGCACTCTATCCCTGGCCATCGAAAAGGGGGAATGGTCTGCCGTTGGGTACTTACCCTAAGCTAATCAATCCTTTCTGAAATTATTTTTCTATTTGGAACTGACAAAGCAGGGCTCTCTCCATCTCTGAATGTAAGAACTTAGAGCTGCCTGGGGGTATGAAAATCGGTCTGATGGGAGAAAATATAGATGGTGGAATGTGAGATGAAAGATGCAGGGAGAGCCTCTTGATGCCACTGGAGGCCCAGATCTGGTTGTCCCAATGCAAACCTGTAATGGTTAATATTAAGTGTCAACTTGATTGGAATGAAGGATGCCCACATAGCTGGTAAAGGGTTGTTGCTGGGTGTGCCTGTGAGGGTGTTGCCAGAGAAGATTAACATTTGAGTCAGTGGACTGTGACAGGAAGTCCTACTCCCAATGTGGGTGGGCACCATCCAATTAGCTGCCAGCACAGCTGGAACAAAGCAGGTGGAAGAAGGTGGGATAGGCTGGCTTGCTGAATCTTCTGGCTTTCATCTTTCTCCTGTGCAGAAAGCTTCCTGCCCTTGGTCATCAGTCTCCAGGGTCTTTGGCCTTTGGACTCTTAAATTTACACCAGTAGTTTGCCAGGGCTCTTGTGCCTTGAGCCACAGACTGAGGGCCACACTATTGGCTTCTCTACTTTTGAGGGTTTTGAACTCAAAAGTAGGAAAACCACTACTTTTAGGGCTGAGCCACTTCTGGCTTCCTTGCTCCTCAGCTTGCAGACAGCCTATAGTGGGGTTTTGCCTTGCGATCATATGAGTCAATTCTCCTTAATAAACTCCTTTTCATATATACGTATATCCTATTAGTTCTGTCCCTGGAGAACTCTTACTGATAAAAGACCCTACCTTTTAATCTTTCACATTTTGTTTAGGTCAGTACATTACTAAAAAAAAAAAAAAAAAAAAAATTTCAAGCTGGGTTTCTTTCATTTACAACTAAAATATTATAGACTAATATAGAACACTGGAATGCGGTGAATAAACACCAGCCAAGCCAAAGGAGGGCTTGAGTCAAACCCAAGTTCACTATAATGAAGATGTGAATGTGTGGCTGAAGGAATATTTACATTTTCAAATAAGAGACGGGGGATTTGGCTCAACATTCATACAACCTTATGAAGGGCAGAAGTATTTTTGTAAGTAAGCTCAACCATCCTAAATTGTATAGAATTGATCTATGGTCACAGGGGAAATTACTGCAAGAGGAGGGTCCATACATCATTAAAGTGATGGATTATGCTCACCTTTAACTCTTGATATGACCACGTCACCCTTCGCCCCTTTGTTGCCGGGTGGTCCGGAGGCACCAGGCTTTCCCTTGGTGAAAAATAAGAGCAACAAATTAGATTAATTGTGATGGTTCAACAGTTCCATCTGTACATATTGAATCTCTCTCTTCCTCCCTCCTAAATCTCTTGTTAAAGATTCCAGCTTGGCATTCTTGTTCTCACCCCCTTCCCTGCCTTCCAAGATAGTCCTATCTTGCCAAATTGAGGCTCTTAAACTGCATGTAAAATGCAAAAGCTGGTGAAACCTGAATTAAGGTCTGCACCTGAGTTAAGAGGACAGTTTCCTGTTTTTGACAGTGTACTGTGGTTATGTAAATATGGTTAGGCATATGTATCATGGGGGAAGCTAGGGGAAGCATACATGGGAACTTTATGACTGTGCAACCTCTTGTGAGTCAACTACCTCAAATTAAAATTTATAATTAATTTTTGTCATTATCGTGGGCTTTGTAATGTGAAACAGAGAGGAAAGAAGAGAGTGGGATAACCACAAGAGTTGCCACTAGAGCTGAAGGTAGAGGTTTAGGGATAAGTTTGTGATGAAAAGGCATGGAAGTGATGTGCTGCTAAAGAAAGTTGATGAGCAAGAGAAGAAGAAATAAGAAGCTTTTCTGAAGCTAATATATTTATTATGTATAACAGGTAAATAGCTAATTTTGGCTGACAGGCTTGTGATCTCTTAACCACAACATTGCTCAAAACTAAATAATTTGAGTCATGCTTTTTAAGTGTTACATATTACTGAATATCAAACCATGTCAAAAATATGGGAACCTAGCTGGGCACAGTGGCTCACATCTCTAATCCCAGCACTTTGAGAGGCCGAGGAAGGTGGATCACTTGAGGCCAAGAGTTCGAGACTAGCCTAACCAACATGGCAAAACCCCGTCCCTACTAAAAATACAAAAATTAGCTGGACGTGATGGTGCACACCTGTAGTCATAGCTACTTGGGAGACTGAGGCATAAGAATCACTTGAGGCCGGGCGCGGTGGCTCACGCCTGTAATCCCAGCACTTTGGGAGGCCGAGGCGGGCGGATCACAAGGTCAGGAGATCAAGACCATGGTGAAACCCCGTCTCTACTAAAAATACAAAAAATTAGCCGGGCGTGGTTGTGGGCGCCTGTAGTCCCAGCTACTCGGGAGGCTGAGGCAGGAGAATGGCGTGAACCCGGGAGGCGGAGCTTGCAGTGAGCCGAGATCGCGCCACTGCACTCTAGCCTGGGCGACAGAGCCAGACTCCGTCTCAAAAAAAAAAAAAAAAAAAAAAAGAATCACTTGAACCCAGGAGGCGGAGGTTGCAGTGAGCTAAGATCGTGCCACTGTACTCCAACCTGGGTGACAGAGCAAGAATCTGTCAAAAAATATATATATACACACATATATAAATATTTTGACACAGAGTATATTATACATATATATGTATATATAAACATATATATATATAAATATATGTATGTATATATAAACATATATATGTTTATATATAAACACATATATATATGAACCTATTGTCAGTATATTAGGGTGGCCAAGCACCATATCAAATAACATTATAGAAACACCATACAGAGCCCAAGATTACTTACCTAGTGATATCAATAACCAAAAAACCACAGCAAAGAAATAGGAGGGAGGTAAAAATGACTGAGCAGGCCAGTTCCTTTGCTCACACAGATGCCACTACCTTGTCGTATTTTCTTTTTCTTTTTTTTTCTTTTTTTGAGATAGTGTCTCACTTCATCCCCCAGGCTGCAGTGCAGTGGCGCAATCATAACTCACTGCGGCCTTAAACTCCTGGGCTCAAGCGATCCTCCTGCCTCAGCCTCTCAGGTAGTAGGACCGCAGGTACATGCCACCATGACTGGCTAATTGGATTTTACTTTTTTGTGTGTAGAGATGGGGTCTTGCTGTATTGCCCCAGCTAGTCTCAAACGCCTAGCCTTAAGGGATCCTGCTGCCTCTGAAAGTGTTGAGATTACAGGAGTTCCGAGCCACCATACCTGGTCTTGTCTTATTTTCACACAATCTAACAATGTGTTCAAACAAGCTTAACTATCTTTTTTTTAACTGGCCCTACTACTTTATAAGCTGAGAGCTACAGAGGGGAGGAGAGTACCAGTAGAGATGAGCACACTGGCATCAGCAATCATCAGGCAGCAACAGTGAAGAGGAAGCCAAAAATGCACGTAACAGGCATAACAACTCAAATGGACAAAAGGGTTGGGAGCCATTTCATGCAGAGAAAAAAAAAAATGTCCACACATAACTCAGTATCTCTGATATCACTCTAGTATAGCATCCTGTTTGTAGCAATGTCTGTGAACCATCAAAAAGGTGGGTAGAACCAATTTCTTAGTATAAATCAAGACATTAGAAAGAATTAGAAATCATAAAGTGCTAATGTAGGTTGAGTTTTGTTTTAATTCTTATTTTTACTATATATGCTAGTCATAAGTAGCAATGGGGCCTGGCCAAAGTGTATGTCATATGGTGTCCTGCCCAAGAAATGGATAAAGAAAATGGCCTTCTGATGCATAAATTATCAGGACAGAAAACCGTTCACATAGCATTTGGACCAACTTCTTTCCAGAAAGAGAACAAACTGGAATGCTTAATAAAGAAGACTTTGGTACTTTGGAAGAATGAACCCGCCCCCAGGAGACTGAGCAGTTTATTACTCAGCACATTGGAGACTTCAAATGTATGATGAATTGCTCTAATGCTCTGTAGGTGTTGAATTTTAAGTACTAGAGTAGATCATAGACTTATTTGAGCTAGTAAGGAAAAAAATTATCAGTGCTGTTTTTGGATTTCATTAAAGAAACATTTACTGAAAACATTACTGAACCATTACCAAACCATTACTAAATGGCTTAGTAAATGTTACTAAACATTACTAAAACCATTACTGTAGTTTTCTTTGAAAACTACAAAGAACCAGGCATTAGTCTGAGTACTGAGAATACAGCAGTTAACTAGTGAAATAAACGTGTAATTTAAGAGATTCTTAGGGCAAAGTTTCTCAGCAGCTTCAGATAGTGAGCTACTTTTTACAATCTTAAGACCTGAGATCACCAAACACTTGTGTTACTCTAACAACGGAAGCCCAGTAGCGACAAAAACTCCTCTCTGGGCCGGGTGCAGCAGCTCATGCCTGTAATCCCAGCACTTTGGGAGGCTGAAGTGGGAGGATCACCTGAGGCCGGGAGTTCGAGACCAGCCTGACCAAAAAGGTGAAACCCTGTCTCTACTAAAAATACAAAATTAGCTGGGTATGGTGGCACACGTCTGTAGTCCCAGCTACTTGAACAGCTGAGGCAACAGAATCACCTGAACCCAGAAGGCAGAGGTTGCAATGAGCTGAGATTGCGCCACTGCACTCCAGCCTGGGTGACAAGAGTGAAATTCCATCAAAAGAAAAAAACAAAAAAAAACACCTCCTGCCAGGCATATCCTAGTTGTTCAGTCTAGATAAGGGACATCAACTGCAGATGCCCACAGGGGCAGCGCCTGTCCAGTCCAAGGGGAACAGGTGGGTGGGCATGGGGGGAGTCAGCCCACAGTCACAGCAGCAGTGGAAACACAATAACCTTGTGCTCATAAACTTCTAATGTCTCAGGAGAAGCCATAAACCTCACATTAATAATTCAAAAACAAACACCACAGGACACAACCAAACATTCCAGCAGGTCAGAAATAGCCCATATATTAGTCCATTTTTGTGTCGCTGTAAAGAAATACCTGAGGCCGGGTAATTGATAAAGAAAAGGAGCTCATGGTTCTGCAGGCTGTACAAGCCTGGCACCAGCATCTGCTCAGCTTCTGGTAAGGCCTCAGGAAGCTTCCAATCATGGCGGAAGGTGAAGCGGGAAGCCAATGTATCACATGGTAAGAGAGGGAGCAAGAGAGGAAAGTGGAGGTTCCAGACTCTTTTACACAATCAGATCTCCTGTGAACTAACTGAGCAAGAACTCACTCATCACCAAAAGCATAGAGCTGAGCCATTCATGAGGGATCCGCCCCCATGACTCAAACACCTCCCGCCAGGCCCCACCTCAAACACTGGGGATTACATTTCAACATGAGATTTGGAGGGGGCACACATCCAAACTTTATCAGCCTGTGACAGTTTGCGACCTTTGGCTCACTCTGCAGCCTCCTGGACTTTAATTCACTGGTGTGTACCTTATACAGTGTGCAAAACACATGACTCAATCGAATTCTTACCAACAAGCCTCTAAGATGGTGTTCTTACATCCATTTTATAAATGCTGCAAGTAAAACTCAGAAGACTGCAGAGCTCCCAAATGTCGGAGATGGGATCTGAAGCTGGTCCACTTGCTCCTAGGCCCTAGTGCCCTGCACTAGAGCATGCTGGCCGGAAATCCCATCCTAAGGAATGCTGTCAGACTAAGGCAATGAATGCAAAGACTTGGTCCAATTATACAAACAGTTGCAAAGAACTTAAGCCTACTTTTCTGTTTTCTACTTTTCTACCGATCTGTGGCTGCTAGGGCCAGAGACCAGCAGACCATCTCCAGAGCGAGGAGATGTAGGGAGGATGGAGAGACCCCAAGAGCGAGAGCACCCCATAGTCTGCACTGTCTTTCATGCTGTCTCGTCTGTCCTTCCTTTCCTCCTTTTCTTTCTTTACTTCCTTCCTTCCTTTCCTTCTTTCTTTCCCTTCCTTTTCTTCTCTCCCTTCCCCTTCTTCTCCCCCTCTCCTCCCTTCTCTACCCTTTCCTTCCCTAGTGCCCCATGGTATGACCCTGGTCCCTGACTATGACCACAGTGTAATGAATTTAATGCAGAGAAGCCATACGGACAGAATAATATACACAATAGACATCAGAAACGTGGCCAGCCTACAAAGGAAAGCCCTATGGAGCAATTGAATTAAGTACACCTCAGCCATGATAACCCTAGATAAACAAGCAGTCCTCACTCAAAGATGTTAGCCCTAAGTAGCAACTCAACAGGAAGCCACAAAAATATTTTAGAACCATTAAAATCTTCACTAAGAAGATTAAGTAACAACCACACACAAAAATGACTATAGTAAAATGTTGAATTTAAAAAGGAGACAATAAAATGCAAACTACTTAACAATTGCAACCATGCTCATGCACATACATGCATTGAGGACCTAGCTTCCTATTGAGTAGAGGTTGCCAGTGCACTTTGTACATGTGAGAAGGGTGCTGCTGGGACACGTTAATCATTAACTTCACTTAAGGCCCTCAGGTTGGAACCTTATTTTCATGAGATTTTCTGGGGAAAATGGGAAAAAGTTCTTTGGGGCTTGATGGTCAAGTTCCAGGCCATCCCAGGATTGAACCTTGCTAATAAGGAGGGGACAGAGGGCTCTCTCCATTCTCCAGGGGAGTACCCCAGTGGGCAGTGCTTTTATTCTGAGCAATCAGACAGCTGAGAGGCTTTGCCTCAACATGGGTTATCTGTAACTTTCACCAAATGAGAACCATCTTGAGATAAATCTCATCTACTCTCTGGCACAATATCACATAAACTCTGACAAAGCCAGTATTTATATCCTCAGCCCGAACTTCTCATCTGAATCCTTAAGTTGAATATCATCCTACTGCCTACTTGACTTCTTGACTTGATTGTCTAACAGGCACCTCAAACTTGAAATGTCTCAAATAGTACTGCTTTCTTTCCTCACCCAAGGGCCACTCCTTCCATTGCCTTCCCATCTCAGTACATGGCAACTGCCTTCCTCTAGTGGCTCAAACAAAAAACCTTGGTTCTGTCCCTTACTTCTCTTTTCCTTATATCCTATGTCCAATCTAACAGCCAACCTGTTGGCTCTATCTTCAAAATATATCCAGAATCTGACCACCTTGCACCACACCCAGTACCACCACATTAAGGCATTGGCTGTGGTATCTCACCAGGATTACACAGCAGCCTCCCAGTTCATCTCCCAGCCAAAGTCCCTTGTCCATATGGTCTATGCTCCACAGAGCAACCAGGGTGAGTGATCCATTTAAAACTATTGTCTCGCTCTTCTTAAAACTCTCCCCTGGCTGTTCCATGTAGTCTAGAGTAAAGGCTCAGACCTGACCCATCTGTAAAGCCCCGTGCTCTGCGGCCCTTGCGAACATCCAGCCAGTTCCCTGAGTTCATCTCCTGCTCTGGCCCTCTCTCTCTTCTCTCCAGCTACAACAGATGGTGATGGCGTTTATCACCACAAGATATGCTGGGTATTTACTTGATGATCTGTTAGATGGTCTGTGTCCTCTCTGAAGCTCTAGGAGGGCAGAGGCTGGGCTCTGGTCCCTGCTATATCCCCAGCACCTGAAACAAGGCCTAGAACATAGTAGGCACTCAGTAATACTAATTAGTTGAATAAGTAAACAAAGGATGAATAGATGAATAAATAATACTGTTTTTGTAGTCGTTAACATAATGTTTATAGGTTCAAAACATAAAGCAGATATCACACTATAAATTAGAAAGAGGCATCTCGATTTTTAGGTCTACATGTCTAGTATGGTTTGGCTTTGTGACCCCACCCAAATCTCATCTCGAATTGTAGTCGCCATAATCCCCATGTGTCGAGGGAGGGACCAGGTGGGAGGTGACTGGATCATGGGGAGGGTTTCCCCCATGCTGTTCTCACAATAGTGAGTGAGTTCTCATGAGATCTGACGGTTTTACAAGGGGCTCTTCCCCGTTCATGCTGTCACCTGCTGTCGTGTAAGACATGCCTGCTTCCCCTTCTGCCATGATTGTAAGTTTCCTGAGGCCTCCCCACCCATGCAGAACGGTGAGTCAGTGAAACCTCTTTCCTTAATAAATCACCTAGTCTTGCGTAGTATCTTTATGGTGGTGTAAAAACAGACTGATACAGTGTCTCTTTTAACTGGAAAGATGACTGATAAGAGGTACTCACTGGTAGCCCTGGAGGTCCTTCAGCACCAGGAGGTCCTGGGTCACCTTTTGTTCCAAGCCAGCCAGGGAGCCCCAAGTCTCCCTTACTCCCCTGCCTCCCGGGAAGTCCTGGAGGTCCAGGGGGGCCCATGGGACCAGGCTCACAGGCACAGAGTCCTTCATTTCCTAGACAGAGGATCAATGGCAGATTTGTCATCTTTCCTGAATAAAATCCCCAATAAGGGCTTTACTGTACAAAACCAATAGCATAAATGAACAACAAAGAGTCCGATATGCACTTATTGCAGACAATTGAGAGCACGTGCTATGGGGGCTGGGTGTAGCATGGGGCACTGTGTGGGGTGCCTAGGCATGGGATGTAAGGTGGGCATACCATTTCTAAACAAATGGAGGCTTTTGTTCCTTAATAAATTTATCCTGACAAATTCTAGAGAAAAGCTGATATCCAATTCTACTGAAGAAACATTAAAAATGATACAACTTTTTTATTTTTAAAAGTTTAAAAGCCTGTCCTTTGGTTCCTGCTGAAAAAAAAAAAACTGAAAAAATTAATTGGTGTGTGCACACACCCTAAACAATTAAGGAGACACAATAATATGTGAAGGATTTTGACTGCATTGAATATTATAATTGATAATTCACCACAATGCATTTTCCAATTATCAGGACTTTTTGTCTTAAACAAATGTCTTCAGGGTAGTCTGACTCCTCATCTGTGTTGATGCTGTCACACCCACCTGACTCCGCTGCCCAAAACGACTCCAAACAATTTAGAGTGGAGAAACCGAGAGACAGGCAATTGATGGGTCTTGGAAATATAGGTCCCACAAGAATCAAACATCAGTACTCTCCTCCTATCACTGCCACTCTCAAGGAATCAAGAGTACCTCGTGTGCAAAGTCACCATTTGCAGGCAAAATGCATGGCAGGTAAATGTTTCCTTTATATTCTAAGACACGAGGCTTTGACTTTTCAGTGATTTGTAATCTCATAGCACTTAATGGAGTACTCTAGTGGGTGACTAAGGTAAGTAACGAATCTGAATGAAATGTCACATTACACGTCTCAGAAATACCCCCAATCGTCCATGTACAGTTGTCTTCTAGAAATTCTACATTTGGTGTCTACTTGCCTTTTTCTCCTTTTGAGCCTCTTCCTCCTGGGGGACCCACTTTGCCTTTTATTCCTTGTGGTCCAGGGTTCCCAACACTACAGTATGTCACTGTCAAGAGGGTAAGGGATGGGCAGAGAGAATCACATAATTTTTCTGACTGTCTTCTATGGAACAAGTGACTTTTGCACTCACATCCTCCCCCACGTGTTTCCTTTCCCAACCCCATTCTTTGCTCCCTTGTTTTCCTAGGATTCTTTCTGTCTGAAATAAGAATATACACACATATAGATGATGCAGTGGTTATGCCATGCTTTTGCTACCATAACCATTGATAAAGCCAACCCTAATTTCAGCCCTACCCTAAATTAATGGGTTGCAAAACAAGATAATGGACAACAAAACAAAACAAATTTAAAAAAAATGGAGCCAGTGTGTGGCAAAGATATTCTCCCACTCAGTGATCAATTCTTAGCTAATGAAGAAAATGTAAAAGCAGAGCTTGTAAAAACAAAATTTCAGAGATGTCAGTTAAAGATGACAGATAAAATGCAAACAGTTTGGCATCCTCCCCAAATCCCAGTAGAGTAAAAGAATATTATAAAAAAGCATAAACCAGCCTGGTGCGGTGACTCACACCTGTAATCCCAGCACTTTGGGAGGCTGAGGTGGATGGATCGCTTGAGAAGGTCAGGAGTTCGAGACCAGCCTGGCCAACATGGTAAAACTCTATTAAATCACAAAAATTAGCCAGCCACAGTGGTGTGTGCCTGTAATCCCAGCTACTTGAGAGGCCAAGGCAGGAGAATAGCTTGAACCTGGCAGGCAGAGGTTGCAGTGAGCTGAGACCGCACCACTATACTCCAGCCTGGGCGACAGAATGAGACTCCATCTCAAAATCAATAAATAAGTAAGAAAGTAAATAAATAAATAAAAATAAGCATAAACCCACAGGACAAGGAAAAAAGGAGAGGAACCAACAACAACAAGTAAAAGAACTTGGCAGATCCTTAAAAAAAAAAAAAAAAAAAAGCTGAATTTGAAGCAGGAAGCTTAGAAAGCTGAGAAAGAACCTGATTTACCCCAGAAATGTCTCCTAAATTTCGGGAATCTGTACCTCTGGAATAAGAACAACAGTGAGATCCAAAACAGGATGATTTGTTTAAAAAAACAGACTACCAGATCCCCCTTCCTGCAACTGGCAGCAGGAAAAGAAAAGACTCCCCATTACCCCCGTCAAAAAAACCTAGAAGAAACATGCATCGCAGCAAGCTATTTTAATTTATTTTATAATTAAAGCAGATGAGGGAGAGTATTGTATCCCTGAAACATGAACAGCCTGCTACAAAAGGAAACATTAAAAGAGAACAACAGCAATTGAAAATCCTTGAAATTAAAATAGATATAGATACAGATAAAGATCACGATAGCAGAAATTTAAAAATTCAGGTGGAGGGTTGTAACATAGAATTGAGGAAATCTCCTAGAAAGTGTTTCAGAAAAATAAACAGGTGGAGAGTAACAGAGTAAAGATTAAAAAAAAAAAAAAAAGACATGTAGGATTGATTTCCTGACAGATAGATAGAGTCCAGAAAGAGAAAAAAAGAGGAAAAAAATGGAGGAGACAATGTTTTCAAAGGACACTTGATCTCTTCTCAGCCTTTTGGCTAAGATCAAATGCAAAGAAACACTTGAAGAAAATTTTTCAGAAATGAAGGATATAGGGTCAGGCATGGTGGCTCACAGCTATAATCCCAGCACTTTGGGAGGCTGAGGCTGGCAGATCACCTGGGGTCAGGAGTGTGAGACCAGCTTGGCCAACATAGTGAAACCCTGTCTCTATTTAAAAATGCAAAAAATTAGCTGGGTGTGGTGGCATGTGCCTGTCATCCCAGCTACTCAGAAGGCTAAGGTAGGCAAATCGCTTGAACCAAGGAGGCAGAGGTTGCAGTGAACCAAGATTGCATCACTGCACTCCAGCCTGCGCAAGAGTAAGACTCTGTCTCAAAAAAAGAATGAGAGGAGAGGAGGAGAGGGAGAGGAGGGGAGGAGAGGGCAGGGGACAGGGGAGGGGAGGAGAGGGCAGGGGACAGGAGAGGAGAGGAGAGGAGAAAGAAAAGACATGAAGGCTATGTGGATTAAAACTGCCCACTGACTGTGTACAAGCCAATAGAAATGTACCCACACTAAGGCAAATCAAGTGGAATTTAAGACCCTGAAAACAAACAAAAAAGAGCTCCTATCCAGAAAGGAAAACGGATTTCAAACCCAAAAAGTCAAGTATCTACATGTTATGAGTTCTCGGTAGCCAACACTGGAAGCTAGGAAACAATAGAAAATGCCCTCAAAATCCTGAGGAAGAAAGATTTCCTACCTAAAATTTTATACTCAGCCAAACTAGCAATCAAAGTCCACAGCAGAATGAAGGCATTTTCAGACGAGCAAGATCTCCCAACTTTTCCCTTTTAGTTATACTTTTTCCCAGGAAATATAATGAGGTAGTAAAGCATTAAAAAATATATGGGAAATAGAGGGCCCCAGAGAAAGAGAGAGGACGGAGGAAAGACTCAGAATATTGGTAAAGGAAGATCTCAAGACAGTATTCTGGCAACAAATTAAAAAATGTAATCTGACCTAATCTGAACAACTCAAAAAGCTGCAGGAGAGATTTATTCAAAGAGCTAATACTAATGGAATAGTTCATGAGTTTTAGTGTATAATGATGAAATTTAGATAATTCTGGGCAGTCTGAGGTTAAATTATAAGCATATTGAAAACCAAGCAAACAGACAAAGGAAACAAGACAACTGACAAGATGTTCTGGAAAAGCAATAATTTATACTATTATATGGCTCAGCTGGTGAATAGCCCTTATATAACCAACTATTCAGTGTAAACTCTGAATATTGATGTAACCAAAATTATGACAATAATTGTATTGTAGTTTGTGGGAGTAGAAAATGTGCACGTGTCGGGTGGGGGGTTGGTGAAAGAAACCTAAATTCATCTTCTGTAGAGGAAAGTCAAAAGATAATGCTGAATTGGAAAAATTGAGAAATAGCAATACAAGTACATTGAATGTCAGTATAGAGGCGAATAACAAAAGATCCAGTCACATGTGTTGAAATGATTGCCCTTGGTGAGGAAGGATTAGGAGAAGGAGTTGTGGGGGACTTCAGTTGTCCATACCATGCCTTGTAGAACAGTTTGACTCTTAAACCTGAAACTGCCCTTGCAAAAATTCTCACAGTGAAAACATTGTGACAGTGAAAGAGCTATCACCTAAATAACTTCATCTTGTCTTTAGCCTCTAAACTGCCCTTGGCCGTTTCTGAGCATGGGCCAAGCTAACTTTGAAAGAATTTAGTATAGTTTAAATAATAATAGCCCTTCCCAAAACTAAACTGCCTTTATAATGTTAATAAAAGGCCACCAGGTAAACAAAACAAAACGAGAAGGGCCTGTATTCTGCTAAGATGTAGGTATACTTAAATGATTAGCAGCATTATTATTCCAGAGGTCTCAAGATTTGCAACTTCCCCAATTATTTCCATAAATAATATCACTTTTATAAAACCTAAGATGGGCCTTTTGAGATGTCTTTTCAGACTTTTGCATTTCTGATGACTGGATGGCTCCACTTAGACCCAAGACTCATGACTCAAGGGTCCCGTGGCCCCCACCCAGAAGTGGATTCAGCACATGAGGACCATTTTCCACACCCCCATGATTTCATCCCCAGCCCCCTGCCTGACAAACTATCTTTACAAAACCCTAGCCTCCAAATTTTCAGAGAGGCTGATTTTAGTAATAATAAAACTCTTCCATTTAGCCAGCTCTATGTATGTTAAATGCTTTCTCTATTGCAATTCCCCTGTCTTGACAAATCGGTTTTCTCTGGGCAGTGGGCAAAATAAGCCCACCAGGCAGTTACAAACCAAGCCCATATATAACTCTGATGAAAATTAAAACTATATTTAAAAAATAAAAATTGGTATTATTTTACAAAGTTCTATCATTTACACCGAAACTCCTAACCAAATGATTGCACATACTTTAATTGATGTGAAAGTCCAACTTCTGTTTATTTGTTTGTAAAAGACTACCAACTTAGCTCACAAAACATCATATAACTTTCAAAATATTTAAAAACTACGCTTTCTGAATGACAAAAGTAGCATGAATGCTAATGGGTATGAATAAGGAGTACTTTACCACTTGATCCTGGGAGGCCCTGCAGGCCTGGTGCTCCAGGCAAGCCAGGTGATCCTGGCTTCCCTGGTTTTCCTGGAGCAGAATCAGGTCTCCCAGGAATACCAGCTTCTCCTGGAAGCCCAGGAAGACCAGGAAATCCTTGTGGCCCAGGGGGTCCTATCATGCCTGCAAGATAAATTAAGAATGAAAATTACATATACTCTCAGTAAACGTCTCTGTAGAAGAAATCAACATCAGTACACACTTGCTTAGGTTATCGAATTTTTTAAAGGGAAAGAGATGGAGTTGGAGGCCATTATGCTAAGTGAAATAAGCCAGACACAGAGAGACATACTGCATGATCTGACTTACGTGTGGAATCTAAAATAGTCAAACTCATAAAAGCAGAGAGTAGGATGGTGGTTGCCAGGGGCTGGGGGAAGAGAGGAATGGAGTGATGTTGGTCAAAGGGAACAAAACCTTAGTCATGCAAGATGAATAAGTTCCAGAGATCTAATGTACAGCATGAAAATGATAGTTAACAATACTGTGTCTTATATTTGAAATTTGCTAAGAGGCTAGATCTAAAGTAAATCTTCTCACCACCCCCCATAAATGATAATTTTGTAGACGTGACAAATAGGTTAATTAGCTGGAATGTGGTGATCATTGTACAATGTATACATATATCAAAAGATCAAGCTGTGTATCTTAAATATAAACAATTTTTATATGTCGGTGATATCTCCATAAAGCAATTTTTTAATGCTCTAGATGACAGCTTTCAGAAGTAGAAAAAAAAAGTGATGTATAAAGTTTGCTTTGCCACAGAAGATTACTAGTCATAAAGCAGGAGTTATAATAATTTGAATAAGCTGCATTAAAAGAAAAAAACGTAACTCAAAAATAAAGACAATATACCAGCCATTAAAATGTCTTGCCTCCTTTGAAATAAGCACATAGTGGAAAGAAATGGGTTTAGAGAATGAGATTTTCTTACCTTTTCCCCATTCTTTAGGGTTATCGGGGAAGAAACATATTTGATTTAATTAAAATGATTACTTTTTCAATCTTTCTACCTTGATAACTTGGTAAAAAATAATTCAAATAAACATATTAGCATACTTAGTAGGTAAAAATATAGACCCACATAATCAACTACATAGAACATAAAATATTGCACCTATCACAGCTGCCCAGGTTGATGGGGAAGGATGGAGGTGCCTGATTTGAACTTGGCCTCTCCCTCTCTAGCCAGGGGACCTTGAGCAGGTTATTCAACTTATTGAGTAGTCTGTATATACCTCCAGAGGCTTGTTATGAGGATTAAAGAAAATAATCCATGTAAGAAGCTTAGTGTAATATCTAGCAAGAGCACATCCTCAGTGAATGTTCAGATGTTCAGTGTGTTCAGATGAGATCAGAACAAATAATTAACAGCAGGAAATCCTGCTTCCCCTTGACATCCTACTCCCCTTGCTGCTGTCTTTGGCTTAAAGATAGCTGAAAGCTGGCCAGACCCGGTGGTTCATGCCTGTAATCCCAGTACTTTGGGAGGCCAAGGCAGACGGATCACCTGAGGTCAGGAGTTCAAGACTAGCCTGGCCAAAATGGTGAAACCCCATCTCTACTGAAAATACAAAAATTACCTGGGCATGGTGGCAGGTGCCTATAATCCCACCTATTTGGGAGGCTGAGGTAGGAGAATCACTTGAACCTGAGAGGCAGAGGTTGCAGTGAGCTGAGATCTTGTCATTGCACTCTTGCACTCCAGCCTGGGCAACAAAAGTGAAGCTCCATCTCAAAAAAGGAAAAAAAAAAAAAAAAAAAAAAAGAGAGCTAGAAGCCTCTGTGAGAGTGGCCACCTCTCACAGCTTCCTTTTCCTAAGCGTGTCTGGCTCCAGATCCTCTCTATGGAAGACTGCATTTTTCACTGATGCCCATCACAGGAGCTCTGCCCCACACCCTCTGGTTGAACTTTGACATTTCTCTATCAAAAGGTGGCGTGTTTCCTCCCTCTGAATAAGGCAATTAGAAAAGATGATTCAACTTCTGCCTTGTGAGCCAAAACACTTGTGGCTGGAGTTCTGAGCTACCATATAAGCAATGATAAGAAGCTACCATATTGTAAGGAAGCCTTAGTACAGAGCCCACCCAGGGAGGCTCCTGAGACTATACAAGAGAAATCAGAGAGAGGTGTCCAATCAGCCAGCCCTTCCTGAACTCTTAAACTGCAGAAAGAGTGAGAGGTACTGTACTGATTGCTATTGTTTCAAACCACGAGGTTTTAGGAAATTTTTTCAGCAAGAGATAACTGAAACCCTGTCAGTAATCAGTAATGTAGCATGTTTATTAAATTAATGGCTGTCATTATTGTGTCCATATGTGCTGGGCTTCCATAGACTTACAAACATATGCACTCCTCGAACAACCCTGCAAAGTTTATACCGTATAGATGAGGCACAGAAAGTTTAGGCCAAATATCTGTAGTAATAATAGCTAACATATTGAATCTTTACTATACACTAGACTGCAGTCTAAAGGCTGTATACATATTATTTCTTTCACCCCAAGACCTTGTTTTACACATAAGAAAACTGATGTACCGACAGGTTTAATAAATGTCTAAGACCACACAGCTTGCGAGTAGGAGAAACTGGAACTTTTCTAGTTCATAGTGCAAATGCTTAAGTATGTCACTGTACCACATTATACTATATGACTTTCACGAAATGCTAAGGTGGGATTTGATTACAAGTGTCTGACTCTAAAATTGTGCTTATCTCATGGTAAATACCGTAGATAATAACCAAATTATCTACAAGATGTTGTATGCATTGTATATATAGTAAATACTATAGATATTACCAATAATATCTATAATTACCTATAAATTATATATTCTAGTACATAATAGGACTAGATACACTCCTGTGCTTAGAACAAAATGAAAACGAGCCCCTGTGGATTTGGCTGCCATCTTGTCTTCATGCCATTTCTAAGACCTGATGTGGACTCTAGACAATCAGTCATTGGATGAACCTGGGTGCTCTCTGCTGCCTTGTCCCATTGCCAAGAAGAATGCTTAGCCACCTGCCAACAGGGAGAATGGGCTACAGTGTGTGGTATATTGCAGTATTGTCCACCCAACTGTAGAGCGTGAAGTCAATAGAGTCAGTTGTTGACAGCATTACATTTTTTTATTATAAAAGAAATGAATGGGATAGAAGAGTGTGTCACATGTATACTTTTGTGTATTTTTGTCTCAGTCACCTGTACATATGGATACATACATGTTCATGTAATGTAAATGTATGTTTTGCATATAAATGTAATGTAAAATCAAATGCATTTCTTACTATGGGTCATAGTCAAGATTTGAAAGTCATTGGGTTGATCTATTTTTTAAAACCTTGTGAATTAAGGGATTTCCTGGGTTTGAATCCACTAGAGACACTTGTTACTTACTATCAGATTTTCATTTTAATCTGCTGGAGACACTATTCTATTACAAACAAGACTGAATGGAGAATTCTAAGACCAGAGTCCAGTGCTTTCTGACCAACGGAATACTCTATATGATTTTTATGCTCCTGAGTCAGTTAGGCTAAGGCTGTGCTATCTAAAGATTAAGTGAACTAGACAAAGCTTTTCCAGCTTTGCGGTTATCGAATCCTGCAAACTGAAAGCTAGATTCATGGAACATTAAACAAGGGTTTTGTAGTTAGCAGTTGAATATCTCAGAAAACGTCTCACTTCTTCTCGGTAAATATAACAAGAGACATAGGCTGGGTAAAACTTCGTTTATTCAAGACTTTTCTCCTCACGGGTTTAATCAGTTCTCCTGGGTTCACAGACTGCAAATACCCTCTAAACTTCAATTCCTAGTCTTACTAGGAATATTAACCAGCACAGCACCTGAAGGAGTTCAAAGTCCTTATGCCAATAGGACCCTTTCCCAGGCTTTTTACCAAATGCCACTGTGGCCCATCATTTTCTTATTTTTGTTTTTATTTTGAGGGGAGGGAAGAAGACGTTTTTAAAGTAATTATGAATGCAAGTTTTTTTAATCATAATTTTTACTTCCACCTTTCATGCAGGAGATTTAAGCAAGGGATTAGGTGAACGTACTAAAGTTTACAAGTAGATGTCAACAGGGAGAGCCTTCCAGAGGGTTGGGAAAACATGGGAGAACACTAACCCAGCAGTGGTTTCCAAGCCTTATATGCATGTGATAATTTTGTGGGAGGTCTGTTGTTATACATACATGTTCCTTACAACACCCCTGTGATATTGATTGAATGTTCTGGGGTGCAGCTGAGAAACCTGTATTCCTCCCAAGTAAGTGATTAATTGGTTTGAGTTCAGTGGTTCCTAACCCTGGCGGTATATTACAAATACGGGAGAACTTCTACAGTATCAGATCCCCAGGCCTGTCTCCCACGAGTCCAACATTCTTGGTCTGGGGTGTGCACAGGCGTCAGTATTATTTTACACAATCCTAAGGTGATTCCAGTATCAGTTACAGTTGAAAGCCACTGGTGCCAATGATGATGCAGGAAATCTGACCTGTAAAGCCAGGGCATCAGGGCATCCGTACCTGCACAGGCTTCCCCTGGTCTGCCCAAGAGACCTGGGGGACCAGGTGGTCCAACATCCCCTGTTTCTCCATAGCGGCCAGGGAATCCTGGGTCCCCTGGTGGGCCTGCCAAAGATAATGGCACATGAGAACAAACAAATGATATGTGCATTTTAAAATTCAAACAACCATTACTTTTTGTGAGACTCAGTAAAGTATAAATAGGAGACATTTTTGCAGTTTCTCATTACATTTAAAATGAAATACCTGAAATGTGAACCCCTTTGGCTGTGCCTCATCCTCAGACACATAAACATTGCATGGGGCTCTTTGTCTTTGATTTAGGCTATTCTTTTTGGCGGCAGCATCTTGATAGGTGTTAGTCAAATAGTCTTGTTTTTGTTTTTGTTATTTTTTGAGATGGAGTCTTGCTCTGTCACCCAGGCTGGAGGGCATGATCTCAGCTCACTGCAACCTCCAGCTCCCAGGTTCAAATGATTCTCTTGCCTCAGCCTCGCAAGTAGCTGGGATTACAAGCATGTGGCACCACACCCGGCTAATTTTTGTATTATTAGTAGAGATGGGGTTTTACCATGTTGGCCAGGCTGGTCTCGAACTCCTGACCTCAAGTGATCTGCCCGCCTCAGCCTTCCAAAGTACTAGGATTACAGGTATGAGCCACTGAAACCAGCCAATAAAATGATTTCATACTATTTTTAGCGATTAAAAAATGACTTTCTGAAAGATGACATAATAACAATCCCAGCATACAGTTTATGTACTGAAAAAACCTCAGGCACATGTATAATTATACACTCATGCTAAAGTGTGTGCATTCAGCCTGCTTAGTGTGCAAGCTATGGAAATACTGGGCCAGACTCTTCTGTCCTGGCCACTCAACTCCTATTTCTGCATAATTTATGGAGGAACTGAATGGGAACACAAACCTTTGAGTGGAAGAGGTGGAGTCACCAAAACACCTGGTGGTCCTGGGTGCCCTCGGTCTCCAGGATCCCCCTGAAATCATTCATTCATTCACTTTTTAAAGGAATATTAATTTTACTCATGTTGCCCGGCATTAAACCAATATTAGAATGACCATGTGCACATTCATATAAGAAGCAGAGATTATAGGCTTACTAGAGAAATGAAGCATCCATGGAGTTTCAGGAGCAGCACAGATGCATCTACTCTCTTACCAACCAATAGTGGAAGTAAATAGCAAGTCACAAAGCTTCCACAAAAGAAAAGAAATTTAACTCCAATGAAATTATTCTATGCCTATAAATTGGATACCTCTGATGTCACCAAGTTTCTTAAATATACTATGAGCATTAATGTCTAACATGGCATCGATGACTAATAGTTTATTCACCTAACAAGGTCCGAATCTACATTTTATTTTAGCAGCAAATAGTGTCCCCCTAAATCATGTTCCTTTAATGCCACCATGGCTTTAAGGGAACACAATTCCCTTGCACATGCTGAGCAAGTGCCAGATGTGAGATCACAGAGGTTAAAAAGGAAAGAAAAAATGCAATGGTATTAAAAGCAGAAAACGCTCTAAAATGCCCTCTGTTTCTAATCTCAATATTATGTGAGCCCATGCATTTTTTAAACTTTCATGATTATTCCCCTTCAAAAGGATCACTTCTCAAAAGTAGAACATAATAATGCTTAATATGAACTGATATGATAATATGATAATCATGCATAATAACACACAGCAGGCATTAAAGTAATATACAGTCAGCACTCTCATGCAAAATATTTTAAAAACAATAATCCAACAATAAAAATAATAAAACAACAGACTATGACAACTGTTTACATAGCATTTACATTGTATTAGAGATTATAAGTAACCTAGAGTTATTTAAAATACAAGGTAGGGCGTGTGTAAGTATTATGCAAATACTACATCGTTTTACATCAGGGACTTGAGCATCTGAGGATTTTGGTAGCCTGGGGGTTCTGAAACTAATCTCCCACAGATAACGAGGGACAACTGATATGGTTTGGCTGTGCCCCCAGTCAAATCTTATCTTGAATTGTAACTCCTACAATTCCCACCCATCGTGAAAGGAACCCAGTGGGAGGTGATTAAATTATGGGTGGATCTTTCCTGTGCTATTATTTTTTTTTTTTTTGAGATGGACTCTCGCTCTGTCGCCCAGGCTCAAGTGAAGTGACCCAATCTCAGCTCCCTGCAAGCCCCGCCTCCTGGATTCACGCCATTCTCCTGCCTCAGCCTCCCACATAGCTAGGACAACAGGCACCTGCCACCACGTCCAGCTAATTTTGTTTTTGTATTTTTAGTAGAGACGGGGGTTTCACTGTGTTAGCCAGGATAATCTCGATCTCCTGACCTTGTTATCCACCCACCTCAGCCTCCCAAAGTGCTGGGATTACAGGCATGAGCCACCGTGCCCAGCCTTTCCTGTACTTTTCTTGTGATATGAATGAGTCTCACAAGATGATGGTTTTAAAAAATAGGAGTTTCCCTGTACAAGCTCTCTTTTTGGCTGCTGCCATCCATGTAAGACTTGACTTGCTCCTTCTTGCCTTCTGCCATGATTGTGAGGCCTCCCCAGCCATGTGGAACTGTAAGTCCATTAAACCTCTTTCTTTTGTAAATTGCCTAATCTTGGATACATCTTTATCAACAGCATGAAACACAAACTAATGTAACAATTGAATAAAATATTAACTGTGTCTCTTCTAAAAATTACATTCTTGAATGATTCCTGGCAATACTTTTAAAAATAAATTAGATAACATTAAGGATATAAACTTTTATCAGAATATATTCAAATAGGCTCACTTTTTACCTTTGGGCCAAGAAATCCAAATGGCCCAGGATCTCCAACCAGTCCTAGTTCTCCCTATAAACAAGCACAAACATGCCTTTAAAAAAAAAAAAAAAGTGACTGGGTGACAAATTATCTCATTCTCATTTAATTTAAGCAACACATTGCCCACTGAGACCATGCAAAGTCTTAACACTGTTTGTCCGTTGCATCAGACAATCTTGTGCTTCAGTTTTTACACCCACAGCTAAATCCTGCAATCCATAAAATGAATGTGTCTGCCTTCCTAATTACTGTGTTTGCACGCAACAGTACAACTTCTGAATTATACTAAATTGCATTTACTAGTGAAAATGTATTTATTATCTCTATAATGAGGTACATTTACCTTTAATCCTGGGAAACCTGGAGATCCGTAGGAACCAGGATCCCCCTAATAAATTCACAAAAATCAGGATAAACAGAATTAAATCGAAATGCATTAACCAGCTCAATGCATCATTTTTCACCTTGTCAAATCGTTCCATGGACATTTGGTCTTGTTTGCAAAGCTAGCTGAATAAAAGGAAATAAATATAAAATAGGTGCCATTTCTTTATAACATTTGCTGCTTGAAGTGACCTTTATTGTTATTCAAAAAATTCATGTCATTGCCAGTGTTTTAATTAAGAATGTATTTTTGTTGTCGTCGCTTTTCCAATTTTAATTTATGTAACTTAGTGCTTGCACTGGGCCAAATATCTTTAAAATCCCTACAATATAATTTTCCTGGAAATTAATAGTTGCTCTGTGCATCATTAGCAATAAAAATGACCATGGAAACCAATATTGCCCCATTCAGTACTAAATCTAGAACCAAAGAAACTCAATGTCTATGCCAGCTGCGGTCTGGCCTCCATGGTGACTCTATGAATGGGCTTTCTATCAGTGACACTTGGTGATGTTTGGAGCTTAATATTGTATTTTTTTCTAGCTACTGCCCCTAGATCACCATGTTGTTTTATCAAATAGACTTAAATTAATTATTCCAAGCTACTTTCATACTGACACTGAGGTGCCAGACAAGAGATGTCACAATCCTGTTACTTTTCCCAAATTGTTCTATCTTTTGCTTGCCTGTTTTATCTAAATGATGTCAACAGAAGGATGCTCTGGGATATTTAACTATTCCATAATTCTTGTCCAAAATGTTTTGTTCTTACATGAGATATTCTTCACTTTTGAGCTTGTGGGACTACTGACCTGGTTTTATAAAAACGTGAAAGAGAAGTATCTGCAAATTCACTGATGTTAATAGCAAATGATGCTTACCCAAGGCCCTGGAAATCCAGGAATGCCTTTTTCTCCTTTTGCCCCAATACCAGATTCTCCCTTTAAGAGATGACAACATTTAGAGGGGTTCAAGCAACAATATTTCAGCAATAGGGAAAGCAAAAATAAAATGAGAAACAAAAATTATTGTCAGCAGCTTAAAGAAAACAACTACTTTAGAATAGAGGCTCTATAGGATTATGATAAGATAGTGAAAAATTCTGGTAATACATATTAGCACTTAAAGCAATGATAAAGACCATGAGAAATAACATTTTAAGTTAAGATAGCATATCACACACACACACACACAAAGTACTTAAACTACCTTGCGTCCTGGTGGTCCTGGCAGTCCAATCATTCCAGGAATTCCTTTTATACCCTAAAAATTACAATGAATATTATTTGGTCTATTCTTATTATTTAACATATTGAATTCCATCTCCTTCAGAAATCATCTCTTTTTACAATCTGTTTCACCTTTTAAAAAAAAAAAAAAAAAAAACCTTAAGAGATTACTTTTCACCTGTTCTAATTAGCACTAAGATCTAAGCACACTTGTAAACCAGACTCTATTTGAGCCAGTTCTCTGTGTGAGAGGTATATGGGACACCACAGTGGACCACCATGGAGCCAGGCAGCAGATACAATTTGGGAATGTAGTCATTAAAAAAGTGGCTCATTTTGAGCAAAGTAGAGAAATTTAACCCAGCAATTGAAAAGCAACAACAGAATCTGCATGTGGCACCAGTAATATTAGCACTAGAAACTGACAAAGGAATTAATATTTGCCAAGAGTCTGTTATGGCCCAGTTCTATGCATTTGTTAACTTCTCAGTTATCAAGACATCAAACTCATCTGTAACATCTAAAGGACAACTGGGCTTCCAGTGGTCTTTTCAATCCACATATCAAAACAACGTTAACAAGCACATGTCATAATTTAGCAGCTTGAGCTAGGTCTGCCACTCAGCAGCTGGGTAAACTTGAGAACACTGGGAACCTTCCAAGCTTCATTTTCAATTCCGCACGATGGGGCCAATAGTAGTACCAACCTATTAAAGTAGGTTTGTGACTAGTGCAGTGATGCATGGAAAGACCTCCATACTTTCTGCCACAGATACATGTTCAAAAAATGTTTTCTATTGCTACTTTCCTAGGTGACATATGGATTTGGGAGTTACCTTTTCTCCTTTATAGAGACAAAAGTCAGGTGGCTCTACCAACAGGGTGGGTCCAGGAGAACCTTGCTGACCAACCTCACCCTTAAAAAAAAAAAGCAAGATAATAAAAATTTCATATTAATTTATGTTTTGAAGATTTTCACCCATATATTATGGTATAATGCTTCCCATCCTCTGTGTCATGGATTTAAAATACAAGTCGTGGCAAGTACCTCACAGAATATAAAGGGATATTTACTGTTTTTCTTATAAAAATTTAATACATACTTATTGTTAAAAATAAATTTAAAAAATGAAAATGATTCTTAATCCTACTATCCAGAAGTAATCTCTATTAAAACTTTGATATAGTTTTTTGCCGTGTGTGTGTGTATATGTACTTATATGTGTATATAGGTGAATAATTTGTTTTATGTATTTGAAGATACAATCAGCATACTATATAATAAACATAATTTAAAATATACAGCATATTTTATTAAAATTTTAAATAATTTTGTATTTTTCTTATAACAATATTTTGTGAGCCTTTTCCTATCATACTAAAAGCTCTTCAGAATCCTGATCTTTTTTTTTTTTTTTTTTTTTTTTTTTGAGACAGAGTGTTCCTCTGTCACTCAGGCTGGAGCGCAATGGCGCAATCTCAGCTCACTGCAACCGCTGCCTCCCGGGCTCAAGCGATTCTTGTGCCTCAGCCTCCCGAGTACCTGGGATTACAAATAATGCACCATCATGCCCAGCTAATTTTTGCATTTTTAGTAGAGATGGGATTTCATCATGTTGACCAGGCTGGTCTCAAACTCCTGGTCTTATGTAACGATCCTGATTTTTAATGCCAATACAATAATCTATCATAAGAATGTACTGTGATGTATTAAGCCATCCTACTCTGGTTAGATTAGATTATTTCTATTTATTTTCAATATTTTAAAACTGTAAAATAATAGCCAGAATTTTTATTTATGCCATGATAGATGTTTTTCTACTGAAGAATGTTTCTTGAATGAATTTTGCCACAATCATAAATTCTCACCATTAATTAGAAGATACATATTTTGTGCTTTTCTGGGTATTACTATTATTCTACACTTACTATGATCTTTCCTCTTAGTCATAGTTAAGAACAGGCTATAGGTCACCCATATTTGCAAACCAGGCCCTTACTGGCTCTGTCACTCGGGGCAAGTTCCTTAAAACCTTTCTCAGTCCACATTTCCTTACTTTGAAACCTCATTTTTCTTCTCTGTGAAATGGAGATTGTAATATTACCTACCTCAAACTATTCTTCTATTGAATAGATAATATACATAAAATGCTTCCTGTGTTGAGGGTAACAGTAAATTCCCTAATATATAATTACTAAAACTACTAATGCTTTTGATAGTTGGGATTTTTAGAAGAACATCAAGTTTAAATGAAAAAAAAAAAAAAAAAAACCACAAGAGTTCAATTTCTACCTAAACCTGGGAAATTGCAGAAAAGCCAGGTTAGAAACATTGTCTGCTTTTTTTTTTTTTTTTACTTGGTTTATCTACACACTTAACACAGTGTTGGTGTAGCACCTGCCCTAAAGATATCTGCTGCATGAATAAACCATTGAACAAACACATTAACAAAACATGAGTAAATGCATAGTAGGTATTGGTAAAGATAGCCACTCTTATTCTTGTAATTGAAATAAACCTGAACAAAACTCTTAAAGGCTGACAAGCAGGCACCTTCTTCAAAATATTGTTCATATTGCTTTTTTTTTTTCATATTGTAAAAGTGCCATATACTCAGTGTAGTCAAAGGTACAAAGAAGGAAAACTGTGAAGAATTAAAATGTAAAAGGCCCATAATTATATCACGTAGGCATAATTAGAAGCAACCATTTAGGGCACTGTTTCTTTTTTCTTTTTTTTTAATTATACTTTATGTTCTAGGGTACATGTGCACAATGTGCAGGTTTGTTTCATATGTATACATGAGGGCACTGTTTCTTAAAATGAAGTGGGCAAACACGTTCTAGAACATCTGGGAATTCTGCATCAATATTTTATTTTATTTATATTTTTTGAGACGTAGTCTCGCTCTGTCACCCAGGCTGGAATGCAATGGCACAATCTTGGCTCGCTGCAACTGCTGCCTCCCAGGTTCAAGCAATTCTCCTGCCTCAACCTCCCAAGTAGCTGGGACTACAGGCACGGGCCACCATGTCCAGCTAATTTTTGTATTTTTAGCAGAGACAGGGTTTCGCCATGGTGGCCAGGCTGGTCTCGAACTCCTGACCTCAGGTGATCCCCCCCGCCTCGGCCTCCCAAAGTGCTGGGATTATAGGCGTGAACCACTGGGCCTGGCCCAAAATCATAAAATTATGTGTTCATTCACCTGACAACCTAAAAGAATTAATGTAAGCACATTTGGGATCATCTGAATGGCCGTCTCATAGCCAAATGCTTCCAAGTTATTCCACAGTCTGAGTTTACAAATGTGTCTGATTGGACCGGCGCGGAAAGTGACTAAGATGCCAATGCTTGCTGGACTCTGCAGTGGCGCGTGGGCTCCTGTGGCTTTGATGAACATATTCCAGAGCTCCATGGCTTCCCGAACTTGAAAAACATTGTTTTGGTATATTTTCAATCAGTCATTTCTGTAAGCCAGAGATTCTCAAGGTGGGGGATAGGGGATAGTTAGGCAATCCCTTCCCCCAGGGACATTTGACAATGTTTAGATACATTTTAAGTTGTCACAACTGGAGGGACGGGATGCTACTGACATCTAGTGGGGAGAGGCCAAGAATATGGCTAAATATCCTGTAATACACGGGACAGCCCCCACAACAATGAAATAGCAGCAGCCTGAGGTTGAGAAATCCCTCTCTGTATATATTTTAATGTCTTTCTTGTTGCTGTTGCTTTTACAAAGTTGAGTTTATATTTTGTAACCTGTACTTTCTGTTCAGCATTATATCATAGGCACCTCCCCACATCATGAAGTCTTCATATATAATTTTGACTCTTGTGCTGTTTTGTTAAATGTCTATACCATGACTTAGTCAATCATGCTGGAACTCCATGAGAGCAGGGATCAGGTCTGTCTTGATAAATCCCCACACCTAGTGTCAGTCCTAGCTTGACACGAAGCAGATGCTTACTATTGACTTGCCCTAAGTTGTTGAAAGAGCCACACACCTACTGCTGGATGTTCAGATTGTTCCCTAGGTGAGTTGCCTTCTTAAATTACTTTTCTTTTTTGAGACGGAGTCTCACTTTGTCACCAGGCTGGAGTGCAGTGGTGCGATCTCGGCTCACTGCAACTTCTGCCTCCCAGGTTCAAGCGATTCTCCTGCCTCAGCCTCCCAGGCAGCTGGGACTACAGGCATGCACCACCACATCCAGCTGATTTCTATATTTTTAGTAGAGACCGGGTTTCACCATTGGCCAGGATGGTCTCAATCTCTTGACCTCGTGATCCGCCCACCTCGGCCTTCCAAAGTGCTGGAATTACAGGCGTGAGCCACCTTGCCCAGCCCTTATATCACTTTTCTGAAGCTTATTCTTACTAAGTTTTATGCTTCAGCCAAAAGGACAGTGGGTGTGAGTGGTGGGCACTGACGGGGAGGAGCCGTGTAGAAAAGGAGTGGGTTGGAGATCGTGTATTGCTCAGTGCTCTTGGTTCCAGTCATTTATATTTGCATTTATATGCATATTTATGGCTGGAACTTAGGATTTATGTGAAATTAAGCAAAACAAATTCGTGATTTGACAAAATTGTTACTCTGGACATAATATATTGTCAAAAATGTTCGATCTCTGTTTGCTAGGGTGAAATGTGTTACACAGATTAACCTGAATGTGGTATTAATTTTGTCAGATCTTTCATTTTACAGTCAAGGGTAATGGTGCCATCATAATTCGGCAAAGAAAAGTTCTCAGCCATAAAATTGGGCAGTGACTAGATAATGAATACAAGTTCAAATCATCAGAACAGCCTCCACCCCTGAGCAGCACGCACACTTTGCCATCTGTTCCTCTGAACAAGAGGGGATTCTTACCGGGTCTCCCATTTGCCCCTTTACTCCCACACCGGGATTTCCCTGAGAAAGAAAAGAAAAAGGATCTCATTGCTTTTGAATTTTAAAAAAGTAATTAAAAGCTATTAAGACTTCTGGCTACACAATTTAGTTTATTGAATACTTCGGGAAATCTGATAAGAGGAAAGCCATAATTCTGACAAACACAGTGGTCAATTATTTCATTGTTCAGGGCTCTATTTATGTATCTTGCTCATGACTGCCTACCTTCAAACCTGGACGCCCTGGTTGGCCCGGAGGTCCCTAAATCGAGGGAAAAAAAAACACACACACACACAAATCAATCTTCAGACGTAGAAATCAGAATGTGCCTTCTTTTGTTGCTCCAAGATCCTATTTAGGAAACCCTTAATTTTAAAACATGCAATGATGGCGTTTCTATCATGGATGGGCTGTTGTTTTCTGTGAAGACGATGTCAGTGGCTCCTCCCCAGGGGACCTGTGCTTCAAGATGGAATCCCACTGATAATGGTGGGTTTTCATTGATTCATCGATTATAATCTCTCAAATGGCCCACCTGTGTCTGACCCAAAATGGCAACTTTGCTTCTTTATTTTCATGCAGAATCTGGTTTTCAAAGGGATCACATCAGCAGTGCTGTACTTACCACTAACCCTGGCTCTCCAGGATACCCTGTGGGGCCCGCCGGTCCTCCTGCACCCCAAGATCCCTAAACATGAGAAAAATCAGTGCGTCTGTTACCAAAATTGTAATAATCTTTCACAGAAAGAGTTACGTGTGATCCCATGTGAATAAAAACCTCTAAAGAAATCACAGCCCCCAGCATATCTGCCCTGCTAGGACATTTTCAACAGCAGGTTTGATGCAGCCCTAAGAGGGCCCCAAGCAGGCCGGGTGCGGTGGCTCACGCCTGTAATCCCAGCACTTTGAAAGGCCAAGTGGGGTGGATCACAAGGTGGCCTACATGGTGAAACCCCATCTCTACTAAAAATACAAAAATTAGATGGGCGTGGTGGCGGATGCCTGTAGTCCCAGCTACTCGGGAGGCTGAGACAGGAGAATCACTTGAACTAGGGAGTTGGCGATTGCAGTGAACCGAGATCACTGCACTCCAGCCTGGTGACAGAGCAAGACTCTGTCACAAAAAAAAAAAACAAAAAAAAAAAACAAAAAACAGAGGCACCAAGCTAAAGGTAGTAGCATTCTGGTAATTGTAATAAAGTCCTTCATTTAGGGTCCAGAGATCAATCTTCCTATTTACAAATTTAGGACCCAGAGATCAATCTTCCTATTTACAAATACATCCTGTAATAACAAAAGCGGAGAACAAAGAAAATGCATTACCACCTACTCCTAAATTCTGTGTTACAATTTTAAACACATCAGGATGCTTTTAAAGTATTATTATTAATTAACATTACATATTAATGTATTTATTCTTCTTAGTATATTTTTAAAACATGGTCTGCAAGATCTCAAATTGGGGAAATATAGTCCCTAATTTGAGATCAAGATGAGTCAGCCATACAAAATTTTCTACAACATGTGAGTTGTAACATAATTATACACAAATTGTCAAGAAAAGGTACAGGCAATCCTGGAAGCATGGAGAGATGTTCCCCGGGCTCCTGCTGACTCTGCCCAAGTCAAATGATTGGGGAGTGTGTAATGAAATTGCTCTGTTTAGGAGGATGAACTGATATTTATTGTAACAGCAACATTGAGGTATCACATTTATTACATGGACCTGAGCTTCAATCATACTAAAGAAACAAATCCAGAAAAGTAGTTCCATCACTAGCCAGAAGTTACAAGGCAAAATTTTAGGTTAACTATCGGAAGGCGAAACGGAGTCTCGCTCTGTTGCCCAGGCTGGAGTGCAGTGGTGCAATCTCAGCTCACTGAAACTTCTGCCTCCTGGGTTTAAGCAGTTCTCTGACTCAGCCTCCCAAGTAGCTGGGATTACAGGCACATAGCATCACATCTGGCTAATTTTTGTATTTTCAGTAGAGACGGGATTTCATCATCTTGGCCAGGTTGGTCTTGAACTCCTGACCTTGTGATCCACCCGCCTCAGCCTCCAAAACTGCTGGGATTACAGGCTTGAGCCACCTCACCCGGCCTTTTTTCTTTTTTTTTTTTTTGATGGAATTTCACTCTTGTTGCCCAGGCTGGAGTGCAATGGCACCATCTGGGCTCACTGCAAGCTCCGCCTCCTGGGTTCAAGTGATTCCCCTGCCTCAGTCTCCTGAGTAAATGGGATTATAGGCACGTGCCACCACACCTGGCTAATTTTGTGTTATTAGAGGGAGGGTTTCACCATGTTGGCCAGGCTGGTCTCAAACTCCTAACCTCAGGTGATCCACCCACCTCGGCCTCCCAAAGTGTTGGGATTACAGGCATGAGCCACCACGCCTGGTTGGCAAAACTGCTCTCAGTTTTAATCTTGTAAATATCGAAAAACTAGAAAGACTAATATAATCATTGAATTGCAGATTTTGGAGAGATGAAGATGGGCAAAATATTAAATATAATATACAAATACTGATTCATCAAGCAAAATGGTAGTGAGAAGCAATGCAAGATTATTCTACCTGGTATATATTTTATATGTAGTTGCTAAGTGGACTCACTTTCCTAAATATGAAGTAGCTGCATATACCTGGGTAATGCCAAAAGATCATTAGAAGACAGAAGAGGAAGGCAGGAGGGAGCCTGCTGAGCTTCAAGTGCAGCTTCATGGGCATGAGACGGGTGCAGTTACACAGGGCCCCAAGCTTGAGTTAATGATCTGCTGTCGCCATCTTGAAATTCTTAATAATTTTTGAATGGGGAATCCACATTTTCATTTTGCACCAGGTAAGCCACACAAATTATGTAGCTGGCTTTGCTGGGATTAAAACGTGGATCATAGGCTATTTGAGGAGGAAATAGAAGCATAGAGCCTGCTCAGGAGACTTACTGGTAAGCCGGGCAGTCCTGGGTCGCCTCTGTCTCCCTGCAAAAATAAGAATGCATTGCTTTATAAATCCACACAAAATTCCTAAAACACAGATCATGTAAAAACAGAAATACATAGAAAAATTATTTGGACTCATCTAATTGTGCAGTTTGTTCAATTTTTTTGGTGTTGACTAAAACTGAGGAAGGGATATGCGGAGGTGATTTTCTTTCTCCTTAAGTTCTGAATTCTCCTTCTACCCAACAGAGAAAGATCGCTGGAGTAATGACAGGGAATCAAAATGAGATTTTTGTCTTTGTTTAAATTGTTCTAAATTCTCAATCCAGTGGTCCCATTTCCTCACAGTTTACCCGTTGCTGGTCTGGTTCCACCCCCTGCTATGCTTTCTAAACAGCTTGACCCCCTTGACTACCCTAGAGAGGACAGAAAAGAAACTCAGGTGGAAATTGCCTCACACCAGCCTCTGTCAACCTCTCTCGCTTTGTGACTCTGCGCTGAGACTCAACCTACTTTAAAAGATCAAAGCCTATATATTCTCTTGAATGAAGGCTCTTTTTTAAAAATGTAAAATATATGTAAGTTAAAAATTAACATTTCAACCTTTTTTTTTTTTTTTTTTTTTTTGAGATGGAGTCTGGCTGTTGTCGCCCAGGCTGGAATGCAATGGCGCCATCTCAGTTCACTGCAACCTCCGCCCCCCTGGTTCAAGTGATTCTCCTGCCTCAGCCTCCCAAGTAGCTGGGACTACAGGCATGTGCTGCCATGCCCGGCTAATTTTTTTGTATTTTTAGTAGAGATGGGGTTTCACCATGTTGGCCAGGCTGGTCTCGAACTACTGACCTCAGGTAATCCACCACCTCAGCCTTCCAAAGTGCTAGGATTACAGGCATGAGCCATTGCACCCAGCCCATTTCAACCATTTTTAAGTGTACAGATAGTTCTGTGGCATTAAGTACATTCACATTGTTATTCACCCATGACCACCATCCATCTCCAAAACTCTTACGTCTCCTCCAATGGAAACTCTGTTCTCATTAAACACTAACTCCCCATCCCTCTTCCCCTCCAGCCACTGGCAACCACCATTCTATTTTCCATCTCTATGAATTTGACTATTTTTAAAATGTCATATAAGTGAAATCATACAATATCTGACTGGTTTATTTCACTTAGCATAATATTATATCTTCAAGGTTCATCCATGTTGTTGTATGTGTCAGAACATCTTTCTTTTTCAAAGCTTTTACAACCTTCCATTGGATGAATATACCACATTTTGTTTATCCATTCATCTGTTGATGGACACGATTGCTTCCACCTTTTGACTACTGTGAATAAAGCTCCTATAAACATGCAGGTACAAATATCCATTCAAGTCCTTGCTTTCAATTCTTTGGGGTATATATCCAGAAGTAGAATTGCTGGGTCATATAGTAATTCTATGTTTACTTTACTGAGGAATTACCATATTATTTTCCACAGTGGTTGCACCATTGTCCATTCCCATCAGTAATGCATAAGGCTCCAACTCTCCATGTAGTTGCCAACAATTACTAGATTTTTATCATAGCCATTAGAATGGGTATAAAGTGGACATAGACTCTTAAGAGCATTGTCTCTGAAGGGTTATTGAACTATAGATCATTTTTATTAGGGATCTTCTGTTTCCCCTTAAGATAAGGAATTCCCTGTATTCATCCCCCTTCTATATTTGTATATCACATGTCCTCTATTACCACAATTACAAAAAATGCTCACTATAATATGATATAGAACATTACCATTTATAGTGTGCTGCAATATAAATTATTATAACAGTCTTAACAACACTAAGAAAGAGGCAGGGTAAATATTATTTGAATCTTCTTTCACAAATCATGGACATGAGGCTGAGGAGGCTAAGGGAGTTGCTTAAAGTCACAGTGGAGAGTAAGCTTCAGTTCTCTCCTTCCAGTACACCATACTGGTTCTGAGCCTGCTGTTGACGTTTACTTTATTACTATATCATTTAAGCTATAAACAAATCCATCGTTCTTGTTGTTTAAGAAGGACAAACAGGCACAGAGGCTACATACATAAATGGTGAGCTCACTAAAGGGATCACTGCTCAGGTGTGTCCATTCTGGGTGGCTCAGAACCTAGGGTCTCATAGAAGCAATCTAGGACAAGTGCTATCTAATTGCTGCAGAATATTCTTCCTTAAGAGAAATGACCACACATCTTGAAAATGGGCTGTATTTTCCTGTTAAGGCATTATTTCCACTGATCCCCATCACTCATCCATGGCTTCTCATCTGAGAGATGAGGCGGTCACTCAAGAGTTTATTTCTGAACATCTGTACGTCACTCCCTGCTAAAAACACAACACCATTAAATGTATCAAGCAAAGTGCTATAAGGTTTACATCATTTTCAAGTTCAATAATCAGGACTTTTACTGTACTGGATGGAAAGTACTAATATTACAATGTTTTAATTACAAATAAATCAGTGGTCCTCCACTGGGGTGATTTCCCCCCAGGGGACATTTGGTAATATCTGGATATACGCTTTGGGGAGTTCAGAGGTGGGGGATGCTACTGGCATCTAATGAGTACAGGCCAGAGACCAGGGATGCTGCTCAACATCCTATAATGCACAAGTCAGCCCCACACCAAATAAATATATGGCCCAAAATGTCAGGAGTTGAGAAACCTTGAAATAAATGCATCTCTTGCAGTTCTGACTAGTTCAGAGGTACCAGAATTTTGCAGTGCTGGAATTTTAGTGATGACTAAAGCCAATGCCTTCACACAAAAGGATGGTACCATCCCTGAGGGTCTGGGTAATAATAAAAATTGGTGTATTCAGGGACATTTTGAAGAAAAGTCCTGTCTGAGTATTTCCTGCATGGGCTTACCTATTTGGAGAAAAAAAAAAAAACTTTTAATCCATCATGATCATAATACTTACCTGAATACCTTTAATGGCACCTAAAATGAACACTGAATTTCCTTTTTCTCCCTTTTCCCCAGGATGGCCCTGAAAATAAAATATTTATGCACTTAAGAGGAAAATAGCATATTACCATTTCAGTATTTTCTTTTCTGTATAAAATATTACTCATCAGTTTAAATTATTGGCATGATTAACAAGCGGACATTTCTTTATCCTCTTCCATATTATTATCACCCTAAGGTTCTCACATATATTTACTCCATATTCAATTAAGATCTGTTAAGGAATCTTCTAAGACAGAATATCTACTTATATATAGCTATTTAGCAGAAAATTTTTGTATTTCCTCACAATATAAAACACATGCATTGTTCCTACAAATAACTAATTTTGCAATTGTTAATTTATGCCTTAGAAGCAGTAAAATATATATATATAGTGAGAGAGATTTTATCCATTTCAGTACTTGTATTCAAAATAGGCCTAACTATTCTTTTAAAAAAACATAACATGTTCCTTTTGGAAGGTTTTTGTATATAGTTGCTAGTTGGCTTAGGATAGTGTCTTAAAGTTAATAAAATACCTCAGTGTATCCTTCCCCCTCCCCATGGTTTCCCTACTTAACATCTTAATATCCTACTTCAATTCTTAATATAACTTCTCTTGGTTACCACATAAAAATCCTACCATCTTTATACATCAAGCTCATATGAAAGATATATACATTTCAAAGTTAATCTCTCTTAGAGGAATGCTTGACTTGGCTTCTGATGGGAGATATTTAACAGTTTAAGGTTAAATTACATCAACAATTTACTTGAGAAATCAGATTTGCTAGTATCTGCAGTTTTGGTTTTGCACAGTTCCAGTCTGAATGAATTTCAGTTTCATAGTTAAGTTAAACAACACCAGTTCTCCAACAACACGGTTCAAATTTCAGTTACCATTGTATATTAACTGAGTACTTGCATAACGTACAAACTTCATTGCTAGCCCCTCAGCCCACAAATCACTATATAAATAACATGTGAATTGTGATTACTGCATGATCATATGATGTTACCAAAACATGTTGCACAGAAAGCCAATGACTGAGAGGACAACTACTGCCAAGGAAGAAGGCTTTAATTGGGTGCTGCAGCTCAGGAGATGGGAGATCAGTCTCAAGTCCATCTCCTAGACTGACTAAAATTACGGGTGCACATAGCAGGGAAGAAATGTAACAATGTGTTGGAAAACAGGACCTAGGTAAGGAAACACAGTCAGGGGTCTGGTATCTCATTGTCTGGATGCCATGATCTGGTGAGTTTCAGTTCTTTGATACTTTTTCAGAGGCCTAGGGATCCTCTCCTGAAGAAAGAACTCAGATAAAACACACAGGTTTCAAACTTTAAGATCAGAAGGATCCATTTCTACGTTGATCCAAAGAACATTTGTGGGACTATTGGGTCAGTTTCGATGATTTCTGTCAAAGTCTGTCTGTGATTGGCCCCTGCACACGTATTATTCAGAGCACACACACAGACACGGACAGCAAAGCTTGTAGCTGGCTTGCTTCCTTATCTCCCAGCAATAAACCCAAATAACATTTTACAAAAACGGATAGTTGGAAGAGGAAATTGGCCACTAATGATGAAAATGAAGCAAAGAAATGAAAACGGTAATGCTGGAAATGAAATTCAAGTAAAACATAAGTGGAGTTATAGAAGAAACAGCTCATCATGGGAATAACGATATTGTTGTCATTTGAGAGACTGTATTTGCAGCCAGAGGAACTTAGTAAAGATAAACCAGGAAAGTGGTTGGGATGAAAAGGATGACAGTGTCCTACGTAAAGTGACACCGATGAAAACTTCACATTAAAGGAACCCTTAGAGATACTTCACAACACTGGAAACAGATCCAAACTTAGAAAGGAGTATCATACTTCATCAAAACATAAAAGACATATTCCTTTAGCATTGCAAGTTATATGATGAGAAAAAGGCAAGTACTGTTGAAACTACTCTTGATAAGTTTTTACAAAGAAATAAAACACTTTGCTTCTCAATGTTTCAAATTACAGTATATTAAATAAATATTTTGTTTTTTCATTTCCTTATATATTTATAACTGACAAAGTTTCTAATGTTTTAACAAAACATTTTAAAGGTCATGGGACAATAGTAATTTTCTCATCAGTTGATCAGGTTTCTTTGTGTGGTTTTTAGTTTGCCTGGTCATTCTTACATTACTGTGCAAAGTGAGGGGTGTCTGTACAGTAAATGAGTCAAGGGGAAGTTGGTTGTTTCGCACAGAGACCGTTAACGGCAAACTTCAGGATTGGGGTCGGTACTGCATGCTATGTTAAAGTTAAAACCGAGAACGCTTGCTCTCTTGAATGCTCATGAATCTGTAGAATGAGGTTTGGCCCGATTTGAGGAGCTTAATAAATGTGCATTCGCCAGACTGCACTTGAGTTTTCAAATGGCTGAGTTTGAAAGTAAAGGATGGTTGAAAAACTTAACAATGAAAGGTGGTGGTGGTTCTTATTTGATACCAGAAGAAAAATGAGAGTATGGAAATTCTTCTTAAGTTTAGTGTTCAGATCAGTTCCTCTAGGATCTGGAGCAAAAGGGAGACTCACGAGTGACAGCAGAATGAATGATTATGGCGGTCATACTAAGAAAATTTTCTAGAAAGAAACTTGTGAAATGATATTTGATTAAGGAAGGGAGAAATACTTCTAAAAAAAAATCACAGAAAAACAATTTTGAGAGGTCACATGATCTCTGATCTTTAAGTGAAGAAAAAGAGAGAGAGAAAAGGAATATGGGCGTTGGCTCTTGCTCTAGTTGTGTTTAAATGAAAGTCCAAAATTCTGAAGAAAAAAATACTAAGAGCTGTAAGGTTTCCCTCAAGTGCTGGATACTATCAACTGTTGTTGGACATCCATTCCAAAGCTTTTCGAAGGATTTTCTTGCATTACAGGGACTAGAAGGATAAAAACTTCATTGCCCAGACTCCTTTATAACTGGATGTGAATTAGGTTCCACGTAGGAGATGTGGAAGGTAGAAATTTGGAAGAGATTCTCTTCCTATTCTGCTGCTGCCGCCAAGCAGGAAAGCAAAAACTTGAGTGTTCTGTTTGCTAGTGTCTAGACGTGGGGTGAGAGGCTGTGGTCACAGTGCAGTTACAGCTTCCTGACTCTGGATCTCAGCTAGCTGTGAACCTTTGACATCAGTGGTCTCGTGTGGTCCTAAGTTTTACCCTTCCAACTATTATAATAAGTGCCAGACTCCCTGTATCAGATTCCTTTCTGTTCAAAATACCTAGTAGGGTTTATGTTTCTGCAATTAACCCTGAATGATAAACAATTGACATTTTGCTATCTGGTCTCTCTGCTCTTTTTCCCCTTCTATCGATTCTCTTCACAGCAGCCAGGGACATCTTAATGAAACATCAATCAGATCAGGTTGCTTCCTTCCTTAAAACCATCCAGTGCCTTTACCTAACATGGATGAGAAAATCTAGGCTCCTTCCATCATCCACAAAGCCCTGCATGTTCTAAGTCCTGCCTATCTCTCTGTCCTTATCCCCCAGCCACTCTCATTTGTTGACAATGCCCCAGGCACACTTGTATTAACTCTGCTTCTTGAATACATCAAGCCTGTACCACCATAGGGCCTTTTCACTTAAGATTCCTGTTAAGATGAGCTGTGGGTGCCTTACTGGGGGGCCTCCTGGACCAAGAGCTCCTCTTCCTCCTGGAAACCCTGGGTCACCTCTTGAGCCATTGTAGCCACACTTACCAGGTTTGCCTCTGGGTCCAGGAGGCCCTGGGTGCCCCTGCAGAAAACAACATTATAAGTGAAGCATTTTTGCAAAAATATCATAACACAAAGATTATGCATAATACGAATACTCAAATTATGGCAGTTGTGATTCACACATTTACTGTTTAGTTTTGTGAAACTTTCTCTCTACCCCAAAAGGCTATGTAGCATGTGAAAATAAAACCTAAAATATTTTTAAGATAACAATTTAAACTAATTTAGTTTGCAGTACTCTGGGAAATTGAGGAGGGGACCTTCCTTAAAATCCTTAGAAATACTATAAAGAATTATAAAGCTCCCACTTACCTCTTTTTTTTCCATTTCATTTTCATATGAGAAATTAGAGTATTAAGCTCACTACAAATATTAGGACTCATCCGCAAATAAAAACATTCCTTATGGGTATGCATTTATTTCAAGAACATTCTACTTGACATAACAAGTATGTCTAGCTCATATTTTGGAATTTTTTTCTCTAACCTGTTTGAAAATGTTGCTTTCCGAGTAAAGTATTTTGCTGTGGGAGTTACTGTACCAAATTTAAATGTAAACACCCTTTCATGCACTCAAATGAGAAAATATAAACAGAGTTTGCTATATATAATATATACCATGCACCATAACATATATTATATTAATATATCTTGCACCATGTTTTATGTTATGTAATATATAATTAACAGACATAATATATAAACTATATGTAAGATATAAGATATGTAATATATAAACTATATGTAAGATATAAGATATATAGTATATACTATAGTTTATGCAAAATATAAGACATATATTGTATAGTGTACATACTATATATATCTTATATACATAATATATTTGGTGCAAAAGTAATTGGGGGTTTTGCCATTGAAAGTAACAGCAAAAACCACAATTACTTTTGCACCAACCTAATGCATTCTATATCTTGTCTATCTAATATATATCTTTTATATATGTAGATATATATTATGGCAAAAAATATATATATATACTATTGTGCTTATAGTATATATAGCAAATATTTGCTATAGATATCTTGTGGTTTATATAAATATATATTTGATGCATATACACATGTGGTTTTAAGGATTTTGATGAGTACTTCCACCTTTTTTTAAAAAGTAGAGAAAATTTAGGGATACTTACAGGTATGCCGTCTAAACCTGGAAATCCAGGAACACCAGTTGGGCCCTAAAATCCCAGAAAATAAAACGAAGTTATAAAAATTACTAAATTAATAAGCTGATTTCCTTGAAAACATTAACAATTAATTACTCAGATTTGAACATGCGGAGCAGTCATCGCCACCTATTTTTTACATCGATGAGTCTAAAAGCCAACATTTCAGAACCAACTCTTGCGCCTTTTTTTGTACTTGGGAAAACAACCTAGCTGTACTGATTTCAAGAAATCATTCAACATGCTGTGAACAGAAATCTAACTGCTCCGAATCTCGATCCTGGAGTAACACACCCTTCAATGTTCAACATGCTGTGAACAGAAATCTAACTGCTCCGAATCTCGATCCTGGAGTAACACACCCTTCAATGTGAACACAGGCAATTTATAGGATTATTTTGGCACACCTGCACTACCCAAAGTTGGGGTAGAATCTCAAGTGCTCATCAACAGGGAATAAACTATAGTTTTATTCATACTATGGCATATTATAAAATGTTTTTTCAGGAATAAGTTCAATCTACGTAACCTGATAAGGAATGATCTCTAAGACATCTCGTTGAGTGAAAAGAGAAAGCCTCAGTGTGATGCGTACAGTAATGTCATGTAGGTTTTATAAAAAGCCATGAAACAATGTAACTTCTCACTGGTACACGCATGTATTTAAAGGCCCAGAGGAACATGCTCCTCTGGAAAGGGGCCAAGAACAAGGATGGATTCTCGCAGAGGAGTTCAGGGACTTCATTTATTGTAAGGTTCAAGTATATACTACTCATGGTCATAAAACTCCAGTGCTGGCCAGGCACAGTGGCTCAGGCCTGTAATTACAACACTTTGGGAGGCTGAGGCAGGCGGATCACTTGAGGTCACGAGTTCGAGATCAGCTTGGCCAATATGGTGAAACCCCATCTCTACTAAAAATACAAAAATTAGCTGGACATGGTGGCATGCGCCTATAATCCCAGCTGCTTAGGAGGCCGAGGTGGGAGGATTGCTTGAACCCGGGAGGCAAAGTCTGCAGTGAGCTGAGATCCCACCACTTGCATGTTGCCTGAGCAACAGAGCAAGACTGTCTAAAAAAACAAAAACAAAAACCAGTACAGTACTGCTGGTGAGTGGTTCATGTGAATTTCCATATAAGATGTGGCTTACCTTATCTCCTTTGTCCCCTGCTGTTCCAGGAGGGCCGCGGTCCCCTCTCATTCCTTTCTCTCCTGAAAGCCCAGTGGGTCCTGGGGCTCCCAGGGGCCCAAATGGACCCTGTGGCCCCGGTGGTCCTGGTGGACCCTGAGAAGAAAGATTAAAAAGAAATGGGGGTACAATTCTTAATTACTGTCTTCTAACACAAACATATAGTCATTCAGGCCTACAGATGACTTGTTTCTTGTGCAAATCTAATTTGCACAAACTCTGATAATAGAAACAAATGGCTGGAAATGGTGGCTCACGCCTATAAACCCAGCACTTTGGAAGGCCGAGACACGAGGTTCACTTGAGCTCAGGAATTCAAGACCAGCCTGGGCAACAAAGTGAGACCCCCCCATCTCTATAGAAAATACAAAAATTAGCTGGGCATGGTGGCATGCACCTCTAGTCCCAGCTATTCGGGAGGCTGAAGTGGAGAATCACTTGAGCCTGGGTAGCAGAGGTCACAGTGAGCTGATCGCACCACTGCACTCCAGCCTGGGCGACAGAGACAGACTCCATCTCAAAAAAAAGAAAAGAAGGGCAAGAAAAGAGAAAAGGAAAAGGAAATGAAAAGAAAGACAAGACAAGAAAAGAAAATGATTGGTTTAATTAAAAGATAATAGTGGCATTGCCCTGTTCAATCTGTATTAAGCTATATGATAAATTTCAAGTACTGCACATGTATTCATGTATGTATGTGTGCAGTATGTGTGTATGCGTGTACACAGAAACACATATATCAACTGATTATAGTTATCTTACTATTTTCATTCTGTCAATCAAATTTAGAGATCTTGGGCTTTTTAATGAAGCAAGAAACTAAAAAATTAAAGTTGTATTTACCTTTATGTTCGTGACACAAATAGAGTAAGAGAAACTGCCAGATCTTTTATTTACTTCAAATAACTAACGATTTGCCTGCCCTTTCGAAGGACAACATTTCTTTTTTCGCTGCTTTTATCTAATTTCTTAGTCATATTTTGGAATTAGTCTCCATGTCACATTAAATTTATGTAACCAACTTTCCATGAATGAAAAGGCCACCTCTTGTTTTAAGTGAAGAAGCTTTATGGGGCCTCCTACCTCAGAACCCATGCCCCAGGGCCCTACCCCGTCTCCCTTCTGGGGTCTGGGCCTGGCCAAGGCCAGCAGCACCATCTAAAGTGACATCCCGACCAGGTGCGGTGACTCACACCTGTCATCCCAGCACTTTGGGAGGCCGAGGCGGGCGGATCACCTGAGGTCAAGAGTTTGACCTGCAATTTTTCAGACCTCTCAAAATGTTTGCAAAGATTTAAGAAAAAATATTTTATAACTTCTTGCTTCACAAAACAGCATGGATGACTGCATTCAATAAGCAAGTAAGTCCTGATGTCTGGACAGAAAAGCTTGGCAGGGTTTAGGAGATATCTGCTCAGATCAGATGTCTTAGGTCTCCAGGGTTAATACAGGGTTGCCCCTTGGGAGTGCAGGGCCCGGAGCGAAATATTTGTTGCGGAGTCCCATATACATAAAAACTTGAGTCACCCGAAATCAGCATGCCAGCCCTGCTCTGGCAACCCGAAGTGGTGCAATCCCATGAAAGAAATACTTCATGGGCAAGTGGAAGTATTCTGCTAGGCAGCCACCCTCCGAAACCAGGGCTCAGCCACAGGGCCCCAGACAATCCCATAGCCTGAAGGCCAGAGCTCCTAATGTGGTCAACTCCACATTGGGTAGAAGGTCAGAGAGCACCCTGACAGGAGGAAACAGTAACCAAGACCCACCTGGTCCTGATCTACACTTGGGGTGTCACTCTTTTTAACTTTTATTTAGTATTATTATTTTCTGAGACAGGATCTCACTCTGTTTCCCAGGCTGGAGCGCGGTGGTGCAATCTTGACTCACTGCAGCCTCCGCCTCCCAAGTTCCAGGGATCCTCCCACCTCAGCCTCCTGAGTAGCTGGATTACAGTTGCATGCCACCATACCCAGCTAAGTCTTGTATTTTTAGTAGAGACTGGGTTTCACCATGTTGGCCAGGCTGGTCTTGAACTCCTGACCTCAGGTGATATGCTCGCCTCAGCTTCCCAAAGTGCTGGAATTACAGGTATAAGCCACCGCGCCTGGCCAGGATGTCACTTTAGATAGTGCTGCTGGCCTTGGCCAGGCCCAGACACCAGGAGGGAGATGGGCAGGAGCCCCATAAGAATAGTGCAAGAACATTCACCACAGTATTATATGCAACAGCAACAGAAACCGGAAATCCAGGGGAAAGGCACCAACCTGAGACTCAGTGAATAAATTAGGGTGCCTTCAAACAGCGAAACCTCTCACAGTCTGACTTCGTCGGGGTGCTCCAGGAGCAACAGAGAGGACAAGAAGTCAATGAGACCAGCTTCTCCATTTGAGACATGAACGAGGTGCAGGTCAGGAACAGAGCGAGACCCAGGGAAGTGAGGGCAACCAAGAAAGGGGCAATTTCAGGTCAGTTATGCTGTGGACACCTGGGACTTAACTCTGAGGGGAGCCCACATCTCAGTGTTATCCCACCCTAGGGGAAGGGAGTGGGGGTATTTATCTCCCTGGCTGAGGGCCCCAGTGATGGGCATGGAGTGCCTGCCAACTGTGCCTCTGCGGCTTTGAAAAAAGCCCTGAGAGATGCAGATGCCAGCAGCCAAAGTCCCCCAGAGCCCAAGCACAGAAACAACAGGTCTGAGGAAGACGTGTGGGACCCCAACAGCACATGCAAGCCACCAGCAAACTCCATCTGCCAGGCCAATATAGAACATTCTCCCCAAGCTCATGAGGGAGAAACAGAGTGACTGAGCACCCAGGTTATGTGTCAGCCTCCTGGGTTTGAAGCCCAGGACCACACTGACTTGCTGTGTGACCTTAGGTATGTTTCTTAACCTCTCTGTTCCTCCACATCTTCATCTGTCAATGGCTTATGAGCATAAAAAGAATAATGTATGTAATGGTGTTTAGCATAGTGCCTGGCATAACAAATGCTAACTATTGTTATTATATATTATTGTTATAAATGAATAATTGTTAAAGGAGAAAAGCCACAGAATAGTATGTCATATAATCCCACTAGTAGAGAAACAAAAGAACAAACAGTTTCCCTAAATAGACATTTATAAATGAACTTTGCTAGGGCATAAAAGAAACTGCATGTCTCAGAAGTGAAAACACAAGCCAGGGAAATTTTACATTGTATTAGGTTGGTGCAAAAGTAATTGTGGTTTTTGCCTTTTAAAAGCAACGGCAAAGACCACAATTACTTTTTCACCCACCTCATACTTTGTGTACATCTTACCATCAGCAGAAGTGACTTTATAATAAAAATTAATTACCACTTCTTGTTCACCATTAAGTCATTAACTCAACAAACATGATTGACAACCTTTAACATCTGCCTAAATTTTACAAATCAAAACTATATTTTAGATGTATTCTCCCTTTTCTTCATGCTCATTCATCATTGTTAAATAGCTACTATTTTTTGAGTATCCCTATAAATGCTAAAAGCTTAGAATTTTAAAGGAAACTTAGATACACAAATATGTATTACGAAAAAGACAACAATAAAATATGAAGTGTAATCACATGAGCACAAACCATTTGGGGCATTGTGAGGGCTTATCAAGTTAAAATAGATAACTGCACAAATTCTAAACTACAATCTAAAAGTAAAAATCACTTCAGAGTACCTTTCTGTCTAACCTGTGTTAGAAATAAGATTAATTAACATAATTTAAAAGCTCCCATGTTTTCTAAATATAAAATTCAGGAAATAAATGCTTTTTCATTAAGTTTGGGAACGATCTTTTCATCTTGCATGCAATTTATATACATAAACTCCCCCAAATTATCTTTTGTGAATGCAGTACTTTACAGTAATGTATTATTTAGATACATACCAAAATGCACACTTGAATATAAAAGGGTAACTGACAAAGAGGCAGCCAATTAACTGACTGTAAATCTCTTTAATGTGTTTCATTTTAGGCATGTAATACTGAATCCAGTGAGCTAATGGGAAGTTTGCAGAGGGGAAAAAAGGGACCGGAAACGTTTAACACCACAGCAAGAATAATAAAACTTCATTTAGTATAGAAACATGTGCTGATTTGAAAAAATGCCATATAAAATACTTTGTTTCTTTGTTGTTTTTTTTTTTTCTTGAGACGGAGTCTGGCTCCTTCTCCCAGGCTGGAATGCAGTAGTGTGATCTCAGCTCACTGCAACCTCTACCTACCGGATTCAAGCGATTCTACTGCCTCAGCCTCCCCAGTAGCTGGGACCACAGGCGTGTGCCACTACACGCATCTAATTTTTGTATTTTTAGTACAGACAGGGTTTCACTATGTTGGCCGGGCTGGTCTTGAGCCACTGACCTCGGCTGGGTGCAGGGCTCACGCCTGTAATCCCAGCTCTTTGGGAGGCCGAGGCAGGCAGATCACAAGGTCAGGAGATCGAGACCATCCTGGCTAACACGGTGAAACCCCGTCTCTACAAAAAACACAAAAACTTAGCCAGGTATTGTGGCGGGCGCCTGTAGTCCCAGCTACTCGGGAGGCTGAGGCAGGAGAATGGCAGGAACCCGGGAGGGAGGCAGAGATTTCAGTGAGCCGAGATCACGTCACTGCACTCCAGCCTGGGCTACAGAGCGAGACGCTCTCAAAAAAAAAAAAAAAAAAAAAAAAAAAAAAAGAAAAAAAAAAAAAGAAAGAAAGAAAAAGAAAGAAAGAAAAAGAAAGAAAAGAACTCCTGACCTCAAGTGATCTTCCTGCCTTGGTCTCCCAAAGTGCTGGGATTACAGGTGTGCGCCACTGCACCCTGCCCCTATAAAATACTTTGGGGAAAAAAAAAAAAAAGTAAGGCAGGGAATGGTTATTTGCATTATCGAAGGATGCTAGCCCCTCTCTCTGTCTCCCCATCTCCTCCCTCCTCCCAGCCTGCCACCCTGACCTCCCTGTACCGGATTTCTAAACAAGCTCAGTTCTTTCACAGCGTTGGCGCAGGCTGTCCTGTCCCGGGAGCGCCCCCTCTGCCTCCGGCTGATTCATCTCTCAAGGCTCCAGTGGAAAGATTCCCCTGATCTCCTGCCCGTTCTGGAGAAGGCGATGCCTCTCCCAGCTGCCTCTGCAGTAACACTCTCACCCGTGACTCTCATCCTCTCTTTACTTGTCTGTCTCTCCCAAACTCACAGCCACCCAACCTCTGCTCCTGGAGGGCCGAGTCTAAGTGCCCAAGGTCATGATGGTAAGAAAGGCAAAGAACAACACACACTTCACAAAATAAGGTAGCCCACCTCTACCACAAGGCAAGGTACCATAAGGTAGCCCACCTCTACCACCGCCCCCCTAGAGCAGGCACAAGGCAAGACGAGCCCTCCATATCCCTGGCTCCCAGTCTGAGGCCTCAACCGATCCAGATGGAAAATGTTTAAAAATCAACAAACAGAAAAGAACAATACAACAAAAATTTAAAATTTTAAAATACAGTATAACAACTGTATACTGTACATAGCATTTACATAGAATTCTAAATAACCTAGAAATGATTTATAGTAGTTGGGAGGTAGTGCATAGGTTATATGCAGATACTATGCAATTTCATATCAGGGACGTGAGTATCCATGGACTTCGGTATCTACAGGGGAACTGGAACCAATTCCCCATGGATGCAAAGGGATAAGTGTAAATGCTTTCTTATGTCTCTAAACTGTCATTCCTAGAACATTGGTTAACAGTAACTATGCAAAATGGCAACGATTCCACAGCAGTGTGCAGAGTACGACTTCACACCACAATGACTGAAGAATAGGGATGCTGGTGCTTTTTGCTGTTGAGCTATAATGTAGGTGTTGTTATGTCTTTATTTCAACTGTATGAAACGGCAAGTACTACTCCTACTTTGCAGGTGGAAAAACACACATAAATGTCTCCTTTTTCACAGCCAGGAAGACTTCGTGATTTTGTATTTAGTGCGGTTTTTTCGTATGAATAAGTATTCTGCTACATGATAAATTTTTAAAGGAAATACATTAAACCTTGAATAACAGCACAAAATCTGTCAGAAAACTGTTCACCAAAATTTCCCAAACACCAATCTTTAAAATAGTCATGTGTTAGTTCACCTAATTTGAGTAAATAATTTATTCACAGCATACAGAGAATAATTCTATTTTCTTTAAATTGTTTCATGTAAAAGGACGGGTCCGTGAAAGAACTTGTGCTTACGAATAAATCCGTAGGCTTACTTTTTCATAAGGTTATAATAGAATTCACTTCAGGACGAATAGACATAAGTAATAGGCCCATAAAAGACATTTTTATAACTAGAGAATCATTAAATAATCACAGGAATTTTGCGTCATTTAAAAAAAATCTTTAAAGAAATATTTCACCCAGTCCTAACCCCGCACTCTCCACCACCAACGATAACCTGCTATAATACAGGTTGCTGTGCCAGATTCAGTCGAGTAGAAAGAGAAAAACTACCCAGTGGAATGGCTGTCTTTCAGATGCACAGCACCCCTGGGTTTTTTGGCTACCGTGTGCACGCAACTGCCTCTGCAGCTTCTGAATTTCAGTGTGAGACGGTGAAGTCAGAAGACAGAGCCGCTGAATCTAGAAATGACAATCAGCTTGACAGCTGAGGAAACTCTGGCATGCCATGTGAAGCCACTAGATCATCTCTTCCTTTCTTTCTCTCTTTTGGTTCAAAGGCCAGATTGACACCGTGTCATCAAACCTGTTATTTGCGCCTCCCTAGAGCAGCAGGAGGCTCTCCGGCCAGCTGTACAAATAAAGGATGAAGGAGATGAAAGCGGACACAGAATCGCCGGCCTCCCTGTCTTCTGAGGCCAGGGCATTCCTTTAGGATTTTGTCCCTTGTCGGTTGCCTAAGTCTAGAATGTCTCTTGAACAGGGCTAAGATAAAATTACTTTTATTTCATAACAACTTGGTAAAAGAGACCAAAAGATAAGAGGACGTGTATTGTGCTTTTCAAAAACCAAAATCTTCAAAACAGCCTTTTTGGCTGGCAATGATCTGGTTGCCCCAGGGACCAAAACCTATGTGGAATGACAAAAATCTAAGAAATTGCTTGTCATTTTATCAGTAGGAGCACTAGGAGAAGCACCTATAAATAAACAACTACAAATATATGTACAGCCACACTTTTTCTGCCATGACGTCCCACTCCTTCTCAGCCAGAAGTTAAATCAGTGCAAAGTGTAAATAAATGAATAACTGAACAAACAAGAAAGAGGCTTTTGTTATACTAATTATACAGATTTTCCAAATCACCCTTGAACCCTAAGACCATGACACTGATCATCAAAAGTGTCACAGGAAGGTGAAGGGATGTATTTATTAGGCTTGGTTATGGATTATGTGGCTGCCATGCTGCATACCTTACCTTATTTAATGCAACCAGCAACACTGAAAAATGTAGGCTATGATCCCCATCTAGATGAAGGAAGGTGTAACTTATTCAGGCCCTCACATCTAGCAAGCTCAAATTCACACCTGGACCAGTCAGTCTCTCTCCCAAACCTCTCCTCTTCCCCCTACCTGAGCCTGAGCCTAGCACAACGGAGGGTCCACCCAATAAACTGTGCTCATGCCATGCCTGGAGTGACATTTCAATCCCTTCAAGCCTTTTCCTATTTTTACACTTAAAAACAATCTATCCAGATATACCCGATGTTCTTTTATAAACTTTCATTAGGACACAATGTTATTAATTGAATTAATCGAAGATCTCTATTTTTTGTGGTTCTCAAATTTAACTTTCTGGTCTTATCCTATATCCCCAACTGTTTTATAGAAACTTTCTTGCATCCTCTTGCCCTGTTAATTCATCTGACACATTGGGTCAAAGCTGAGCTCAGTCCACTGCCTCCTCCTTCCCTGTCACTGAAGTGAGTGACTCTGTTCCTGGCATCATTCTAAGCTCACCATCCAGCTGCCAGCCTTGTCACCCTCTTTCCCTCATTCTCCATGTCCTTCTCATGACCAAGTCGATCACATCTCGCTTTGGACCAAAACCCAAATCTCATGCTCCCGTCTTACCTTCCTCCCACTGCCAAGCACCTGGCCCATGGTCTTGTCATCTCTCGCATGGGTTCCACAAGCACCAATCTCCCTCGTCTCCTTAACCCTGATCTTCTCCCCACTGCCCCATGCAACCATCAATGAGTCTTCTTCAGTCTCCCCTTTCCTGGTGTCATTGCTTTCACCAACACCTGCAATGGGGACAATCTCCTCTCCACACACGGGCCAACCTTATTCCCTGCAGTTTCCACACCCACACCCTCTGTCCCAATCACGCTTGCTTCCATGACGTCAGAGTAGTCTTTCTTTACTGTAGCTCCAATTCTGCCATCCCTCCACCAAAAATATCATCATCATAACAGTAGCAGTAATAACTGCCACCATGAATGAATCTAGCCTCAACACAACAGTGTGTTCATACATTCTTCTCATGGAATCCTTACCACCCTGTGAAGCAGAAAGTCATCCCTGTATCTACGACCTCATTACCAAAGGAGGAAGCTGAGACTCAAAGACATGAGACAAAGGACCTGAGGCTGTTCGGTTCTGACTTCAAGGTTTCTGCTTCCATTTAACCGCAGTCCTCATCAATTTCACTCCCCTCCAAACTACCACATCTACCCCAAAATAATTAATGACTAAATAACGTCATCACCTATTTTTCATTATTGCCTTGTACATGCTACTTTGCTTAATCTCTGCTTGGAGTGCTGTCTTCCAGTATATATTTTTTGAGACAGAGTCTCACTCTGTCACCAAGGCTGGAGTACAGTGGCTCAATCTCAGCTCACTGCAACCTCCGTCTCCCGGTTCAAGCAATTCTCCTGCTTCAGCCTCCCAAGTAGCTGGGATTACAGGCACCCACCACCACACCTGGCTAATTTTTGTATTTTTAGCAGAGATGGAGTTTTGCCATGTTGGCCAGGCTGGTCTCAAACTCCTGACCTCCAGTGATCCGCCCCCCCTCAGCCGCCCAAAGTGCTAGGGTTACAGGCGTGAGCCACTGCGCCTGGCCTCTGGTACATCTTTTGTAGCCAGGGATTCATGTACATTTTTATTTCCATCCCAGCATCTTGGCCACTGTCTTGCACAGTATAAATTCTAAACATATACTCATGGATTACATGATCAATTAAAACTTCCACAATTAAAATTAATAAATATTCTTTTAAATATATTCATCCTTTTATGAGTTTCATTATTCTTAATCCATTATTATCATTCCCTTTTTTTAATGCGTCCCTCCTTTTTAAGGCTTGGTTGTAATTCAAGCAGTCAGCCACTGGGTGGCACTACAACATCACTCACAAATCCTGTGGCAGTGCCTCCCGGGGTCTCCCCTATTGCAGGTAAAAGGCCCTTTGGTTATCAGGAAGAGTTAGCAAAATAATTAACAAAAGGTGTCATCAACAGTAGACAACCCAGAGACTGGACTGCAGTGGCAGACTGTTTTCTTGTACCTTAAAGTAACCGCACTTGTTCACAATGAAATAGGGGTAAACCGAGGGATTTAGCCTGGAGTAACACTCATTCGAGATTTTAAGAGGCAGCATGGTGCAGTGGGAAGAACCCTGCACTGAGAACCAGGAGGCGTGGTTTTTCCACTGAAAAACAAGGTCACCCCTTACGCCAGGCCACTAGAGAAGGGTTTTCCCATTTTAACACATGGCATCTGCATCTGCTGTGGGGCCTAAACAAGGCTAAGGGCTCCTGGTGAGCTCCCTGATGAGCTCTAATCCATTTGACTCTTCCTCCCTCTTGCCTGCCGTTCCCCAGCGTCCTTGCCCCTTGGCCTTGCCTTGATTTGCTCCCACCTGTGTCTTGTGTGCTGGCCCCTCTTCCTCGTGGTTGGAGTCTCCCCCAGAACTCTTCAGGGCTGCCCTGGCTTCTTGTCAGTTTCTCTCCAGCCAAAGCATCTATTTCCAAGGAGTCAACTTCACCCACAGTCAGACAATCCCTCCGTGTCCCTCCCTAGCCCAGCCCTTTCTTTCTGAGCGCCAGTCACATACCCAGCTGACCTCAAGCACTGCAAGTCCAAGCCTGGACTCATGATTGCCCCTGAAATGTGCTTCCTGAGCATACACCGCTGTCCACACAGCAGCTTACACCTCTCCTGGGAGTCCCACGTGCCTCTAACTGCCTGACTCAACTGCCCCAGGTGAGTCTCCTCATTCCTATCAAGTCTGCCTCCCAAATATCTCTACCTCCCATCCACTTCCCTACCCTCCACACTCACCCCCTCGCTAAGCCACCAGGACTTCCTACCTGCCTGACTGTAGCAGCCTCGGAACAGGTTTTCCCTAATGTTACGTTACCTGCCACCAGCCACATTCTCCAAACAGCACCAAATCATCTTCTTACAACATAAATCCAGTCTGCTTCTTCCCTTCTTAAAATCTTTCAACAATTTCTTATTATGCAGGAAAACCTGTCTGCTTTTCTTTTTCTTTCTTTTTTTTTTTTTTTTATTTAAGATGGAGTCTCACTCTGTCGCCCAGGCTGGAGTGAAGTGGTGCGATCTCGGCTCACTGCAACCTCCGCCTCCCAGGTTCAAGCCATTCTCTGCCTCAGCCTCCCGAGTAGCTGGAATTACAGGCACCTGCCACCACGCCCAGCTAATTTTTGTATGTTTTTTAGTAGAGAGAGGGTTTCGCCACGTTGTCCAGTCTGGTCTTGAACTCTTGACCTCATGATCCACCCACCTTGGCCTCCCAGAGTGCTGGGATTACAGGCGTGAGCCACTGTGCCCGGCCCCCGTCTGCTTTTTAAGCAGCATTGCCTGCTGCCGGGTTCCTTACCCACTGCGGCCAAACCCCTCTCTAGTCACGTTTCAGTCCCTCAAACGTGCCAGCCAGTCTCTGTCCCACTTGAGGACCCGAGCGGCTGTTCCCCTTGTCTGAACACTTGTAGGAAGCTGACTGGCGCCACAAGAAAAGATACGACATGTCTTGAGCCCATAGCCAGTGACTATTGCCTTAGATGGCAAAACACCTGATAAAGTGAAGGATCTTGAGCTGAAGAGTTTCTCCCAGGTGATTTAGGTGGGCCCTAAATGCTACTACACGCACCTTTATAAGGAGGATGCAGAGGGAGATTGATGCGGACACACAGAGGAGCAGGCGACGTGAAGACAGGCAGAGACTGGAGTGAGGCCACCGGGAGCCAAGGAATGCCAAGGACTGCTGATGCCACAAGGAGTGGAAGGAGGCAAGGAGCAGGTTCTCCCCCAGAGCCGTGGAGGGAGCCTGGCATGCCAGCAGCTTGTGTTTGGACTTCAGGCCTCTAGAGAATACATTTCTATTGTATTAAGCCACCACGTATATGGTCATTTGTTACACAGCCATAGCAACTGACGGAAGGCTCCTCCTCCGGGCTGCGGCTAGGAGAGTTCTAACTCCACCCGGTTCGAGCTCAAGTGCTAACCCACAGCTCCCTGTGCCCTGACCCCCATATGCTCCCATGCAAAGCACGCCAGGGCACCACATTGTCCACCTGAGGATGGAGCAAGGATTTTTGTTCTCGTCTTTTCCCTGATGTGACTCGAGCACCTCAAACAGTGCCTGGCGCTCGTCAGGCAGCCAGAAATAGTGGTTGGAGGGGAATCTTGTCTGTCTCGGCTCGGCTCTGAGCTCCAGCCTGCAGGGACTTTCTTCTTTATGACTGAGGCCTCCACGGCCTGGGTGGATGCCTGGCATGTGGTAAATGCTCAATGGTTACTTGCCAAATGAATGGAAAGGTATTATTATTGGCATTATAATTCGTTGCAGTTAAGATTGTGTGACAGAGGCCGAGTGCAGAGGCTCATGCCTGTAATCCCAGCACTTTAGAAGGCCGAGATAGGCAGATCTCTTGAGGACAGGAATTCAAGACGAGCCTAGTCAACATAGCGAAACCCCGTCTCTACTAAAAATACAAAAATCAGCCGGGCATGGTGGCGGGCGCCTGTAGTCCCAGCTACTTGGGAGGCTGAGGCAGGAGAATTGCTTGAACCCGGGAGGTGGAGGTTGCAGTTAGCGGAGATCGCATCACTGCACTCCAGCCTGGTGACAGAGCCAGACTCCGTCCAAAAAAAAAAAAAAAGATTGTGTTATAGAGAAATAAGCACCTTGGAGACAGCTGTTTGTGGGTTTCTTTGCAAATTATTGAATATGGTGGTTTGAAAGGAGAAATTTGCTTTTATTTCCTAAAACCTTTTTAATTCCTCATCTTAGCTAATTAGTCAGATGTTACATTTGCACTAAAGAGGTATCCTTATACTCCGTGCTATTTTCCTATGTAATAGAATATTTCCCCCAAACTGTGCCCTGCTTTTGAGTGCACCTGTATCGCTAGCCATTATTTCTTGCCAATAACAAGTTCAGCGCAGCCCCGCATTTGCTGAGCTCTGCACCCAGCCTGGCCCAGGTCATGCTGGGTCACACAGTGTGGCAATTGTTGCTATGGAATTGAACTCCACATGAGGACCAAAGGCCCTGTTGCAAATCACTGACAAGTTAATGAGATGACTGACCAGGGCAGATGTGCCCAAACCTGCCTTCAGACCCAAACTGCAACTAGGATTCCCAGGGCAGAGTCTTGATACGTCAGCTCTACACGTAGACTTGGTCTGTTTGGAAAATAGGTAATACATTCCACAGTGTAGTAGGCAGATAAAAGCTTCTTTTCTCTCTTTTCTCATGCATGGATGCTGAATTTGAAGAGATACTTCTCAGCCTACTGAAATGATGTTAGTTAGTTGGAGTTATTTTCCCATGTAGACATCAGCTGCTGCCGCTATTTCTACCACTATAATTTATTAATAGGCCAAATAGTATTAAATGATAGGCAGGGATCCTTCGTTTACTCTTTAGGCCTCCCCAACCCTGTTCAGAAATCCTTACTCGAGGCCAGGCATGGTGGCTCACGCCTGTAATCCCAACACTATGGGAGGCTAAGGCAGGCAGATCACCTGAGGTCCGGAGTTTGAGACCAGCCTGGACAACATGGCAAAATCCCATCTCTACTAAAAATACAAAAATTAGCCAAGCGTGGTGGGGGTGCCTGTAATCCCAGCTACTCTGGAGGCTGAGGCAGGAGAATTGCTTGAACCCAGGAGGTGGAGTTTGCAATGAGCTGAGATAGCGCCACGACACTCCAGCGTGGATGAGACAGACTCCATCTCAACAACAAAAAAGAAAAAAAAAGACATCCTTACTCAAGCACCTACACAGATCATCCTATAGCGGAAGATTCAGCCTCTAACTTTTGCAAGTTTTCTATTCTTCAGAAATCAAGGTTCCTGTTCTTGACGTGGGGGAACACTTGAACAAGCTAAGCCCAAATTATAAACTGGAAGCTGGTGGGCTGAATTTTACTGGGGAGTGTTTAATTGCTAGCCACTAGGCTTTTAAAAAATTCTGAATTCCGATGCCTTTAAATGACAAATGCACCGCCCAGCTCCTAGTAGCCCTGTCCTGAGCACCTCCTCTCCCCATTACCACATTCAGGTCACCAGCTGTTCCCCAGGGGCATCTGAGTCTGCCACCTCTGACAGGGACTTCATCTACCAGGGAATTCTCCAGTAGTGACAACATGAGCCACAGAGTTCTTGGAGGAGGAAGATACAGCAAGAAGAACAAAAAAGCAAACCCAACAAGCTCAGGGCTTGAAAAAAGACCACCTTTGCCAACTTCCAATTGTCACTGGAACTTGTTTACATCAAAATGGAACACAATTGACTTAAGTGAACTTTGGGGACATAAAAATTATTGTTCTGAACGATGTGTCAGGCTACAGGTAGAAAATGTCCTAAAACACAGCTGTGTGAGTGATGAGACTGAGCTCTCAAACTTCGAGTGCAAGTAATTCAATGAAATGAAAAATGTTAACGGTAATTAAAATTTCCCAAGTAAATTCCATTTTTATCACGGAATGCAAGCTCTTAGGAGTATAAGGGATGAGTGAATGAGATCACAGGGAAAATACTTGCATTTTTTTAGCGACTGAAATTCTCAGAAGAAAGAATGACTCACTCATGTTTGATTTTGGTTTTCAAACCAAAAACACGAAGACAATTCTTGACCTTTAAGCCATTTGACCTCCGTGTTTGTAAACCCACCACATTGTAAGATTTTATTAATTTCACAGTTGTTATACTCCCTTGAATAGAAAACATGGGGAAAAACCTGGACAGTGTCTTTATTATCATCCTTGTTACTAAAGTATAACTTATACAAGGTCCCCATTCTAATTTGTAAGGACATGTAATTTTCCTTGCAAGGAGTGCACCATTAAACGCAGAGAGCTTCCTCCCTTGAAACTGATAAGGAATAATAGAAAATCCTGCCTGATACACCTCATTCACACCCTTAAAGACGGGCCATAATGAGGTTCGGGGAAATGTGAGGGCCTCATCACAAGTCATTTGGGAAATCAAGTAAATAGCTGTCATATGTGAAAACCCACGTTCCACATCACAGCACCACGGGCTGCTAGAAACGAGAGGGACCAACCAGCCCCCTCTAGGACAAGTTCTCATGTCCCAGGTGAGGGCTCTGAACCTGAAAAAGATCAAGGAGGTAAGCTCCGGTCTCCTGCCCTCAGCCTGGAGCTCTTCCCAGGGTGCCACTGCACCTTAGCAGGTCCAAGAGCTGCAACGCTCTTATTTGCTGCTGCTGCTCAAAGTGCTTATTTCTGACCTTACCTGAAATTCTCGAGGGAATTTGAACGATGTGAGATTATTCATTTCATAACAGGCTTCAATGCTAGTGTGTGCAGAGAAAGTCTAGGATTGGGGAAGAGACTCCCCACTAATTGTGTCCCCCTCTTCTCTTGGGCATGGGAGATCCCCCTCCAGAGCCCTTGCATGCTGGCCTGACCACCAGCTCAGCTCCCAAATCCTGTCCAGGCTGGAATCTAATTTTTTTTTTCTTTTGAGACAGAGTTTTGCTCTTGTCACCCAGGCTGGAGTGCCATGGCGAAATCTCAGCTCACTGCAACCTCCACCTCACGGGTTCAAGCGATTCTCCTGCCTCAGCCTGCCAGGTAGCTGGGATTACAGGCACCCGCCACCATGCCTGGTTTTTTGTATTTTTAGTAGAGATGGGGTTTCACCATGTTGGCCAGGCTGGTCTTGAACCCCTGACCTCAGGTAATCCGCCCACCTCAGCCTCCCAGGATGCTGGGATTACAGGCGTGAGCCACCACGCCCAGCCCCTGAATTTTAGCTTCTTAATTTATGTGTACTCACTGCCTATTGTGTGTTATCTACTGTGATAATCTCAAAGTACAAAAAAAATGACCCCCAGTTTAAAAAGGGGAGAAGTGAAGGTAGGTAAACTATATTTCAAGGGTGTCCACAGTGGCTCAGGAGTCAGGATCAACGTTTTACATGTGTTCTCATGACCACCTTCAGGAAGTGTATGCTTGCCATCTAATCCATAAAGTCAGGCACATTCACACTCAAATCCAGCCAGAGCTACAGGGCAGGGCAGGACAAGTACAGCGAAAGAGAAGCAGGTAGGCAGGCTGCTAGGAGGCTCCGGCAGGGAGACATTGACACTGGCTGTGATGAGCAGAAAGGCCTTGTGGTTTGGCATCTCCACTGAGCCCCTTTGAGGAGAACAGGAAAGACAGAGGCAGAGTGCAAATGGGAAGGCATTCAGAAAAGGGCAGAGAAGTGGAAATATTCAGATTATCTTCAAGAGTGAATGAGTGGCCCAACTGTTGCAGCTGGAAAGGGTCAAGGGGGCAGTAACAGGGATTACGGATGAAAACTCATGCTGGGGCTAGATTGTGGGCCTCCAGCGGTACAGTGATGGGGCTGGACTTTATTCTGCAGACATCAAAGGAGGCCCCCCTCAGTTCTCCACCTTAGATCGTTCCATCTCCACCCCTAACTCTAGCTCTCCTCTCCAGTTAAATTGCAAACCATGGCCATTCCTCAGCACAGAACCAGCTTTGTCTGTCAACGATCGCTTTAGACATAGCAGTTTTGATGTGGGGTTTGATGAAACTACTACCTGCTATTACTCCGGGCATTAACCTGTAAGAGAGGAACATTTTCCTTCTTAGGAATACCCTGTTATGCCACTTGAGGGCTGTGCAGCCTCAGGCAGATCCCTCAAGCCTCAGGAATTTGGTGTATTCCTATTCTGATAGTCCCCCTTGAGCTGCCACTGCAGCTCAGAAGGTTGGCCGGCTGCTGAGGGCTCGAGCGTGTTGCTTTCCCAAAGCACCTTCTGTTATGCACAAGCCACACCCCCAAATCCTCAGCTGGAAGATGTCACAGCGACTTGTAGCCTTCCCACGGAAAACCCATCCATCTCAGGAAGACCAGAGGCTCCCTGGTGTGGTGCACACAGCTCTCCTGGACCACACAGACAGACACACACAGCAGAGTGCTGCTCAGGACCGGGAGCCTTCACCATCCAGAGACTGGTCAGAGGAAAAGTGCACCATCTACACATGCAACGCCTTGTGCTTGTTTAACAGCACAAGGTTAACAGCAGGTAAAGGCCAGAGTGCTGTTCAACATCTTCCAATGCACGGGACAGTCCCCACACCAAAGAATTATCCATCCCAAATGCCAACTGTGCCAAGACTGAGAAGCCCTGTCCTAATCTCACCTCTGCTCTGTGATGCAAGTATTCTTATTTCTACTCTTTAGAGCAAGGAAACTAAATTCCCAACAGTTCTAAATAACAGAACAGCCACTCATTCACTCTTGAAGACAATCTGAATATTTCCACTTCTCTGCCCTTTTCTGAATGCCTTCCCATTTGCACTCTGCCTCTGTCTTTCCTGTCCTTCTCAAAGGAGCTCAGTGGAGATACCAAACCACAAGGACATGGAAGAGGAGGACCAATGGGGGTACATGCGAGACACCCAGGCTTGGTCAGATCAAGTGGCAACCTGAGTTTACAAAGTGATGCTGCAACCCAGCAGTTGGCACCTTCATGTAATCATCTTTCCACGATCGTGGAGCAAGTGCTGGGGCTGAAGCCAGACACCTGGGTGTGATTCCTGGCTCTTGCACATCCTAGCAGGTTATTTAGAACTGTTGGGAATTTAGTTTCCTTGCTCTAAAGAGTGGAAATAAGAATACTTGCGTCACAGAGCAGAGGTGAGGTTAGAACCGGGCTTCTCAGTCTCGGCACAATTGGCATTTGGGTTGGAAAATTCTTTGGTGTGGGGACTGTCCTGTGCATTGTGAGATGCTGAACAGCACTCTGGCCTTTACTGGCTGAAAACGAGTAGCATCTCCCTTTCTGCTAAAGCAACTCTCAGCCTCCTTCACACTGGGGGCCTACGGAAGTGCCTTTATCAAAGCAACTGGTCCTCTTCGTTTTGTGGTCTGCTCATCCCTTTCTTGCCACAGGGCTGATCAAATCTATGTATCTTGGTCCTGAAGCTCAAAGTCATAAAATTTAGAGGCACTGAGTTTTTTTTCTTTTTGCATTTGTACAATCCTGATGTATTTATATTAATAACCTCACAAAAAAGTCAGACTTTTTTTTCTATATAATGTTCACATTTACACAAAAAAGCTACAGACTTTGTTTTCTTGAAGCTTCACTTTTAAAATTATATTATGGCAACCTACAGAATGGGAGAAAAATTTTGCAATCTACTCATCTGACAAAGGGCTAATATCCAGAACCTACAAAGAACTCAAACAAATTTACAAGAAAAAAACAAACAACCCCATCAAAAAGTGGGCAAAGGATATGAACAGACATTTCTCAAAAGAAGAAATTCATACAGCCAACAGACACATGAAAAAAAGCTCATCATCACTGGCCATCAAAGAAATGCAAATCAAAACCACAATGAGATACCATCTCACACCAGTTAGAATGGCAATCATTAAAAAGTCAGGAAACAACAGGTGCTGGAGAGGATGTGGAGAAATAGGAACACTTTTACACTGTTGGTGGGATTGTAAACTAGTTCAACCATTATGGAAAACAGTATGGCAATTCCTCAAGGATCTAGAACTAGAAGTACCATATGACCCAGCCATCCCATTACTGGGTATATACCCAAAGGATTATAAATCATGCTGCTATAAAGACACATGCACACGTATGTTTATTGCGGCACTATTCACAATAGCAAAGACTTAGAATCAACCCAAATGTCCATCAGTGACAGACTGGATTAAGAAAATGTGGCACATATACACATTGGAATACTATGCAGCCATCAAAAAGGATGAGTTTGTGTCCTTTGTAGGGACACGGATGCAGCTGGAAACCATCATTCTTGGCAAACTATCACAAGAACAGAAAACCAAACACTGCATGTTCTCACTCATAGGTGGGAACTGAACAATGAGATCACTTGGACTTGGGAAGGGGAACATCACACACCGGAGCCTATCATGGGGAGGGGGGAGGGGGGAGGGATTGCATTGGGAGTCATACCTGATGTAAATGACGAGTTGATGGGTGCTGACGAGTTGATGGGTGCAGCACACCAACATGGCACAAGTATACATATGTAACAAACCTGCACGTTATGCACATGTACCCTAGAACTTAAAGTATAATAATAATAAAAATAAAATAAAATAAATAAAATTATATTATGAAAGTGGCTCAAGACTGGCTGGACACAATGGATCATGCCTGTAATCCCAGGACTTTGGGAAGCCAAGGAGGGAGGATCACTTGAGGCTAAGAGTTTGAGACCAGCCTGGGAAATGTAGCAAGACTCCACCTCTACAAAATAATAATAATAATAATAATCAAAAAAATAATTAGCCTAGTGTAGTGGCATGTGCCTGTAGGCCCAGCCACTTGGGAGGTGGAGGTGGGAGGCTCACAAGAGTTTGAGGCTACAGTGAGCTAAGATCATGCCACTGCACTCCAGCCTGGGTGACAGAGTGAGGCCCTGTCTAAAAAAGAAAAAGAATAGAAAAGAAAAAGCTCTGGCTGGGCACGGTGGCTCATGCCTGTAACCCCAGCACTTTGGGAGGCCGAGGCGGGCAGATCGTGAGGTCAGGAGATGGAGACCATCCTGGCTAACACAGTAAAACCCCGTCTCTACTAAAAATACAAAAAATGAACCGGGCGTGGGGCGGGCACCTATAGTCCCAGCTACTCGGGAGGCTGAGGCAGGAGAATGGCATGAACCTGGGAGGTGGAGCTTGCAGTGAGCTGGTATCATGCCACTGCACTCCAGCCTGGGTGACAGAGCGAGACTCCATCTCAAAAAAAAAAAAGAAAGAAAAAGCTCAAGATAAATTCTGATGAACAAAATTTTTGATGTACTGAAGAAGGAACAAAGCAGTTTAAGCATCAGGAGATTTGTCATAACTTATGCTCAATAAGGTTGCTGCTCCCAGTAAAATAGGCCAACAAAGGAACCCATTGCACGCCTGCTGTGTAAAGTTGAAGCAATACCATGAGAGAAATATGTGGTCCCTTCTCTCAGGAAGGTAGTGTTGTGTCCTTGTAGACTGCTCCCTACTCTACTGTGCTTTTTGAATGTCATGCACAGCCCCCTACGATTGACTTGCTTGAACACTGTTACAGACTGAATGTCTGTGGCCCCCAAAATTCATATGTTGAAATTCTAACCCTCAAGGTGATAGTAGGAGGAGTTGGGGTCTCTGGGAGGTAATTAATCAGAGTGGCATCATCATGAATTGGATGAATGCCCTTATAAATGGGACCCCAGAGGGCTCTTTCTCTCCACCATATGAGGATACAATGAGAAGGCACCATCTGCACACCAGGAAGCAGGCCTTCAGCAAGACGCTGGATCTGCTGGCACCTTGCTCTAGGGGTTCCTCCTGGACTGTGAGAAATCAATTTCTTGTAAGCCACCCAGTCTGTGGTATTCTGTTACAGCAGCGAGAATGGATGAAGACACATTTGAAAAGAATCGTTGATCTGACTCAAAAATTGTCCCAAACTTCTATAACACACTCCTTTCTTGTGAGATTGTGGGAGTAATTGTAATTAAAGAATTGTTTGATCTAATACTTTATCACGAATGAATTAATGGGCTGCTGTCAGAACATGGGGGAGATGTTAATAAATGTTCAAGAGACCTGATAGACAGTAACCAAAGAGGTTCTTGGCTTTGCAGAACACAGAATCTAGCATGGTCATCAACATCGCCGTTCTGGGTGGACTTGAGCAAGACACTAACTTTCCTGGGCTTCGGTCTGTTGCCCGGCAATGTGGTATCCTAAGAAGATTCTTATGAGAAGTCAATGAGCAGAAGCATTTTGAACTCATAGAACAGTGCCTGGCGCATAATAAGCATACAAAAATATAGCTATCGCTTCATTAGAACACTGTGCCACTTGTTTCAATAGGGACAATCCAAGAAAGAGTCCTATAGTCAACTGTCTGGAAAGACCAAACAAACTTGGATTTTTTTTCGACCAACTTCAGTACTTCTCAGAGCCTTTAAAATGCCATATTTCAGGATGGTGACCCAGTAGGTACCATTTCACACCAGGACCCTTCCTCCATAGGGCAATTCATATAAAATAATGGGTGAATCGCAGCTTTCTAAGACTGTCTTCAAAACCCAGACTGTCTAATATAATTGAGATTGCTATTAGAATATGAAAAACATTGGCTGTGAAATACATAAACATTATCAAGGACTAAAACTGGCCAAGAATCTAGGACTACTTAACATTAAATATTCACAAGATTTCAAAATTCAGGAATGCTGCCCATGTCGGTTTTTACATCACTTACCCGAGACCCCTTTTCAGGAACACAGTGGCAAACAGAGCAATCTCTTCCTCCACAAGGACCAACGTATTTCTTTCCACTCTGGAAAGTGAAGCATCTTATTTAGTATACCAGTACTCGTTGTTTAATTGGATACATAACACATACATTATAACAAGCACTCTTGGTTTACCTTTGACTCCATGAGAAGAAAAAATCATGACATATAAAAAGATGAAGAACTTACACAGTAGCTTAATAATAAGAAGAGTTGATTATATGAGCAAGAAGATTCCAAAACTGAGGACGCTGAAGGAAAATAAGTGTCCTTCTAAAGTCATTTGACTTTAACTGGAATCTTCTGCAATTTCTCCCTTTCGGTAAGACTTAATTTGCTAAGTTGCGAACAGTCTTAGAGTGTAAACTATGTGGTTAGGCAATCCATACAAAGACAATGGAGTCTAGTTTAAATGAAAAGGTTGGCTCTTTTTCAGGGCCTGTTTTGCTTTACCTTCAAGATCAGCTGCGGTGTGTCTCCTCCCTCATCAAACTGTCCTTCATAGGACAATTCTCCTGTCACATCCTTGGGCTTAAAATTAAAATTGTTCTTCCTACAATTTGCTGAGACTCCAAGCTGGTTTCTCTATTGTGTTCTCAAACAGATACTCCTGAACTTGAATAATTTGGACCTTTTCCCCACTTTTAGCAAACTTTCTAACAATCTGTTTAGAGCAACACACACACACACACACACACACACACACACACACACACACACACACCCCCTTTGGGAAAAATCAGCTCCTTGTTCTCATGAATCCTAATCACCTATATCCAGAGTCATCATCCACTTCCGTACAAAAGCATAGTCCCAGAGTACTATTTCCATAAGCAGATCCATTAACAGCAATCACCATGATGTCCCCTGCAACGAACATGAGCACTGAGCACACATTCCCAGGCTGGGCCTGCCAGTGGGGAGGGAGTGGTGGTTTAGGCCCCTGTGTAGTGGACAAAGCACCTCTAGATGCTGGGACCCGAGGGCATGGAGAAGAATATCAAGAAAGCATCAGAGATAAGTTTTGCCTGGCTCTTGATCTAACCTAGTCATCATTGCAACATTTATACATTGCCCATACAATTTTATGATTGATCAACCTTTTAAACTTAAGGCTGTAAACTCAAGCCTTTAGACCAGTGTATGATGGGTAAACATAAAACAATAAAACTAATATTTATAGTTCCCATGGAAGACATATATACATATGTATGTGTGAATGCATATGAATATATATGTGTATATGTGAATATATATCTATGTATACATATATATGAACAGGTATATGTGTATGGGAGGGAAAAGAGTCTAATCAGCATATATTATTTTTCTTTTCAATCACACAATTTAGGCTTATTTTTTGGAGAAAAATATGCTCAGACACAATCCAAAAGAAAATATCTTTAAGCATTAATTTTAAAAAGACATCTTTGTAAACAATATTCTCATGGATCATTATAAGCATACAAGAATTTGAAGCTTGACAAGAGCCATGCGATTAGATAATTTAAGTTTAAAACTGTATTTGAAGTTTCAGAAATATATGCCTCTTGAGTTTTGAGTAACATTGTTATCTATAAATGCAGAAATATTAAGTTCAACACCCTGATAAGGTTAAAAAAAAAATTAAATGCTCGGGCCCAGGTCAGGACAGCATGAAAGCACTTAAAGTAACTAGACTGACTACTTGGGTTCATTTAAGGTTGGGCTTCATTACTATGTGTTCACTGAAATATGAAAACAACTAGAGGAAAAAAATAAGGTCAGTTGATTAGGTGGCTTGATAATAAGGGCAAGTTTGTTATTATTATTTCTTTGCTTATTTTTGCCAAACATCACTAAGATGTTTCAGCAAAACTATGTTTCAGGAAAGAATCAGTTTAAAATTAGCAGATTCTAAAAAAGAAAATAAAACAGGAATAGTCACATATCAAGCTTTGATTTGGATCAGTAAAAGGAAAAAGCAAGAGGTGATTTTAGCCTCTGCAAAGTTCTTCTACCTAAGCATTCCCCAATAAAGGTTTCAAAGAGGAGGGTGAATTTACGGAGGTCTATACCTCAAAAATAGATTGTATAAATTCATTTTAAAAGATAAACACAATATTTCAGACAATTAAACATTCAAAGTATGAACCACATTCACTGAGAATACATTCATACTCTCGGAAACTAATGTTACTCTTCTTCAAAGAGAAAAAAGGAAAAGTCACTATCTGCCTTATCTCAGATATTGTTAAACATATATTTGTCACATAGAAAAGTTCAAAGGCTGGCTGCAGTGGCTCATGCCTGTCATCCCCGCACTTTGGGAGGGCAAGGCTGGCAGATCACTTGAAGCCAGGAGTTCGAGACCAGCCTGGCCAACATGGTGAAACCCCGTCTCTACTAAAAATCACAAAAAAAATTAGCCAGGTATGATGGCACATGCCTGGAATCCCAGCTACTCGGGAGACTGAGGAGGGAGAATTGCTTGAACTGGGAGGCGGAGGTGGCAGTGAGCTGAGATCGTGCCACTCCACTCCAGCTTGGGCGACAGAGTGAAACCCAAAAAAAAAAAGTTCAAACAAAGAAGTATAATGTCTTATACTTGTAATTCCATCTTCTTTTTTGAAAAACAAATAATATGGGCACATAATTTTAAAAATTCAAATGGTGCAAAAGAGTATAACAAGAAAAGAAATGGCCTCTTTCAACAATGGCCCCAAGTTCCCTCCTATATAGGATAATTTTTTCAAATGGGTGTCTGGGCATTAATAAGCATATTCGTACAATGACCTCATTCACACACACAAACACATACAGAGGCAGATGAGCACATGGGCACACATGCACAGATGTATAAAACACACTTTTGGTGATTTCTGATTTGTTTTACTTTTATTCAAATGGTGGATTGCTCTACATTTTGCTGTTTTCACATCATTGAAAGTCTTCAAAATCATTCCGAAGTATTACATATGCCTATCCGTCAGACCACGTACCATACCTCATTTAACCAGTTGTTGTTGAAGGAAATTTAGGCAGCTCCCTTCTGTCTATACTGAACACTATCCTGAAATTAGTATTCTTGGGCATATTTATCTGTATGCATGAATCAGAATAAACAAGTATGACAAATTCCAAAAAGACACATTCTGTGTCAATAGGTACATGCATTCAAAATCCGGATGGGTAATACCAAAGTGCTTCCCACAGACATTGCATAACAATTTGTATCGCTACCTTTAAAACCCAACGATAGTATGGCCCCTCCCTGTATGAAATCTCTAGAATATCTGCACACCACAAGCTGGTAGAAGGCCTGGGATAGAAAAATCTTTGGTTCAGAAATTATATTTACTCATGTGCAATATTTTAAAAAGGCAAAATCTAGGACTCTGCAGACTTTTATAACATAAAAAAGAATATAACACAAACAAACTTTTAAAAATCAGATAAGAGAAATATAAAAAGTACACATGTATATATCACAGTATTGTTTCCACTCATTATTTCAGGTGATGCTCTCAAATGCATGTCAACAAAGTTGGGCAAGTCTTATCATCCCTACTCAATACAGGAGATAACTGAGTCTTATATAAGTTAAGAAATGAATCATTGGCAGAGTCAAGAACCACTGGCTCCTCATTCTTTAACCCAAGTGTTTTCTGCTCCCAACTTGTGGGAAAAGGAGAACAGAAGGTAATTTTGCATTTTTATTTGCTTTGAAAAGACCTACAATAACTTGACTCACTGAAGTTTCATTGGGTGGATCCAAGGTGGAGAGTACGAACAGATAAGGATGTGTTCACTAGAGTGATTTAAACCAAGTCAGGTGTCTTAAGATCAACCTGAGTTGCAGGCAGACCACGATGAGATTTCCCAGACACATCTGAGGGTGAGTTTAATGACTGAGATTCTTCAGTGAGGAGGCAGAAGAAAGATAGCTTATTACAGAATGTTCTGGACTTATTTTTCTTCTGAGCTAAAATGTTCAAATTATTCTTATACTTCTTGATTTAATCTTGAAATGACCCAGCTGCCTCCTGCCTGTCTCAAAAAAAAACAAAAACAAAAACAAACAAACAAAAAAAAAACCTTTTAAAAAAAGGGTTATGTTCATATTAAAATAAAGAAATCCCCAATACCTAGGCAATTCAGTAAGCAGTCTTGACTATACAATATAAAATAAATCTTAGTGTTTATTTAGTCCTATTCTCAATTTTACAGGTAAGAAAACTGAGTCCCAGAGGGTGATTTCTTTGAAAGTACAACAAAAATTATGCATTTGATAAAGTGAATTTTCACAATGCAACCAGAGCTAGTGAATGTACTTACCCCATATACGTATTGTAGAGAAAAGAGAATGAGTATAAGTGACCTACAGAAAAACAAAAATGCAGATTAAACAGTTTTTCATGTGAAACAAATTAAAAAGAAAAAGAGGAAAGGAATTAATTTCAGAAAGCTACTTTTTATTTCTAACAGGCTGCTTCTACTAGCCGACTTATCATCAGTGACAAGATCCTCGCTTTCCTCTCTCTGGCTGCCATCATTGCCTTTCCTCTTTTTAATCAGCCAAGAAGTATGTGTTGAACCCCTTGTGTGGTCCTCATTGTGCTGGGGACCGTGAGGACACTCTGAAGGTGAGACCTGGAGGGATACATGAGTGAAAGAAGATGATTCTCAGAATGAAAACTACAGGAGAGGAGAGAAGGAAGGAGGCAGCTTCGTTCAGAGACACACACTGCTGAGACAGTGTATCCCAAATGCCATTTAGTGGAAGCAACTAGAAGGAGAGAATGTGGAAGGAAACCTAACTGGACTGGGATGATGGTTTGGAGAAAAAGGGAAATAATATGGAAGATTTAGGGAAAAGTTGTGTAGTCCAGGGCTTTATAAGTGAGGCAGAAATCCGATTGGGGTAACTTCATTATTACAAACAAATTTTAACAGAGGAAATATGCAATTTTAAAAGACCACTAAAAGGCCAAGCGTGGTGGCTCACGCCTGTAATCCCAGAACTTTGGGAGGTTAAGGTGGGCAGATCACCTGAGTTCAGGAGTTCGAGATCAGCCTGGCCAACATAGCGAAACCCCATCTCTACTAAAATACAAAAATTAGCTGGGCATGGTGGCGCACGCCTGTAATGCCAGCTACGCTGGAGGCTGAGGTAGGAGAATCGCTTGAACCTGGGAGGCAGAGATTGCAGTGAGCCGAGATTGTGCCACTGCACTCCAGCCTGGGCAACAGAGTGAGCCTCTGTCTCAAAACAAAACAAAACACCCATTAAACATTCGCATATATTTTCTAGGCCTTATATTTGTCAAACAGCTTCTGGATCCATTATCTCATTTAATGCTTAAAAGAGCTTGTGGGGATCACACCATTCCAAAGGATAGTAGGAGAACTGGGGCTCAGTCCTGGGCCGTGATTTATCCGCCATCCTTGTTCTTTCATTCTCTGTAGAGCCTTCTCTAAAACCTCATGTCCTAAGTGAGCCTTTGTTCTCCACCCTCTGCTTCTTCCTCTTGTGCTGAGATGCCAACAAACACTACAGATGTTTACAGAGCTCTGGATCTGGATGAGACCCTGAGTAGGAGTGAGTAACTAGGTCCAGCCCATACTTAATGGCTTGCACATGAAATTCCCTCTCTCCCCAGCTGTTTTCATGATAATTCCAGTACAAGCCAGGTTGGCTTTTCATTGTAGTAACCAAGTAAAAAAAGAGAAAAATATAAAGGAGATGTTAAACACTGGGAATCAACTGCTTTAAATCAGGTTGAATGTGTATTTACAACTCTTGCTTCTTAAATGAGTTATTGTCACTGGACATTTTTAATTAGGATATGTTGCATTTTATAGCAATTGTAGCTTCTCTCTATATAATCTCATTAAGGATTGTAGGCACAGCATGTTTCTTAAACCTTTTATAGAAGAGCAAACAGACTTAGAAAAGTTGGACAATATGCTCCAAAGAGTGCAGACAGAATGGCCCCAAGGGGGCCAGCTCGGGTCAGGTCCGAAGCTCCTTCATAGTCCCTTTATCCTGCACTGGACTTGTTCTTTCTGCCACTGCAGATATTAAAAAATAAAATCATTCCTTTTTTTTTTCTTTAAAAAAACATGCACAATTAAGATTCCTTTCCATTTCTTCTACATCCACTCCAAATAGTTAAGGCTGGATCATATTCCTTCCCACCACCTTCGCTTCTTTCACTCCCCATAATTTCTTGTTCATCATCCTCAGAACCTTTTGTGTTTTTTCACTATTTAACATTTCCCTGTGTTAACTCCCAATGTGTTTTTGAGTCTCGTCGAACAATCTCATGTCGGTTTCCTGTTTTCCTATTGCTGCTGTCACATGTTACCACACACTCAGACGCTTAAAACAATGCATATATATTATCTTACAGTTCTGGAAGTCAGAAGTCTGAAATGGGTCTCACTGCCAAGAACCAAGGTGTTGGCGAACTGTATTCCTTCTGAAGGTCCCCGGGGAGAATCCGATTCCTTGCCTTGTCCAGATTCTAGAGGCTGCCCACATTCCTTGGCTCCTGGTCCTCTTCAACCTTCAAAGCCAGCAGTGCCCAGTGGCGTCTCTCTTGCTGCATCCCACTGGCCTCTGCTTTTGTGGTCAAAGCTCCTTCTCCGACTGTTCTCCTGCTTCTCCCCTTCACTTCCAAGGATCCTTTTCATTATATTGGGCCCATCCAGATAGTCAGGTTCAGGTCAACTCCTCCATCTCAATGTCAGCTGATCAGCAACCATAATTCTATCTGCAGCTTTAATTACCCCTTGCCGTCTTGCCATGTAACATAACATATTCACAGATTCCAGAGATTAAGATGTGGACATCTGGGGGGGGCTGGGGGTGTTATTAATCTGTACTTGTGGTCTGTCCTAACTCTACTAGTTACAGGGACCCTGAAACTTTGGGCATATACGTCTTTTGCTATTCAAACCTGGTGAGTAAGAGAGCAAGAATCTGGGACCTTTCCTTGTGCAACTTCCCATTTGATGATTATGTAGGTGCATTTCAGGGAAAATTAAGAGGGTTGGTGTTCAGTAATAAAAATGAGTCATGAAATGGCAGACATACCCTTAGCTTTCTGGAATGATTTGATTTTTTGACATATTAAGCATTCAGATGATTTATATCCATAGAACAAACATTGAGTAGAAACTACTAAATAAAAGCAGGCAATCACACTGAGGATACTCACCAGGGACCTGTGGCCAATGACTTGGTCAATCTGAAGGAGCACCTCATTAGTACTACGTGCAGAGACGACATCACAGGCAAGTCTTAGTGCTTAAAAAATATTCTGCCAGTCTTCTCTTCCAGAAGGTTCTTGTTGACAAGTGAGGTTCTGTGTTCTGGGTCAAAGTCTGTTCCTGTTAGATATAAATATATCACTTAAAACACAGCATGCATTATAATGTTGAAAATAATTACTTTCATTTTTTATAGTTATGGAATTATTTTCTAAAGGGTAACTTCAATAAATTTTAGATATAACAATCTTTCCTTAGTGACGGTGAAACAGAATAAATATCAGTTTTTATCTTCAGAAATAAAAAGTCTTTAAACCCTTTCTACATCATAAATATATTTTTTATAAATGGAAAAATTATGTATATATATTATATTTTTAAAATATATATTTTATATGTGTATAAATAATTGTTTCATTTTGCTATATGGAATTTTCTTCTGTTTAATTCTTTCCCTTGAACATCCAAGTTAAAATTCACTCAAATATTTCTTTTACTTTATGAAACTAGAAAAAGAAACTTCTAGTATACAAATATACATTTTTGTATATTTGTACACATACAGCAAATACATATAAACGTATTTTTATGTAAAATGATACAACTGCTGTGAAAAATATTTTGGCAGTTCCTCAAAAAGTTAAACATAGAGTTACTATATGATCTAGCAATTTTACTCCTGGGTATATGCCCAAAATAATTGAAAACACATGTTCACATATAAACTTGTATATGAATATTCATGGAAGCATTATTCATAACAGCCAGAAGGTGAACACAACCCACATGTCCATCAATGGGTGAGGAATAAGAAAAATGTGGTACATCCATACAATGGAGTATTATTCAGCCATAAAAAGGAATGAAGTACTGATATGTGCTACAGCATGAATGAATCTTGAAAACATTATGCCAAGTGAAGGAAGCCACATATTTTATGATTCCATGTGTATAAAAAGTCCAGAGCAGGAAATCCACACACATAGAAAATTGATTGATAGTTGTCAGGGTTTGGGAGAGGAAAGAATTGGGAGGTACAGAGTTTCTTTTTGGGATGATGTAATTGCAGTGGTTATGGCTGTACAACATTTTGAATATACTAAAAACCACTGAATTATAAACTTCAGAAAAGTTAAAATGGTGAATTTTATCTTGTGAATTATATTTTTATTGAGATAAAATTTAATTTTATCAATATAAAATAGAAAACTATTTTTAAACTTGACTCAAAGAACTCTTCACTTTGATAAAAAATATATTTGGCTCAAATAATTGAAACGTATCATTTAAAAAACTTTGGTTTCTTTAAAAGACCTGTCTCTATGAGAATTAGGTAGAGAGAAGGAAACCAGGAGTGTTCAATGTTACCAACTTTTTTTTTTTTTCTGAGACGGGGATTTGCTCTTATTGCCCAGGCTGGAGTGCAATGGCGCATTCTCGGCTCACTGCCACCTCTGCCTCCCAGGTTCATGATTCTCCTGCCTCAGCCTCCCGAGTAGCTGGTGTGCCACCACACCCAGCTAATTTTTTTTTCTTTTTCTTTTCTTTTTTTTTTTTTTGTAGAGACGGGGTTAAACCATGTTGGCCAGGCTGGTCTTGAACTCCTGACCTCAGGTGATCTGCCCGCCTCAGTCTCCCAAAGTGCTGAGATTACAGGCGTGAGCCACCGCACCTGGCCATTACCAACTATTTTTAAATTTCTAGGTAAAATCTGAGTAAATTAATTCAATGCTGTATGTATGGAAGACTTGTTTCCCAAGTAAGTGGTAGAACAACATTCTACAATAAAGTTTCGATATCAAGCAGAAACCAATTCAAATTGAATACCCAGATCTTTTCCTATCCCTAAATCCATAATTTTAAATGTTTTAGTTATCAACTCAGAGGTGCCCAAGAGAGAGAACTCAGTCATAGGTTCCTAGTTTCTGTTTCTGGTTGGGGCAGTAAAGCCCCTTCCTCATCTCTCTTTTCTGCTTATCACTAGAGACAGAAACTAAAAACCATGGTTTCAGGCTGCTAAAAGCCTAAAACAAAACAAAAGAGAACAACAATAAAATAAGGCAGATTGGACAAGCTTGTCTAAAGCACAACTCAATAAAACAAATTCTTGTTTTGGAAGGAAAATACAAATTGTTTGAATTACTCAAATTGCATTTGGTATTTTTTAACAAATAGGAAACACAGTCAAAAGAAAAACCATAGATATTTACATTTTAATCCCAAAATATATGATACAAATAAAATGCACATGTATTGTGATAAATTATTATGAAAATAATAATTTCCTTACTAAGTCATGGTGAGAATTAAGTGACTTGATATCCTACATGTGATCTCCTCTACATGTTGTACAGAGGAGAATTTTATTAAAATAGAGTGTTGTTGTGGTCACGTTCCAGAGGAGGAAGGCCTGTTTGTGGTCCTAACACCTGGGAGTTTCTCAGTATATTTTAATTGGATGGATAGAGGGATGGATGGATGGATGGACAGACAGACAGATAGACAGACCGATGGATGGATGGGCCAATTTTCAGAAACATAACTGGTATCTCACTAGCAAAAACAATGAAAGGACACTGGGAGTACTCAATGCATTCTCATCACATGCCCTTGGTTACCATATAAGCTCTGTAATAGTGATTTTGTCTTTTTTTATTCACAGATGTATCCCCAGTGCCATCATAGTGCCTGGAATGTATTAAGTTCTCAATATATATTGGTTGGGTAAATGAGCATGTAGAAGATACTTTGGGACCTTTTGAATGTAAATCAAGTATATTTAATAGGGGATAAGAAAGGAAGCTAACTTTGACTATAAGTGAGGGCGTGGAGGAAGGAAGAATGAGAGAGGGATAACTGGCCTTGGGAAAAGTGGAGATAAACCAACACTTTGATCACATGTAGGATATCAAGTCACTTAATTCTCACCATGACTTAGTAAGGAAATTATTATTTTCATTGTGCAGGGAAAAAAAAGTGAATCAGTTTAAGTAATTGTGCAAAGTCACAAGGCTAGTAAGTGGCAGACCCAGATTTGTTGACTCCAGTATGTGTCACTTCTCCCTAGTGACACTCCGGCTTAGCTACCTTTGGACTTCTCTGCTCTCTTACTAAGAATTCTCTTGTTATAAGAATTATCTTACAATAAAAAATTTTAAACTATACACTTTTGTATTAGTCCATTCTCATGCTGCTATGAAGAAATACCTGAGACTGGGTAATTTATAAAGAAAAGCGGAGATTAATTGATTTGCATTCCCGCATGGCTGGGGAGGCCTCAGGAAACTTACAAATATAGCAGAAGGCACCTCTTCATAGGGCAGCAGGAGACAGAATGAGTACTGAGCAAAGGGGGAAGCCACTTATATCACCGTCAAATCTCCTGAGAACTCACTCACTGTCAGAAACGGCATAGGGGAAACCACGCCCATGATTCAATTATCTCCACCTGGTCCCTCCCTTGACACGTGGGGATTATTACAATTTAAGGTGAGATTTGGGTGGGGACACAGAGCCAAACCATATCAGCCCTACTTTTTCTTAAAAAAAAAAAAAAAGTCTTTTTTTGTTTTTTTTTTTTTTGAGACGGAGTCTCGTTCTGTCGCCCAGCCTGGAGTGCAGTGGCCGGATCTCAGCTCACTGCAAGCTCCGCCTCCCGGGTTTATGCCATTCTCCTGCCTCAGCCTCCCGAGTAGCTGGGACTACAGGCTCCCGCCACCTCGCCCAGCTAGGTTTTTTTTGTGTGTGTGTTTTTTAGTAGAGACGGGGTTTCACCATGTTAGCCAGGATGGTCTCGATCTCCTGACCTCGTGATCCGCCCATCTCGGCCTCCCAAAGTGCTGGGATTACAGGCTTGAGCCACCGCGTCCAGCCAAAAAAAAAAAAGTCTTAAAACTTTCATCTTCTCTTTTAATAGCTACAAAGAATATAATTTCTGGAGTATAATAAACGATGACCTTTAAAATAAAACTACTACAGCATTATTTTAGATGCATCCAATAAATCAAAATGTCACAGAAGTCTGATTTTTACCACCATCAGCTTAAAATATATGCACACAAGCTCTTTAACAGGAATTTTACATTGCTATTTTTTAAATTCGTATTTCCATTCCATTCCCCCACATGTATCTTAATGCAATGTATTTCCATACTGAAAATAATATATTGATCACCCTGTTGTGTTTCTCTGCAACAAAATACTTATAAGTCTCTAATTCTTAACATTTTTTCCAAAATTGGCTTTCATTATAATTGTTAGTAGTATATAATTCATCAAAACCACAAATTTTAATCTTGATAAACAATGATCAAATACCAAAAGTAAAATTTTGTGGGAAATGTAGTTGCTAGTGAATGAATTGGCCCTTTTTATTTCTTATTAGCTTATTTAGCTCAAGATCAGTGATTCTTTCTACTGAAATGAGAGAGGTTCAGCAACAATTCTATTTCCATTTTAGTTTCCAAAACTAAGTTCTAATAAAATTTATTCAACATAAACAAGAAGTTGTGAATGAAAAAAATGTGCTACACAAATGTCACTCAATTCTTTTAACTTCTCTTGAGTAGTAAACTGCCATGGTATGAATGTTTGTGTCCCACACCCCCAATTTGTATGTTGCAACTTAACTCCCAATGTGTTGGTATTAAGAGGTGAGGCATCTGGGATGCTGTTAGGTCATGAGGATTGAGCCCTCCAGAATGAGGTGAGTGCCCTTACAGAAGACACCTGAGAGAGCTTGTTTGCCCCTTCCTTCCACCATGTGAGGACGCAGCAAGAAGGCACCACCTGTAAAGCAGAAAGTAGCCTGCACCAGACACTGAATCTGCTGGTGCCTTGGCATTGCACTTGCCAGCCTCCAGCACTGTGAGCAATAAACCTGTTGTTCATAAATCACCCAGTCTTAGGTATTTCGTTGTAGCAGCCTGAATGAACTAACATATATACCAAGAGCAAGATACTAATTTATCATCTAGAATTAATTTGAATGATTTCCAGGCTGACAAGTCTTCCCTCCATTATGATGAAAGCACCCTGACCAGGAGGTGTGGAGCTGGTAGGTTCCTGTTCTTGACACCAGCAAATGCACTGCCCCTCATTCAGCCCCCAGACAGTTCTTACACCCTGGGACAAAGCAGGGTAGTAATATTTGGGGAAAATGGTGGTCGAGGGGTTGCCTTTCTTTTGAAAAGCAGGGCAACTGTGAAAGAGGAAGTGAAAACTTTGACGAAACACCCATTTTCGGAGAGAGCAATTCTACAAAAGTATATACATGACAATTGAGAATCTCGAAATGGAATCCTTTAGTGAATGTTCCAAGTAGCTTGCGTAACTCCTGAGAATCGTTTTATCTCCCAAGGGTCCATGTACTTCAGTTTGAAGATCTCTGTCTTGAATGAGCTGCTAAAGGTTAAAAACTGCCCTTTTCACTGTTTCACCAGAAGCAGGCCTTAGAGGACCTAACAAGCCACAGAGGAGTTGCAGAGAGTTTTATGACTCTTCTCCTGCCTAAGATGCAACTGCTAGGCCACAGCTGAGCAGAGCCCCCATCTTGCTGTTGACCTGACACTGTAAACAGCAGTGTGCCTGGTGCTTTGCAGTTCACAAAGTGCAGCCACGTGTTATCCACAACCATCTAAGAGGGTTTTCTTTGTTGCAACCATCTGTCTTAAGAGCACAAAATATTTTGTTTCAACCAAGCTTTTGACTGCACCAAACAAAAATACCCCAACACTCAGCAGAGCATCCCATTCGTCTATCTTCTCACGAATGAATAGGTGTTATCGTGTGGGAATAGATGAAGCAGTGGGTTTCTGTTCGAGTCTATCACCATCACAAAAAAAAACGTAACTTGTATTTACTCTGTTCTCACTCTGCTAATAAATACACACCCAAGACTGGGTAATTTGTAAAGGAAAGGGGTTAATTGACTCACAGTTCCACATGGCTGGGGAGGCCTTACAATCATGATGGAAGGTGAATGAGGAGCAAAGTCATATCTTACATGGTGGCAGGCAAGACAGAATGAGAGCCAGAGAAAGGGGAAATCCCTTATAAAATCACCAGATCTCATGAGACTTACCACTGCAAGAAGAGTATGGGGGAAATCACCCCATTGATTCAATTATCTCCCACTGGGTCCCTCTCAGGAGACTTGGGAATTATGGGAGCTACAATTCAAAATGAGGTTTGGGTGGAGACACAGCCAAGCCATATCATAACTGCAACAAGCCAAAGTGTCATAGCACTAACATTGCAGACAACAGTTTTAGAAGACTGCCTCTACAGGAAACTTCTGCAGAGGTCCTGTGCCTTTTAAAGGGCATGATTTTGCTAATTGTTATTCTCAAGGAGGGAGCATTCTCTACAGTTGTGTCAGAGCCCCACCTTCAGCTCGGCTCTGTGGAGGCATGACCAGGTTTCCTATCATCTGATTTTGTCTCCCCAGCCACACGGAAAGGCTCGAGGTAAGCCACTGACCCAAAGCAGCCCAACCCAGAGCTTGACTGAGTGACAGAGAACTGACTCTGGGACGAGGATGGTACAGACAGAATGTGGATCGCTCCTCTAGGAGAGCTGAAATTAGGAAACCGAGAGAAGTGAGAAAGAGAGGGACGCAGAAAAAAAGATGCATCAAGAGATACCCTGATGTAGAATTGGGCATTAGATGGCTGAGGCAGGCCAAAGTGAAGGGCAAAACTAAATACAGAGAAAACGGACACACTGAGTCAGCATGAAAACCTGTTTCAAAAGAGGAAAATGCAAAAAGAGAAGGACAGATGGTTCCATTAAAGGATAAACGATCAGCTTACTCCTGAGAGCTGCCTCATTCCTGATGTAAAGTCGTACAGTCAATTGACTTGAGCAAACTGACCTCTGCAGCCCAGTTGGACAGAAGGCACGGCCCCACCCTTCGCAGCTGGGTCTAAGGCTCCACCACCACAAGAAGCAGCTCACTTCCTCCTCCTCCTCTCTTCCAAGAGGGAAATGGAACAGAAGCACCCTGGGCCTTTGACATCCACCTTGCTCACCAACCCAAGTAAGATCCACAGCCTCTTTTCCAGCAGCAGTAATTTCCAGCATGTATATTCAGCAAATGCCATTTTGTTATCCTCCTCTAACTCCATGAGCTTTTTGTTTCCCCCTTTCACTCCCTTATGAAAATCCCTGGACTCCAATTCCCCTGGGACTCCTTATGAGTCTCTGCCCAATGCTTTCCAAATGACAGGTTTGGGAACAAGATCTGAGATCTTCCAAATCATTATCTCTACCACAGAGAATTTATTTTCTCAGCAACCCAATCTTGAAAACAAATACACCCTGCTGGGGTTCTCATCAAATGGGGGAGGAGAAATGTACAAGATTGGGGGACCGGATAAACAGAACACTGAGCATTGGATGTTTCCAGTCACAGAAAGGTAACAGAAGCATAAAAACGTTTTCTCCTCTTCCAAAGTAACATTAAATCTTTGATTTCTGTTTAATGATAATTTTTTATTGGTTCAGTAAAATAATTTACTACTAACTTAATGACTGCACATACTTTCCTTTTTGGCCTTTTGACACTGAGCCATCTGAATACTCTCTTTCCAAAATAATTTTTGTGATTGCTTGAACACCTGTTTCTATATACATTTCTCTTTCTAAAATAGAATTCTCAAATATTCAGGTTTTGTAGAGAAATAAGCAGAGGATCTCAGAGGTCATGAAAGTGTTCCCAGAAAAAGAATGGCGTGTCCTATTCACCTCCATCCACCTGGACACCTCCTTTGGAGGGCTACATTTTTTTCTGTTCAGAGTCAACCTAACCATTTCCCAACATTCAAGCTGGTTACTTGGTTTTGCTCTTTCTAAAATCCCACTTTTTGGAGTTGACCCTACCTTCAGACCTTCAAAGAATTTAGGTTGGTTTGAGTTCTTTAGCAAAAACAGTCACTCTCATCCCACATCCCAAGGTTTTCAAAGTGGGTCATGAGTCTGTGTGGTCCATGGACCACTGGAATGTGGATGGAGCTTCATGTTCTCTGAGAAGCAACAAGGAAAACTGGACAATTACTCAAGTAAATTCTTGAGAATGACTCGGAGTTCCAACTTGATCAGAATGTGCTGGACTATGGCCAAGCCCACCCCCACCTTTCCTTCCCTCCAGATTCAGCTGAACTGTTTGAGACTGCTGCAGAGTTCTCAGTTAACATTGGAGTTGAGTTTGCTAGTGCAATTGGACCAGATCTCAGTTCACCCACCATCTGGCAATATAGGCTTTTATTATCATTTTCCCCTGAGGTCTCCTCCCAATATCAACAGAAAATTTGACAGCAACCATAATAATGTCACTTCTCGGAACCACACGAAGGTGATACATGTTCCAAAAATATACAACTGACTTTCCAGATCAGAGGAGCCCTTTGCCTCCAAGTGAAGAATGACATCTTGATTCAGACTATTGTCAAGTCTCTTGCCAAAACCACTAATCCCCCACATGTCTTGCTGTATGATTTCCCCCCTAAGTAGGGCTGAGACTCTATCTGAATTCTCTGGACTTTTCAGACCTCCCAGAATTGCCTTGGGGGTGAACTCCAACAATAACACTCAACAATTCCACTGGGCAAGGCCCACTCCCAACTACAATGTGAGGCTAGCATTTGCCTTCGATGACTTTTCACCTCTGCTGCCACTTCCCCTCCATGGAAACCATCTGCCTCCCTCCATTGCTATCTGTGCACTCATGCTTAGTGAATAAAAGTACAGCTTTGAAGTTAAGATTTGTGTTCAGATCTTGATGACTCCAATCATGTAAGTAATTAATTAATAATGCAACTAAAAATTACACTTTGCCGTGTAATCCTTAGCAAGTTTGCAGCCCCTGTGAGCACTTGATTTCTCGGTGTGTAAAATTAATACCTAACGGACTTAAATGAGTAGGACTTGGTGCCTACTACAATGCCTGGCATGTAGGAGCAGCTCAATAAATGTTTCTTTCCTTCCTTTCTAATCTGCCATGCAGGGAAAAAAAAAAAAAAAAAAAAAAAAAAAAAAAAAAAAAGCTCACAATATATTGGGAAAAAGCCATAAACATAAAAACCTGGCTGGGCGTGGTAGCTCACACCTGCAATCCCAGAACTTTGGGATGCCAAGGCGGATGGATTGCTTGAGGCCAGCAGTTCGAGACCAGCCTGGGCAACATGGTGAAACCACATCTCTACAAAAAATACAAAAAAAAAAAAACTAGCCAGCTGGGTTGCACATGCCTGTAGTCTCAGCTGCGTGGGAGGCTGAGGTGGGAGAATCACTTGAGCCCAGGAGGCGGAGGTTGCTGTGAGTGGAGATCGCACCCCTGCAGCCAACCTAGGTGACAGAGTGAAACCCTGTCTAAAAAATAAAAAATAATAAAAAAGTGAAAACCAGGGAACACCAGGCAGACCCCAGGAAGCAGGCAAGACTTGATTTAGGAAGGAAGGAAGATCTGGGGAAATGAAAAAGGAAAAAGGAACAAACTATGACAGTACCTTATAAAGTACCTTTTAAACGTCAGGAAAGAAAAATCACAAGGGATAAATTTTTCAGTTAGTTAGAAGGAGATATACAGAAGGACAATTCTAGGTAGAATCACAGTTAGCATACATTCATTCTGAGAATAAAAGACTGGAAAAAGATATACCACACAAACAGTCAACATAGGAAACCTATAATGGATATATTAACAGCACATAAAATAGACTTCAGGATAGGCAGTGACCCTTGATAATGATTTAAAATTAATATTGCAGGAAGCTATAAATAGTAATATATGTGCTTAACAACAGAACTTCAAATTAGATGAAGGAAAAACTGCAAAATTGAACTAAAAAATAGACAAATCCTAAAATATAGTTGGGAATTAATAATCTTCTCTTGGTTATTGATAGAACAAAGTACAATATCAGTTAAGACATAGAAGATCTGAATAACACTATCAACCATCTTTACTTAATTTACTACATACTAGCTCACTATACCAAGCGATCATAGTATATATTCTTTTCAAGTGGACATGGCATGTCCACCAAGATAGATTATATCCTGGATTGTAAAACAAGTTTCAACACATTGCAAAAGACTGAAATTTTACAGAGAATTACACTAGAATTCAATGGTAAACTATCTAGGAAAGTCCCAAATATTTGGAAATTAAACAGCACACTTCCAAATAACCCATGAGTCAAGGAAGAAATCAGAAAATATTTTGAGATATATGATAATAGAAACACAATATATCTAAATTTACAGGATGCAACTAACCCAGTGCAGAAAAGGATCTTCTAGGTATAAAAGTTTCTATTAGAAAAGAAAAAAAATCAAAAATCAATTACCTAAGCTTCTTTCTTAGAAAACTAGGAAAAGAACAAAATAAACCTGAAGCAAAATGAAAGAAATAATAAATATTAAAGAGGAAATTAACAAAGGAGAAGGCATTCAAACAGTAGAGAAAAATCAATGAAACCCAACATTGGTAGTTTGGTTCTGTATACAATTGATAAGCCTGAAAACCTGGGAATGTTAAAAATAATAATATGACAGTATCAAATGACAAAGGGGATTAAAAAGATAATTGGAGAATCTTCTTATAATTATATGCCAATAAATTTAACAATGTAGAGGAAATAAATAATTTTGGGAAAGACATCAATTATCAAAACTGACACAAGAAACAATAGAAAATTTAAATGGCCTATAGCAATTAAATTTATAATTAATGAATTTTGTAAGTAAAAACCTTCCCCAAAGAAAACTTCAGGGGATAATTGGTTTTACTAGTGAATTCTATCAAACATTTAATGAAGAAATAATACCAGTTTTTTAATATACTCTTTCTGAATATAGAAAAAAAGAGAATGCTGGCCAACTTATTTTAGGAGGCTAGCATTATTTAGATACCAAAACTGACAAAGATATTATAGGAAAACTACAGATCAATATATCCTGTGAATATAAACACGACTCTCCTTAACTTAATACTAACAAATAAAATCCACATATATGTAAATGCAAATGACCAAGAATAGACTAAGCAATTTTTATAAAAAGCAACAAAGTTGAAGGACTTACACTAGTCTTGCTAAAAAACTACAGTTGTAAGAATGATGGTAAACAAATAGATATGTAGATAAATGGAATAAAAAGACTCACACGTGATGATCAGTTGATTTTTTACAAACGTGCCATGGCAATTTAGTGGGGGAAAATGTCTTTTCAACAACTGGTGTTACAACAACTGGATATTCACATGGAAAAAATAATTTAATGAATCCTTATTTCCTACCATACCCAGAAATTAACTTGAAAGAGATCATTGAGGTAAAAGTAACAATACTACCAAAGAAGAAAACATAGGAGAAAATTTCTGCAACTTTGGCATAGGTATAGAGTTCTCAGGTAACAAGAAAAGCACAAATCACAAAAGAAAAAAATTATAAATTATATTCCATCAAAATAAAAACTTTTGCTTCTTAAAAAATCACAAGAAAATGAAAACACAATTCTCAGAATGGGAGAAAATACTCACAATGCTTGTATTTAATATTGATGTTGTATCCACAATATACAAATAACTCTTACAATTCAACAATAAGAAGATAAAAAGGCAAATTTTAAGTGGAAAAAAGATTTGAATAGGCACTTCACAAAAGAAGCTATATGAATGTTCGATAAGTACATTAAAAGATGTTCAACATCATTAGTTATTGGAGAAATACAAACCACTCTGCGATACCTCTGTATAAACATTAGGATGGCTAAAATTTAAAAATTAACAGCAAAATAAATATATGGAGCAACTGGAACTCCTATGCATTGTATTGTACCTTGCACTGAGAAGGTAGAATATAACCACTTTGGAAAACCATTTCTTTTATAATTAAATGTACATCTACCATATGACCCAGACCTTTCATTCCTAAATATTTACTTGAGATAAGTGAAAATGCATACCTACACAAAGGCTTGTAGAAAAATATTCATAGTAGCTTGATTTGTAGTAGCCCTATACTAGAAACAATACAAATGCCCAAAAATAGGTAAATGGATTTTTTTTCCAAGTGTAATCTCCATACAATGGGATACTACTCAGCAATAGAAAAGAACAAACTCCTAATCCACACAACATGGATGAATCTGAATATTGCTATATAGAATCAGAGAAGCCAGATACAAGACAGTACACATGGTGTAATTCCATCAACACAAAATTCTAGAAAATGCCACCTAAAATGAAGTCTACCGTGACAGAAAGCAGATCAGTACTGGTCTGAGGATGAGGTGTGTAAAGAGGGATGGATAGCAAAGAGGCAGAAAGAAACTTCTGGGAGTGACAGAAAAATACTACAGCTTGATGGGCGGTGGTGGTTTCACAGGGTGAATGCATCAGCAAAACTTCCTCAATTCCATGCTTTAAGTGGATGTGATTTATTGAACATAGATTATACCTCAAGAAATGTACTTTTTAAATTCCCTAATGATATGGTTTGACTTTGTGTCCCCACCTAAATCTCATCTTGAATTGTAATTTCATAATCCCCATGTGTCATGGGAGGGACCCAGCGGGAGGTAATTGAATCATGGGGGTGGTTTCCCCCATGCTGTTCTCATGATACTGAATGAGTTCTCATGAGATCTGATGGTTTTAAAAGGGGCTTCCCTCTTCGCTCGGCACTCATTCTCTCTCCGCTGCCCTGTGAAGAGGTGCCTTCCACCATGATTGTAAGTTTCCTGAGGCCTCCCCAGCCATGCAGAATTGTGAGTCAATTAAGCCTCTTTTCTTTATAAATTACCCAGTCTCAGGTAATTCTTCATAGCAATGTGAGAACAGACTAATACTCTTAACAAATAATCTCTGTACCTGCCCTCAAAAGTTTTGTAATGCAGAACAATAAATCACCACACACTATTTCTGTGCTATATAATAAAGTTCTGGACAAAGGTGTTCACAGGAACCACGCTCTTTAATCCTTGACCTAGGTCTTAAAGCACAGGTAGGTGGTATAAAACACAGACCTTGGTCTAAAACACAGACCAAGGAGGAGGTCTCTTCGAGCAGAGGGAATAGTAAGTACAAGGGTGTGAGGTAAGGAAGTGTGTACAGTGAACCAGAGAAATCATAAAAAGCTTGGGATGACACAAGAGATAAAACAAAAAAGTTGACCTGAGACCACACTATTCTATTCCAAGAAATGTGAAATCAGTTGCGAAGGCAAAGGGGAACTTTTGGAAGCTTTTAAACAAACAAGTGGCACAATGTGTGTGATGGGTATTACTGACATTTGCCACCTGTTTCCCTCTCTTTCCAGACATGTGGTAGACTTCATTTCTCTGCCCCTTACAGAATAAAGCATGATCAAGTGATCCATTTGGTCAATGAAATGTGAGTAGAAGTAGCCTGTGTCACATCCAGGAGGAAGCTTGTAGGGTAGTTTTAGTTTAGCACATTCTCTTCCCCTTCTGAGGTGATTAGAGAAGATGATGTTGAGAGGGAATTTCCAGGAGGTCCCTGAGTGGCTGCAATAAGCAGAGCACCCCCACCCCACTCCCACTTCCCCACGTCCTGCGATGAATATGTAGTATAAATGATGAAAAAACTTCCATAATGATAAGCCTCTGGATTGGGGGAATTGTTTGTAACCATCCCTAAAGTCACCTGTCCTTGCTAGCATAATGTGCAATTTTAATTGGTAACTCTGATAATTACACAGATGAGTTCCAGAGTAGAAAGACTGCAGGACAGAAAACTAGCTAGATGGCTACCATAATCCACAGATGATAGTGCAAGGCAGGAGCCATGAACTTAGAGAAGTAGAGAAGGAGTTCAGAGATGCAATGGCAAGAACTGACATGAGTTGGTAATCACTCAGATTCTAAAAGCACCGAAGAGCCTAATTGTTTCAGAGGTGTTGAAAAGAGAAAGTTCTTGAAAGAAAAAGGATGGCTAAGAGGGGAGATGAAGTAAAACAAGATTAACGAAGCAGCTGTGGGCAGCATAAGAGGTGTATCTTGTATCTCATCAAAAGCAGAGGCACGTCCCTCTACAATAAAGGCTAGAGGTAGATCATGAACTTAGGAAGAAAACAGGCTAAGTGTGAATGCTGGGTGAATTTGACAAGCCATTCAACTTCATTTGTGCATTCATTAATTCATTCAGCAAACAGTAACAGCCTCACTCATTCATCAACATCAGTAAAGAATACAAAAATGGCCCCTGTCCTAATGGGGCTTACATTGAAATGAAGTGAAGCAGACACAACTATTTAAACATTGCACAGAAAACGGACATGATACTGTGATTACAAATTATACAGGACTTGTCAAAGACAATAGCCACTCATTTTGTTTAAAACCCCTACATGGCATCAAAGTAAAAAATAGAGACCTCTATGTCCTTTGAATGTACAAAAAGAACCATCCTCCTTTCCTCTTATTGTTTTACATTTAAAGAACCAACTGAAAAATCAACTCTCCTGACCCAGAGACAACTGTTTAACAATCAAGACTTCCAGTTAATTAACACCACCTGGTGAGCCAGTCAAACATTGTTCTAAAGGTAGCAGGTGGGGAATGAGTGGCTAATATGGCTTTTAGAGAAGCAGCTTCTCAGTATTTCAAGTACCAGGTGCAAATGAATTGCCAGCAGATCTTGGTGAATGTGGAATCTGATTCAGTGGATCCAGAGTGAGACCTGAGACTCTACATTTCCAACAAGCTCCCAGGGATGCCAAGGCAAGGTTCTAGAGGCCTTGGAAGTGTATTAACCTCAAGGGAGTTCATGGGCTATGCTTGCCTCCAGCTGTTTTAGTACTGAGCTCAGAAGAGCATCTCTACCACATGCCACCATTCTCATCAGGGCCACCTATTTTCCTTTGTACAAAAAAAAAAAAAAAATCAAATTTCACTATGTGACTATTGTGTGAAGATCCTGCACAAAGGGTTTTTGCTAGCTTATTAGACTCCAACAACTCCTTGAGGTAGGTACGGTGAGTATGTCTATTTTATAGAAGGGAAGACTCCAGCCCAGAGAGGTTAAGATCACACTAGTAAGTATGGAAAAGACTCAGAACTCCAGAGTCTACTCCAGAGGTCAAGCTCTCCAGCATTGCCTCTTTCTTGCTGTATTTACATCACAAGTTTCTTTCCGGCTCTGTATCTGCATCAGAAATGACTTGCAGTTGACTGCTACCTCCTGTTCCAAAGTTGATAAAACCAAGTCTAGTCCTCCAACAAAATGACCTGGTTTCAGGAAAAGGCAATTAAAATTCAAATTGAGGAATCTTCTGGAATTTGGCAAAGAGAAGCAGCATTTAACATTAGCATTGAGACATTTTTGTTTGTATTTTTTAAAATAAATATTGTCAGTTTGTGAAAGATAATCATGTGACTCTCAGAACTCTTGGACATTGTCACTTCATCACAAGAACACCTGCTGTTTCATTCCACAAGAGTGGCAGAAGTTTCCAGAATAACCTTCCCTACCAATGGAAAGAAGCTACTGCATACCACACTGCAACATCTGCGATATGGTCATACATTCCGCAGTGTTCCCAAGTTGTAATGAAGAGTTTAATATATGTGCTTTTTATTATTCTATTAAGAATATATCCTAATTCAACATGTGCGTGAAAACAGGAACTCTCAAACTTGATTGTGCATGGCAATGTACAGGACATTTTAAAACAGCTAGAGAGTCTGCTAAAATTGGCTTGGAATGGTCTGGGTATCAACATTTTTTGATCCTCCCAAAGATTCTAATGCTCAACCACAGTTGAGAATCACTGGCATAAAAGACAGAAAGAAGACAGTAAGATTCACGCTATAGTCAAAATAAAAGGAATGGGAGGAGTGTCTTCATTCACTGTTAAGGTTTTGCCTACTTGCATGGCTACAAAGGTCTAAGACACCAATAGACCCCAAGTTTAACTGCAAGAAAGTGGTTCCCTACAATCAGTGACCAACTGCATAGATCATACTTGCTGTCTGAAACCAACTGCAGCAAATATCAGCAACACTGTTCCAAAGCAAAGATTCTTAACCTGAGGATGGAATTCAGGTGATCTGTATAGGAAACTTACATAGGAAAATAAGTTGCATCTTTATTTTTAGTAACATGTCACAGAAGTTCAACATGTCCTCCCTTATGATCATAGGCAACAGACCACAGTAGTATTGGCAGTTCTTGATAGTTTGCACCCACTGGTATTTTCATGTCACATTTCAGTTTGGGCGATTATCTCAAAATACCATTTGCGGTCATCACTACTTTGATATTACAGTTGCTTAATTGGCCTGCTGTTAAAGCTAGCTATTTAATGCAATAATGATGATGCACCTATGTTAGTTACTATATCACGACTTGAGGGCTTCCATAATTGCGTTCCAATAAAACTGATTCTGATTTAATTGTATTTTATGCATTTCACAGCATTCTTCAGAGAAGGAGTCTAATTGCTTTACCAGAGCCAGTGTGGTCCCTAGCACAGGAAACGGCGAGAGCCTGCTGGAGGACGGTGCCCTGGCACATTTGCATCCCAGGCCACCCCCAGGAAGAGCGCACCCTGACCAGAGCTGGGTCTTGTTTTGCCCTGCATTTCCGCAGATAAGATTTGGCCTGAAAAGCAGTTCAACTCAGCGGAGAATAAGATGGGCTTTCTCTTTCTCCTCAGCTGCCTCTTTCTCTTGGCATTTTGGAGTGCCCCGACTGCCAGGCCGGTAACTCGAGCCTCCAAATTAATCAAAACACACACCACCCAGTTTAAAGCCCAGGCAGACAAGCCCAGGAGCCAGACGAGCTCTCCTCTGGTGACCCCCGGGCCACAACTCCCCAGCCGGGCCCGCCACCACCCCTTGAATGCCACGCTCCCTCCACTGCCCCTCCCAGGCAGGTGCAGGGGCCCCGGGACAGCGGTTGCCCCAACTATGGGAGCCTTACCTGTGGGGACGGCCCGCAGCGCCGGGAGCTGCCGCCTTGCCGGCCCACGGGACGCGCACCTCCAGCCCCAATCCACCCGCGCCCCGCTGCCTCTTCGCGGCACTCTCGCAGCCAAGCCCGGCGGCTGCAAGTTGGAGGCGGGCTGGAGGCGGGGAACGCGGACCGCCGCGGGCGCGGGGAGCAAGCAGGGCCTCCTGAGTGCAGACGCCCGGCGCGCCTCCCGCTTAATCTGGGCAGGGCCGCTGGCCACTCCCTCCACCCTGCGCAGCCACCGCCCCACCGCACACCCCCAAACTCCCCACCTCGGACCCGCACCCCACTTCCCCGCCTGGGCCCCCGGACCTTGGGAGCATCACCTCCTTAACCCCTTACTCTGGATCCGCGCCCACCTGCCCCGCAGGCGCCCAGCCCTTTCTCGCCTCCTGGGCACGATGCCCGGGTGGAAGGGACACTGCCTGGTAAGTTGGGAGGGAGGGGGGTACGAGGGCGGGACCTGAGCCACGTCTTCCCTCCCTTGGAGCCACAACCAAAAAGCCTGGGTGGGGAGGGACGAACCGTGCGACCGAGCCCTACAAAACCCGCCCCGGCCGAGTGGCGAGGCGAGCTTTCCAGCCGGGCTCCCCGAGCCGCGCTGCGCAGGAGACGCGGTGGCCTGAGAGCCTGCGAGTCCCCGGACTCGCCCGGGCTCTGAGCGCGCGCCCACCATGAGCCCCCGGACGGCGCCCAGATCGCAGGTGCTCCTGCTGCAGCTCCTGCTGGTGCTCCTGGCGGCGGCGCCCACGGCCAGCAAGGTGAGTGGGGGCTGCGCGACCCCCACCCCGCACTTCCATCCCCCCTCCCCGCGTCCGGGGGACACGCTGGCCCCACCCGCAGCGGCGCGGTAGTGTAGCAGCTGCCCGACTAGTGGCGGGGCTGCGGGCTTCACGCAGGTCCCGGGACAGGCAGCGTGCGGAAGGGAGCAAGCGAGCGGGGATGCCCCGGAACAGGTGGAATGCGCGGAGCAGGGGGAAGAAGCGAGGAGGGGGTTTGTCCAGTGCCTAGGAATCAGAGACGGCGGGGACAGGCCTCCAGAGGTCAGTAAATTAAAAAATAGACGCATAGGTAATCGCCAGGGATGATACGTGAGAACACCGGATGTGGAGATGCACGGTGTCAGGCTGGTGAATCAAATCAAGCAGCTTGGCCGAGCGCACAGAGGGCTGGCAGGAGACACCTGCAGGGAGTTCCAGCCGCCTCTTCCTAGCCGGGACCTCGCACTAAATCCTGACCTCTCTGGGGCTCAATTTCTTCCTTGCAAAACTTGCCCTCCAGTTTTCCTTTGCTATTGTTGGGAAAAGCAAACGCTATCACTGAAAAATTAAGAGCACCTTAGAAATCGAACTCAGGTTAGAATCAATTAAGCAATCTGTTACTTTGATTTTGACTTGGAATTTGAGTGAAACCGGATTTATTTAAATCCGCGCCATATTCCTTATTCTTTGCCATTAAAGAGAAATTGATTGTCCTCGAAACGATTGTGCCTCCTAGAGCAGATCGTTGATTTTACCTTGTGAAAGTAAACTTTACTTGATTAGAAAGGAAGAAAAACTAATTATTCACTGACAATGTGATTAGTTACATAAAAAAAACTAAGAGTATCTACAAACTGTTAGAAATAATAAGAAAATTCGATAAGATTGCTTGATCCAACATCAAAAATTAAAAAAATCAGTAGCATTTCTGTGCACCCTCCATGTGTGCACTTGATTTTACCTTGTGAAAGTTAACTTTTCAGATGCTTTGTGTTATTTTTACACTTTAAAAAGTTAATTTGTGTGATAACGTGGCATAGGAAATTTCATTTCCAAGGATGAGCAGATGTTTTTACAAATGTTATTGAGATTATGATTGGAAATTAACGGTCACAGAAATATTTATATATGTTACATGCAAAGAATTTTAGAACCTATGGTCACATATCATCCAAGTTTTTCCTATTTAAATTAAATGAAGACATTGCAGACAGTACAGGTGAAACTAAAGCCCTCTCCGACACCCCCATGTCTCTCCCCATTTCCCTGTCTTCCAAGAGGTATCAACTCTTACCACTTTCATGTTGTTTTCCAAACACTTTCCATGCATTTACACACACATATATGAACCCACAAACTATGTATGTTTTGTTGGCTTTTTAACATAAATGATACTGTTCTGTATTCCTTTGCAACCTGTAGACCAGTCCATGTCAGTATTTAAGATCTTCCTGTTTTTCTTTTTGCTTTCTTGCAGTTTTTCACAATATGCCAAAGTTAATTGAACCATTTCCCTATCATTTTATATTTAGGTTATTCACTATTTCACATTCTAAAGGACATTTGTGATCCATGTCATCTCTTTATGTAGCTGGTTCTAACAAAAATGCACTTTGCATAGATTAGGAATTCCCAGTCCAGGTATTTAAATGCTGCTGGGCACGACAGATAAAACTCATGCAAGTCAGTGGGGATTATCTACCAGCTTGAACCAGGACAAATAAATCCAAAAAAGCAAAATCCTAAAGGAAATGTATGTTGTGGGGAAGCCTGGAGAAGCGATCCAGAGCAGGGTTTGCACGTGTTTCTGAATTTAGAAGAGGAATGAGATCAGGGAGGGGTGGAAGAATTGTACTTGTGTAAGGATCAGTCTGAAAAAGTAATGCTTGGGGACCATGCAAACTCTAATTATACCATTTTTCAATTCTGTTGTTATATTCCTTTATTATTTTTATATGTAAACTTTACTGCTTTGGGTTCGGCCACATCTTGGTGACTTCTTGCTGAAATTAATCCATTTGTATTGTTTTTCTCATCACTTGAAGTAAGTCTTTCATTAAAAAGTTTTCAGGATTATCATTTCCAGTGTACCTGCCGGGTTAGAGAGAATATGCTAGTAAAATAATGAAATGTGCCTTCATCTTGTAGAAAAAGGAATCACAGCATTCACTGATAATCAGGCAATGTGCACCAACATGGCTCCCTTCACAGAGAAACTCTGCTGTTGGGCAAGGCTGTTGACCACTCTGAGCCTCAGTTTTCTCATCTGTAAAATGAGAGAGTTGAAACCCCAATGGGGCCAGCAGGTGAAGTAAGGAGCAAGGCAATGGGGTAAGAGACAATCTTCAGAGCCTAGTTGTTAACATGCTAGAAGTCAAGCCCAATTGTGCCAGAATCACTTCAAGAGGGAAGTTGGGAATCCAGTGTTTATTAGAAACTTCCCAAATTCTAAATATTAGCAATAAGCCAAAACTTCACAAAAACATAGCATGGGCCAAACAATGTATAAGTGAGAGTTAAATGTAACTTTGGAGCCATTATATTTTATTATTTTTGTTCTACTCTAGTTAAGGATGTGTTTCGCTCTAAATTTCTTCAGTTTTACTTTAGCGTTTCTCAAAACAGGGAAATAGCAGTGGTGTTGACTCTACATGCTAAGTTTGTTTAGACGGGGTGGAACTGTCCACCCACACAATTTGTACTGATGTGCCCAGAATGAAATATCTCTGCTGCTTTGCACAGGCATCCAGTTCCAGGCTGGCTGCCCAGCGCATCCCCAGGTTTTATAACTGTCAGGACCCAGCTCACCCACTTGAGACAGGGAGTCACCTTGTTTTTGTCTCAGGCAACAGACCTGGGAGTGGAGGTATAGAAAGCCCCGTCTTTGATTTCTGGATAAGGTGATGTTCACACATTAAGACATCATGGTTTATCCTTCTTCTTGCCTTAGCATTCCAGAAAGGGCAACAATATGAGAAGCAAGTATTAAAAGTTGAAAAACACCTGCATTTGGGGAGAATGCTTTCTCGTCAGACTTCATTTTCAAATTTAAGCACTTTCAGTTAAATTAGAAAACAAAAAGTAATGGAACAGACACCAATTTATCTATCCCTGAGATTAAGCAAGTATTAATATACTTTGACTTGTTTGTTCTCAGATTTCTACCTTTAAGAAAAAAAAAATCTGAATACAGAAAGTCATACACACATGATTTACTCCCTCTTTTATCCCAAAAAGTTTATGTATGTAATTTACCTGCACAGTTTTGCATTGTGTGTGTGTGTGTGTGTGTGTGTGTGCTCTGTAAAAAATAAATATTACTGTTTTGTGGTCTTTCAGATGTAATAAATAGTTTCACATTATACATATCTATTGGAGCTTATTTTTTATCACTCCATATTATGTTTTTGAATTTTATCCATGTTGGTACATATAGATACAATGTATTTGTAGTATTTAGTATCCAGCTATATAAAGTATGGTTTATTTTTCCATCTTCCTAAACATAGTAAGCTTGTCTTTATATTTTCATTTTATAAAGTTGCAAGGCATATTTTGATATATGCACCATTGTGACAACTAGAATTTGAATTCCTAAGTTCATAGAGAAAACAAATTTAAATATATTAGGAATTGACAAATTCATCTGCAAAAGGGTTGTGCCAACAATGTACCAGAGTGCCTGTTTCCCTATATCTTCAGCAAAGCTTGTTTCCCTGTATGTTCAGCAAAGCTTGGTGTGCTTAGATGTTAATGGTGTGAAATGAGATCTTGTTTTGACTAGTGAGTTTGTAAAGTTTTTCGTATTTTACTTGGCCATTTATATTTCCCTCAGTGTGAACTGCATAGTACAACTTTCTGCCTGTTTATCTATTGTGAACTTCACCTTTTTGTTGCTAATTAGTTAGAAGTTATTTATATATTTGGATACAAAATTTTTGTCATTAAAGTGTATAGCAAATATTTTATTCCAATCTGGTTTATCTTTGAGTTAGTGCTTTCATGTATAATACTGTTTTCACTATAATCTCAAACTGATTTTTTTTTTTTTTGGCATTTTGTCTTTTGTACCTTGTCAAACATTTTTTTTCTTTTCCTGGGATTATAGGAATGTTCTCCCACATTTAAAAAAAGTTTCATAGTTTAACTCTTTTCCAGTTAGATCTCTTAATCATGGAATTATTTTCTGCTTATGAGATCTACTTTTATCTTTTTCCATGTAGATGACAAATTGTCCCAGCATTTTAAATCAAATAGTATATTCTTTCCTTCAAAGTTTTGCAGTGTTATAGCTGCAAACATGTATACCATTTATATGTGGGTCCATCTGTAAACTCTCTATTCCATTGGTCTAATTTTTTTTGGCCCTTCACCAATACCACACTGTTTTTGATCACTATGTTTACATTAAATCTATATCTGGTAGGACAAGTAGAAGATAGAACCGCTATCCCCGTTATTATTATTCTTTAAATTTATGACAGATATTCTTTCCTCTTTGTTCTTCTGGCTGAGTTTTAGCATCTGCACATCAAAGATCCATCAAAGATTCCTGTGGGATGTTAATTGGTATTGCACTGAACATATAGGTAGGTTAACTGCTTGTTGCTGAAGTATAAACACATGGATGGTGCACAGAAATGCTACTGATTTTTTTAATTTTTGATGTTGGATCAAGCAATCTTATTGAATTTTCTTATTATTTCTAACAGTTTGTAGATACTCTTAGTTTTTTTATGTAACTAATCACATTGTCAGTGAATAATTAGTTTTTCTTCCTTTCTAACCTTTCTGCCTTTTTTTCCCTTGTATTACTGTGCTGACCAGCTGTATTAGTCTGTTTTCATGCTGCTGATAATGACATACCCGAGACTCGGTAATTTATGAAGAAAAAGAGATTTAATGGACTCACAGTTCCACGTGGCTGGGAAGGTCTCACAATCATGGCAAAAGAACAAGGGACATCTTACATGGTGGCAGGCAAGAGGGAAAGAGAGCCAAGTGAAAGGGAAAACCCCTTATAAAAACATCAGATCTCATGGGCCTTATTCACTACCACAAGAAACCGCCCCCATGATTCAACTATCTCCCACCAAGTCCCTCCCACAACACATGGGAATTATGGGAGCTACAATTCAAGATGAGATTTGGGTGGGGACACAGCCAAGCCATATCACCAGCACTTCAGGGCAATGCTAAATAAAAGCAGTAATAGTATATATTTTTGTCTCATTACTGAAGTTAAAGGAAATATTTTTAATATTTTATTAAGAAATTTTCTATAGAGTTTTAATAATTCTCATCAGTTTAGGGAGTTTCACTCCCTAATATTACTGTCATCGTTCTACTTGATGACTGGATGTTAATGTTATCATTTATATCACCTGTATCTATTTTAAGAAAAATCATATACTCTTTAGTCAGTCAAGGTAGCAAATTAATTTATTTTAAAAATAGTTAACCATCCTTGTATTGCTGTGGGATAAAATCTAGTCAAAATGACTTCTCAAAACGTATACTATTATTAAATATGGAACAAATACGGAACAGTGAATTAACAAATGTAGCATTTAATGGCTTATTAGCGAATACCCACATAAAGACCATTCGGATCAAGGAACAGCACACTGCTAGCACCCAGAAGTCACCGTTGCATCTGTCTCAGCCACAGTCCCCTTTCTTTTCCCTGAAACTAGAATCTGACTTCTAATAATCATTTCCTTGCTTTTTAAAATGCCTTTATCATCTAAATACTTATTCCAAGTGCTATATTTTGGTTCTGCCTGTTCTGAACTTTATATATGTAGATTCACACACTTTGAGATAGCGAACGTAAATTCGTATGCCACGCTCAGGGTATAAATGAAGCTAACACAGGAGTGGGCGCCTGTGAGAGTCCACCTAAGACATGTACACTATGGCCATACGTTTACTGACACCTCTGAACAGGAAAGTTGAGATCTTAAATAACTGATGTGTATGACGGAGCAAAATCCGCATGTGTGTAGTTTTCTGGAATGAAGCTGTTGGCATCTGTCTTAGTCAGCTTGGGCTGCCATCACAAAATACCATAGACTGAGTGGCTTAAACAGGCACTTACTTCTCACAGTTCTGGAGGCTGGAAAGTCCAAGATCAGGGTCCCAAATTGTTACTGGTGGTGAATCCGTGTGGGTCTCCAGAAACTTCAATTCTTGCCTCCTCAGAAGAAAGAATTCAACTGAGGGGCAGAAGGAGAAACCAGGGCAAGTTTCTTTCTTTCTTTCTTTCTTTCTTTCTTTTTTTTTTTTTTTTTTTTTTTTGGTAGTTATGAGGGTTATTTTATTTCTAAAGCCGTATGTAGTCAAGTGTCATCATATGACAAACGGTAAGGGCAGCAGTCGTAAGGCATGGCCTAGGCACTTGGGAGCCCGCCACAAACCAGGGCAAGTTTTAGAGCAGGTGTGAAAGTTTATTAGAAAGCTTTAAAGCAGGAATGAAAGGAAGCAAAGTACACTTGGAAGAGGGCCAAGCGGGCAACTTGAAAGGCAAGTGCCTCGTTTCACCTTTAACTTAGGGTTTTATACATTGGCATACTTCTGGGGTCTAGCCAGGGTCCCTTCACTCATGATTCTTCCCTTGGGATGGGCTGTCCGCATGCGCAGTGACCTGCCAGTGCTTCAGAGGGGAGCATGCACAGTGTGTTCACTGGCGTTGTATGCGTGTTCACTGGCGTTGTATGCCTGTTCACTTGAGGCGTTCTTCCTTTACCGGTGCAATGTGCCTGGAAGGTCATATGCCGGTTAAACTCCGCCATTTTGCCTCTTAATGTGCATGCTTGAGCCCACTTTCCCAATTCCTGAGATCTTATCGGGAAGATGCTGCTCACCACCTTCAGGTGTTTTCATTTCTTGGTAGACTGCCTTTCCCTGGCACTGGCTGCAACCAATTATTATTTTACAAAGCCTGTTCAACAACCGCCTGATCATCATATGATAGTTGCCTGATATTCCTGATGAGGCAGGGGCCCTCTCCTGCCCTGCTCATGCCTGACTAGCTACCTACGGTAACAAAATGTCTGGGTGCTGGTAAGGGCCCTTTTTCTGGCTTGCGGACTGCTGACTTCTCCTCATATCCTCACATGGTAGTTGGGGTGGGTGGGTAGGGAGAAAGAGAGAGAGCGAGCTACTGCTCTGTTTTGTTTCTTTCTTTTCTTTTCTTTTCTTTCTTTCTTTCTTTTCTTTCTTTCTTTCCTTTCTTTCTTTCCTTTCTTTCTTCTTTCTTCTTCTTCCTTCTTTCTTCTTCCTCTTCTTTGATGGAATCTTGCTTTGTTGCCCAGGCTAAAGTGCAGTGGCACTATCTTGGCTCACTGCAACCTCTGCCTCCTGGGTTCAAGCAGTTCTCCTGCCTCAGCCTTTCCGGTAGCTGGGACTTCAGGCACAGGCCACCACACCCAGCTAAGTTTTATATTTTTAGTAGAGATGGGGTTTCACCATGTTGGCCAGGCTGGTCTTAAACTTCTGACCTCAAGTAATCCACCCGCCTCTGCCTCCCAAAGAGCTGGGATTACAGGCGTGAGGCACGGCACCTGGCCTGGTTTCTTCTGATAAGGGCACAAATCCCATCATGACGACCTCACCCTCGTGACTTCATCTAAACCTGATTACCTTCAGAGGCCTCACTTCCAAAGACCATTACCCTAGGCTTCAGCTTCAACCTAGGAATTTAGAGGGACAGAAACTTTCAGTCCGTAACATTCTGCCCGTTGTCTCAAGATTTATTACAAACATAAAGAAGCTCTTAAAGCTCTTTAACTGAAAAAAAATGAGTTCAAGCAAAGCTACTAAATGAAGTAAAGGAAGCTCAGTGGGAAAACTTAACCTGTGACAATCACAGTTTAAAATGTTAGTTTTAATATCATTTCTATAATAAAAATTCTCAGTGTTAGACATCAGTGGGAATTAGGAACTATTAATAAAAACCTTTCAATACAACAGAAAACTCTTTGCTCTTCTTAGCAAAAAAGATTAGACAGAAGCTTCACTTTATGGTGACGATTTAAGTACAAATCTAGTAAGAAAGCACCTTACTCCAGGTTCCACCTTGATCTCCCAAAATGTAGTCCCTGGCTCTGGTTTTCTCAAAGTAGCCATGTCAGCCGTTCCATTCTTCCAGGTGTTCCTCATGTAAATGCTAATTAGGGCCTCCGGTTTCAGGTCCGTTTCCTAACCAAGACTAAATTAAATTATATTAGTGCAACAGTTTTCCACACACCTACAAAACTTCAGGTAAATATCTGTGTCCATGCTATACAATAGATATATAATGTGAGCCATGACTACAAGCTTCATATGTCACTTTACATTTAATATTTTCTAGTAGCCACATTAAAAAATAGAGATGGGTGAAACTAATTTTAATATGTTTTATTTATACCAATACATCTGTCATATTATCATTTTAATATGTAATCACTATTGTAAACATTAATGAGATATTTTACAAACTTTTTTTTCCTATTAAGTCTTCAAGGTCTGGTGTGTACTTTGTACTTATTTATAGAACATCTCAATTCAAATGAGCCACATTTTCAAGCATCTATAGCCATATGTAGCCACTGTCCTGGACAGCATGGGTCTATGTAAGTGGCATCCAGAGGAGAGGAGGTGATACTGTCATTCTGTGGAGAGAATAGACTTTATCTGGTTATTTCCCATAAGAAATAAATATTTGTCAAAATGAAACACTTTAATTGAAGGCAAAAAATCAGGCTGAGTTGTGCCTAAATATCTGTGCATCTTTTTCTCCAGAAAATTAAGATAGTTGGCCTTGGCTGCAGTGTTTAAAGCTATACAAATTAGCATTGTAATTTGACGAGCATTGTAATATTGTAAGTTATGTACAGGAAAACTTGAAAACACATCACAAAATGGAAAACAATTGGAAAAAGGAATGGGGCAAGGGAAATATATTGAAAACCAACACACCACACCTTGCCTTTCATTTTAAACTAGAAATCAAATTATCTTTAGCATCCAGACAGGGTAAGAGGTTTAGTATTACATTGGCCAAGTAAATTCCGAAAAGGTCTCTGTTTTTCTTATCTGAAAATGATGACAACATATTTATAGCAGACAAAAGTGCTCCATATAGCGCCTGATACAGAATGCATATCCAGCGTTTTTAGTCTAGCGATTATTATTATTATTTTGAGATGGAGTCTTGCTCTGTCACCCAGGTTGGAGTGCAGTGGCACAATCTCGGCTCACTGCAACCTCTACCTCCCAGGTTCAAGCAATCCTCCTGCCTCAGCCTCCTGAGTAGCTGGGATTACAGGCACCTGCCACTACACCTGGCTAATTTTTGTATTTTTAGAAGAGAAGGGGGTCTCATCATGTTGGCCAGGCTGGTCTTGAACTCCCGACCCAAAGTGATCTGCCTGCCTTGGCCTCCCAAAGTGTTGGGATTACAGGTGTGAGCCCCCGCACCTGGCCTAGCGACTATTATGTTCTTATCATTACTATTCAATGCCAGACCCTAGGATAGAAGACATAGGCACTGGGCTAGGTGCTGGGACTCATTGGTAAACAAAACAGTCTGAATCCCCAGCCATGATGGAGTTAGAAGGCAGCAGCCCAGTGAACAGACAAATGTGTAACATCAGATTGTGGTGCTGCAGGAGAGGATGGGATGTGGTGATGGAGAAGGAGACTTTTTAACATTAGGTAGAGGTGGTCAGGGAAGCAGACTGAGGCTGGACATGGTGACAACCTTGTGAAGCACTGAGGGATGTGGTCCAGGACAGGGCCTCCCAGAGGTGGAGAGAGGCCAGACACTTCCAATTTTACCACTCCTGTGTTGTCAAAGAATAGAACCAGGCCAGGCACAGTGGCTCACCCCTGTAATCCCAGCACTTTGGGAGGCCAAGGTGGGTGGATCACCTGAGGTCGGGAGTTCGAAACTAGCTGGGCCAAAATGGTGACACCCCGTCTCTACTAAAAATACAAAATTAGCCAGGTGTGGTGGCGGGCGCCTGTAACCCCAGCTACTCAGGAGGCTGAGGCAGGAGAATCACTTGAACCTGGGAGGTGGAAGTTGCAGTGAGCCAAGATTGCACCACTGCACTCCAGCCTGGGCGACAGAGCAAGACTCTGTCTCAAAAAATAAAATATAAAATAAAATAAAATAAAATAAAATAAACCAAGACCAACAGAGCTTTTGAAAAAAAGAAATAACATGAAATGTTAAAAGCTGAGTGTATTTACTGACCACAAAGGGAACTCCTGGCCCTGAAGGAATATGCTGAGTATTTTGCTACAGGTGAGGTGGGGGATGGGACACAGGGAGATGGACACAATCTCATTGGGATGGGTGTGAATTTGCCAAATGTGGATGTGCAGCCCGGAGGAAGAATGCCAAGCTAGGTCCAAGAGCCCTTATCCCAGCTGACACAGGACCAGGCCAGAGAGGACTTTAGCGCAGAGAAAGATGAAACCCAGTTAAGGACCTGGAAGTAGTGAGGAGCTCCTCAGAAGAAGAGGACCGGAAGAGAACTAGTCTACATCAACATGGCAATTGCTCAGTCTGTCCCGGTTAATTGATTTGGTGCCATTAATTTGATCATCATTTATGTACATATGAAAGGTTAAAAATCCACCCCACTTCTAGTGCTTAGTACACACAATATCAGACTATCAAAAATGTTTCTTGCATTTTTCTAGGGTATAAAAATAAATACTGCCACATACCATGGTTGGTATTGTATATGTGTGATAGGAGTGTGTACACATAAATTTGCACACACATGTATATTTAAAGAATATTTTATCTTCTCAGCATTTTGGTATTAATTATTGCAGTGAGATCATGACTTTAAAACTTGTAACCTTCAGAGCTATTTGAAACACAGCCATATAAAAATCTTTTATTTTTCTAGTAGTAGTTTTAGGGTAAGTTAAGAGTTTTCCATTTTCAATCTTCAAGATCCGTGTTTGTTAATTAGATTGTCTCTCCAAACTGGTTTCTTAGAGAAGTGATCCCCGTGTTTAAAAATGAGTTCAAGTGTATTTAGAAACTTTGAGAGATTTATCGTTACATAGACAAAACAGTCAGGTCCTTGGATTTTTTTTTCCCACCGGGATATTTTTGTTATTACATGAACTTCTCAAGGAAAAAAGTTCCACAAGTGGGAAGTTGAAAAATCTGCAATCTTCTTTCTCTGTATCAAATGACGAAGTTTGTCTGGAGAGACAACAAGACCAGATATTTATTTTCTTTGTTGAACCAGGATGATGGGATAATTTTATGCTGTTTGTTTATGCTGATATTGGGAAAGCTAAAGAATTTGCATGCTGGCTTTTTAAAAGCAGTTAAATGTGTTGTACAAAATTTGGAAAATGTCTGCAAGTATGAAAAGAAACATAAAAATTAAAACTATTTATAATCATATTACCCAAAGAGGATTACTGCTAACATGCTGATTTATTTCCTTCCAGATACTTTTTTTACCCACTCTGCTTTTTCCTCCTAACAACAGACTGGTGAAAATTTTATTTTATTTTATTTTTTGAGACGGAGTCTTGCTCTGTCACCCAAGCTGGAGTGCAGTGGCACAATTTCAGCTCACTGCAAGTTCCACCTCCCGGGTTCATGCCATTCTCCGGCCTCAGCCTTCTGAGTAGCTGGGACTACAGGCGCCCGCCACCACGCCCGGCTAATTTTTTTGGTATTTTTAGTAGAGACGGGATTTCACCATGTTAGCCAGGATGGTCTCGATCTCCTGAACTTGTGATCCGCCCGCCTCAGCCTCCCAAAGTGCTGGGATGACAGGCTTGAGCCACCGCGCCCGGCCTATTTTTCTAAATACTATTTTTAAATGTCTATAGAGAACTTTATTGTAGATTGGTACCATAAGTTATGTAAGTAATGCCCTGTTATTGAACATTTTGGTCATTTCCAATTATGTATTTAGAAATACAGTAGTCCTCCCTTATCTGCTATTTTGCTATTTGGGGTTTTAGTTACCTGTGGTCAATGGGTTCCAAAATATTCAGTAGAAAATTTCAGAAATAAACGATTCACAAGTTTTAAATTGTGCGCCGTTCTGAGTAGCATGATGAAATCTCACACCATCCTGCCGTGTCCCACCGGGACGTGAATCATCCCTTTTTCCAGCAGATCCACACTGTCTATGCTCCCGGCCCGCAAGTCACTGAGTACCCTCTGGGTTATCACGGTGACTATCACAGTATCACAATGCTTGTGTTCAAATGGCTCGTATTTTACTCAACGATGGTGCCAAACACAAGACTTGTAACGTTGACCACTGGGATATGCCAAAGAAAAGCCATAAAGTGCATCCTTTACTTGAGAAAGTGGAAGTTCTTAATAAGGAAAGGAAAAAAATTGTATGCTGAGGTTGCTGAGATATACAGTAAGAACAAATCTTCTATTCATACAATTGTGAAGAAGGGAAAAAACATCAGGCTGGGCATGCTGACTCACACCCAGAATCTTAGCACTTTGGGAGGCCGGGGCAAAAAGTTCACTCTGTTACCCAGGCCCAGGAGTTCAAGATCAGCCTGGGTAGTATAATAAGACCTCTCTCTACCAAAAATTTAGAAATTAGCCAGGCGTGGTGGCACGTGCCTGTAGTCCCAGCTACTCAGGAGGCTGAGATAGGAGGATCGCTTGAGCCCCGCAGAGTGGAGGCTCCAGCTTGGGCAACAGAGTGACAGCCTGTCTCAAAAACAAAAAAACAAGAAAGAAAAAAGAAAGAAGTTTGTGTATACTATATTTAGAGTTCCATACAATCAGATGTTTATTAAACTCATATTTTAAATGATTATGTATGCAGATGCTTTCTTACCAAATGTCTGATTTAGATGATGAGGTAATGTCTTTCTTTCTTTTTTTTTTTTTTAAGCAGAATCACTCTGTCACCCAGGCTAGAGTGCAGTGGTACCATCTTGGCTCACTGCAACTTCTGCCTCCCAGGTACAAGCAGTCCTCATGCCTCAGCCTCCCGAGTAGCTGGGATTACAGGCACACATCACCACACCCAGCTACTTTTTTTTTGTATTTTTAGTAGAGACGGGGTTTCACTATGTTGGCCAGGCTAGTGTCGAACTCCCAACCTCAGGTGACCCACCCACCTCAGCCTTCCAAAGTGCTGGGTGTCATTCTTGACTTATAGGTGAGAGACTGATCCAATGATGTTCATCAAGTTAGTGGAGAAAGTCGGCCTATAATTGGGATTTCTGGTTATAAGGATATTTGGGAGAGCCTTTTCCTTTTTAAAAAAATTATCATTATTATTATTTTGAGACAGGGCCTCACTCTGAGGCCCAGGCTAGAGTGCAGTGGTGCAATCTGGGCTCGCTGCAGCCTCGACCTCCCAGGCTCAAGCAATCCTCCCTCCTCAGCCTTCCAGGTAGCTGGAACTACAGATGCTTGCCACCACACCTGGCTACTTTTTGTATTTTTTGTAGACTATGGGTTTCTGTATTTTTCCCAGGCTAGTCTTGAACTCCTGGGCTCAAGTGTGATAGGCTGGCCTCAGCCTCTCAAAGTGCTGGGTTTACAGGCATGAGACATCATGCCTGGTCACAGCCCTTTCCAACCAAAAACTTCTCAGATAATTAAAAATGACTGTCAGATGCCACTGTATTTACCATTTAAGTACTTAAGTAATATGTGAGATAAATTTGAGTTTTAAAATGCTTTGGTTATCAACGATGAATGCCTCATGAGACTTGAAAAAAGCATCAACTAATTACTTTTGTTTACTGAAATATTACTGGACTCTGCAATCTAAAAATAGTTAAACCTATTTCCATGTTGCTTCCCTTACTCAACTCCTTGAAGACAGTTTTTATGTCTCATCCATCTTTGTGGTTCCAGCTCTTAACACCACACTTGGTATTTTATTAGATACCAAAACTAAAAAGTCAATAAAGAATTAGTAGTTCTTTAATCCTTTGACAGAAGAATAAAACGTTATTTTTGGGAGAAAATATTGAATGTTTCATTCATTCAACAATGCAGCAAATACTTTTCCATATCTTACTATGTGATGGTTACAGTGCTACATGCTGGGAACAAAGGGAGATAAAACTCATGTGATCCCTTCTGTCCTTATGGAGTATGCAACCAAGTGAGGGGCTTAGATACATGTGCAGAGAACAATAGTAAAATTATGCATGCTATAACAAGGTAAATATGGAAAAGCAAACTTTGACCGGAGTTGAGAGGAGGAATAAGATTGATAAATGTACTGAACAATGAACTTGCAGGCATTATATTAAGCAAATGTGTAAGTGCAACGGAGCCAGAAAATATTATAGTAAGATTTCAGTGGCTTCAAAACATAGTTTCTCTTCAAAGTAAAGTGCTTAAAAATGTTGGTAATGAATTCAGAAAGCAACAAGTAGAGTTACTGGGCGGTGCTTTTACTGTCTTCTAGTGTATGCCCCAGATCAAGCCCTTGTCAGCGATTAGTAGCAGTGCTTCAAGGTTTACAGTCATGGACTAGATTCTTATTTTGCCATCTTACGCAAAAGCAGATCAGCAATCCTTTCCAAAAAGCAATAAAAACTGAGAACAGGGCAGCCTCTGAAATCTTATGAGATGAGGTTCCAGCTGATTGGAAGCAAGACTGCGTGTCCCACGCAGGTGCCAGTGCTCTCTAATTGTTGCAGAAAGGCAGAAGACTGAGATGTGGATTTATTGAGTACTGTCTGTGCCTGGGACTGTGCCCATGAAACCGTTCAGAGCTTCTACTTGCTGTGACCTGCTCAGGCCTTTCAGAGACGGAACATTCAGAGCCCATGTGACCTGAATGAGCGACATCCCCACACCCTACAAGGGCAGTCATGCAGGCAAGGACATCTGAGGCACCCTGGGATCTAAAAGAGGCAGTGCCCGGCAGCAGTAAGAACCCTTCATCGTGGTCCAGAAGAAAGACACTGTTGTGACAGTTTTGGGCAAGTCACTAAAATTCCAAGGCCACTCAAATTCAAATTCAGGTTCTGTTTCCTGAATCACAAAATGTGGCACATAAAATCTTCCCTCCTATCTCCCGAAATAATACAATCGCACATTTTGCACACAGTCAAGCATTCCACAAATGCCAAGTATTACTGAGACAGGAATGAGATTCAATATCAGAAAAGCAATAGTCCAAATGTTTTTTATACTCATTTCATTCTCCTTTTATTTTGTGACCTAGTATCAACTTCCTGGAATGCATTAAGGAGTTCCTTGTTTTTGAAAATATTATTCAGTGCATTCTTTGCTGCTGGTATTTTCTAATAACATTATTTGAAACATCAGCAGAAATGGCATCCTCCCTTAGGACTATCCCGATTAAAAAATGAACAGAATATTTACCTTACACCATCCTGTGTAAATACTGATGCTAAAACTCAGCCAGTGATTTCATCACTTTTATAATGATTTTACCAGATACCCCCATGAAAATACCTGTTAATAGAGATAAAATACCTGGTATAGAGATATTTCTGGGTAACATTTAATAGTAATAATTTCTGCCTTTCTTGTCTTTAAAATATAGAACTCTTTGACATGTATCTAAAAGAGAAGGCATGGAACCAGCTTTGGTACACAGCCTCCCTCAAATTCCATTAATGTGTTTTTGGCTGCATTGGGGTCAGCAGTGTAAATTCATTTTGTGCATATTTACTCATCACTTATGTGTGATGCACTCTTTTACGGAAACTCTTAAAATATCCTTCAGAGGATGAATCTTTGTGAAGTTTCAAAATGAAGCCACTGCAACTAATTATTAGATTGAACATAACTATTCTTTATACACAGATCTTTTTTTCCCTAACTATTCATGTAATGCATGTGATTTGTGAATATTTGAGATACATAGATAAAAGTAAAAACAAAACTATAAAACAAAAATAACTCCTCATATTAGAACCTGGGGATAACCAGTGAGAATATTTTGATATATCTGTATAAAAGTGAGATCATATGGCATATGGTATTATGTATCTGGCTTTTTTGACATTATATTGTATTTTCTCACATCAGTAAGTATCCCTTAAAAATGAATGCATAATATCCTATGATGTTTATATACCATCATTTAACCTAAAGTTTTTATATATTTAACAAGTCTATGATGATTTTTGCCTACATATCTGATTTTTTAATAACGGATATATAGTAGAATTATTAATTAGAGTAATGGGTATAATTTTTTTATGCTGAAAGTTCTCCTTTTGAAATAACAGACACAGTTTTAATACTAATGATCAAAAACATAAATAAAATCACCCTAAATTCTATCTTGTAAATATAACTAGAATTAACATTTTGATATATATCTATCTTTTCTTATTTAATCTAAAATATGATTTCCCATAAATTGAAGCTATAAATTTTAAAAATTTCCCCCAAATAGCCAATTTTCTCACCGTTACTTTTACAATAACCTACTGATTCCCCATTGATTTGTCTCAGCTCTTACCAAAAATGAACCAAAGGAATATCTTGGCCACAAATAAATATGGACTTTACTGGTTATTTTCCTTGTGATAAATGTTTGATAGATTTAAAGACTCCGGCCTCAATCAGCTCACCACTTCTGTGCCCCTCCACCCACTCACAACAGCTGTGAATCTGGAATGAGGTGGGTTCAGAGACCTCCCATTGGCGAACACCATAGAACACTCAAATTGGCTCTAGATCATTCACTCACTGGAAGAGAATTTTGAGTCAGTGCATCAAAGAGCATTGTCCTCTTTTTCTAGACCACTCTACTCATCCCATCCCCTCCTGATTCGCTCGTTCATTTTTAATGATCTCCCAGCAGGGGATGTTTACGCATAAAATCTATTAGACTTTTTTCTAGGTTTCTTAAAGGCTGATCTGGCTTAAACCATGCATCAAAATTAAAACTAAATTGACTTCCTTATATCAAGTTGAGCAGTAGCTTGATAAACATTATAGTGCATTAAAATCTCAGAAATAGATTATATAATAGCTATATTATTATCTCGGAAGCAAATATAATGCAAAAGAAAAAACAGACCTGCAATAAAGGCCTTAACACCTACAATTTTGTATTGGGGAAAAATGTTAACAATTTTAATCTGCCTCTATTGAAACAAAATATAAATCAAACCCCTCTTGAGCTATCACACATATATCCAATTCAAGAATTATTTATTTACACAAATTAACATTTGCAATGTGATTAATATGTTCTGATATGAAACCAGAAGACTAATACCAACTACTGTAACATCTACTAACATACTGTAAATGATTTACTTAGGAGTCTGCTCTAATAAAGTTCACCTTCAGCAGTTAGAGAAGCTTCCCCAAAGTCAGACTTGTTTTTACATATGAAACTGCTACGCTTTTTCAGTTGGATAAATCACTGAATTGATCTAAATAGAGTGGGCTGCTCTATGTTGTTATAAGCTCTTTTTGACCTCTAATTTTCCTGTGTATTCAAAGTCAAGAAGGACAGTACTTTTTGTTTCTAAAATCAGAATGGTAGTTCCTCGTTCTATAAGCAAATTGCAAATGATTACGTTCTTCATGGCCACCATAGCAAACCTTGTCCCATAAGAGATGACCTCCCACACTCTCACTCTGGGGCCTCCGGGAGAAGGAGGAACAAGCTATGAGTTAGAATAAAATTAAGGGATGATTCATTCCCATTTTGAAAAGTAAATTAGAAAAAGAAAAGAAATGGTGCTCAGGGATATGTGAAAGTCCCAAGGAACAGTGCAGACCAGAACCAGAGACCAGAGCAAGGTGGTGGATGGAAAGGAGGAAAATATAAATCAGAGGGCTCATTGGAATTACATTTGACTTAAGACTTTAGGTCAGACCAGGCATTAGGGGGCATACAGGTAAAAGATTGACTCAAACTTGGTGGAGTTACCAAACTTGGCCAAAAGGACTCCAAACCAAGATGAGATCATACATCCAAAGTCAGCAGGCAGGCCTACAAAAGCCATGGACACCAGAAAACAGAGTGACATGGATGTCTGCTACTTTCCCCTGACAATTATTCTTTCCTACTTCTGGTGGTAGCATGTCAATTTCACTCGAGAGACCTACCCTCTCCTCCTTGCTTGTCAGTCCTTTAGTCAACAGATCGGGCACAGGACCTAAGCCAAGCCAGTCAAGTGCCCTTTCCCAGGAATTTAAATTTTCAACTGGGAGTGTAAGGAGGTTATTCATCCTGACAGCAGTGCCTTGCAAAAACTTTCTGTCAGTTCTCGTACCTTGATTCTCACAATAGCCCTGGGGCTGTTCTTTTCTGAATTGTGTTTATTTAACTTTTCTTCAATTTCTATGTGCTGCCCCCATGTCATTCCAACAAATTCCTTTTTGATCATTGTGTTAGCCTAAATAATTTCTGTTGCTTGCCACCTCAAAACCCTGGCAAGATATCAGGAATCCAGACAATAGTCTAGCCAGAAGAACTGGTGGGTCAGCAACCTTCTACCTCAGCCAAGAAGCCTCTTATATGAACAAGTGAGGAGAGAAGTACCCTCAGGATCAACAAACGCAGACCAGCAAGTGCACTTGGGTGAACCCTGGCTAGGAAGCTCATCTGGCAGTTACCCAAGATGGACAAGGGAATGTGAGGACTGAGTTGCTGGTTAATTATTGCTTATCAGCAAACTGCGAGGCACTTCAACTTTTGCAGACATATGAGTGTCAGCCCTAGTAAAATTAAGATTGACTCAATCAGTCTCTAAAAGAAATAGTAACTATTGAAATATCAGTCCTTCTTAGGTGACCTTGAGTGCCAGCTTCATTTCAGCTTCTGCCTTGCTCATTGATGCCCCTCAAAAAGTGATCATTCTTACTTTTTTTTTTTACTAAGAAAGGCCTGGTCAATATTTTTGCTATGCTACTACATTTTGGTATCCATTTCCAAGTCTTTCTTTATTAATATATCCTTTAACTTTTTGGGGATCATGTTTCCTTTTCCACCAGCAATAACTTAAATTGTTACTTTACTATTTCAAATTACTCAAAATATAAAATAGTGAGGTATCAAGTTAATAAAACACAACAACAAAATTTGATTATCCTTAAAGTTCATACTGGAACCAGATAAACCAAATAGAGCATTTTAAGTATATAGAAAGACTTATCTTTTTTTCATTATGTGCATTTTAGAAAAATTCTCTCTAAACTTGTGTACACATTCTTGACCCCTCCTTTGCATGGCTGCCTCACTGGACTTTTGACATTAGGTTGCAGTTCTTTTCTTAGTAGTGGATTCAGTTAGCCAAATTGTAAAAAGCAAAAAGTTTCTGGCCAAGTGCAAGGTCTGATCAAACAAAGGATGGGTGGTTTGAGGTGCTTTGACACAGGGCTTTTGGCAGTTACTCCAAGTGTGAGTGCACAGTGCTGCCAAACAACATGCCAAGATCAGATAAAATCTCTATATGGACCAGTTACCTTTTAGCTGTAGGAGAAGAAGGGCAATTATACACATTGTTCTTGCTCTTGAATATAGGTAAGTTAGTCATTACTACTAAAAAAGCAATGGCAAATGTAGGTTTAAGATAGTGTGTTCCTCTTCATATGTAAAGAGAATATCTATTTAATTTATTATATAGTCCACTGATTTTCCCCTACTCCCATCACCATGTAGCTATTTGGTGTAATTGTAATCCCCACAGAAGAGAGTAAACATTCCTTGTCAATAGGGAAGAAGTAAAAAGAGAACTGAAATTCAGAAGGAAAGCCTTAGACTACTGCTTTTCAAACTTTAGTGTGCATGAGAGGGAGCTTATTTGAAAATGCAGATTTCCTGGCAAAAGCCCCAGGGATTCTGGTTCAGTAAAACTCTGGTGTGGCCTGGAAACCTGCATTTGTAACATCTCAGTTCATTCTGATGCAAATGGTCCTTGGAACTCTCATGTGGAAACACCTCCTCCGACTGACCTCCAGGTCCCTCTTGGACCTGGAATTCCAGACCCATGAGCTACTGGAAGTGTCCAGATAATGAAGGAGTCAGCATCTCCTACAGGGAAGGAGAACTCAACGCACGGGAGTGGACTGTAATTTGTTAACCAGAATAGCTGGTTGTGTGTTAGTCACTCCTTCTGTTTCTAAAGATTTGCCCCCCATCCTTGGGGTGGTAGTTGGAGAACAGGAGATTATTTGATTTGGTTTGATTTTTCGTATATGTTCAAGCTTCTATCATGCCCTCTATCACAGCACTGTTGAATGAGATAAGGCGCATTACATAATGAGAAGTCAAAGAAACCAAGAAAATAAAAATCAAACAGCTTTTGTGATGGTGTGGTTGATGATGACTGTCCAATAATGAGGCTTATGATGACACCATTGTCTTGGGTGTCCCACTGGGAATTAAGGGGAGATTCTGCTGTCATCCTTGATGCACAAGGCCAGTGTTGACAGTGGCATCATCACTTCTACTCTCCCCAGGCCAGGCTAGTGTGGGGAGCAGCTAATAGTGAGAGCAGCACAAAAGGAGTTTGAATTTGGTTGACCTGAAATTAGAGTTACAAAGTTTAGCCAGTGTCCTCTTCACAAGGAAGTTCTTCCCTTAGGCCAACCTTGGAGAATCCTGCGTTTGGTTTTATTAAGCAGGTAAGCAGGCTTCACCATCTGTAGATGTTTATAGGATTGGGATGGCATGAGGGAGAGTGTAGATCATCTGTTTTTGAGGGGGTATTCTATCACATTCAATGTTCTTGTTTCAGGACAGGTGAAGAATAGAAAAGGTCTTAGTCTATTCAGGCTGCTCTAGTAAAACATCGTAAATTGGGTGGCTTATAAATAACAGACATTTATTTCTCACAATTCTGGAGGCTGGGAAGTACAATATCAAGGCACCGGCAGATTTGGTATCTGGTGAGGGCCTGTTTCCTGGTTCATAGATAGCACTTTCTCATTGTGTCCTCACGTGGTGGAAGGAGTGAGCAAGCTCCCTTGGGACTCTTTAATAAGGGCACTGATCTGCTTCCTGGAACATTCAGTTAGAAAAGAGTTCGTTGAAACAGCTCCTCTCGATGGTATTCTCCTCACTCATTAGAGATTTTCTAGGTATTTTTAGTACACATGATGAACAGTAATTCATTTCTTCTATCTTTGTATGCAGGAAGACACACTGTCTTTAAAAGTTTAAAGCACCCTGCTCAGGATAATAGAGTAACTTTTCCATCTTCTTCATGAATCTGGATTCCAGCAACCTTTCGGATATTTACTTACCAAGTTGCTGGACTGGGTCTTCTGCAAACAGAAAATTGGAGAGAGGAGGAGGGTGAGGGTGGGGGGATGCTGATAATCACACAGTTCGAACTAAGAGGAGAATGGTTGCTCCAGGGATGCCTTTGAATAGAAATTGACTATGATGGCCTGGTCATGGCGGGGGAGAAGTACAGCAGCAGGGATGAGCTGTGTATGATCCAAATGGCTCTGCAAGCTGGTTTGCACATATATATCTGGATGGGGTTTCTTGCAGGGGAGGAAGGTTGGGGCGAAGACCCAAGAAATTGAGTTTTCTGTAAGTATACAGCCTTAACAATAGGATAAATAGGAATTTAGTTCTTGAGGCAGATCTCATAGATACTGGAAGTTATTTTAGAAATATGAAGGCTTATTGACCTCATTAGCCCATTGTCCCTTCAACAGTGGGAATTATAGCAGGTGCAGTAGAAGTTCTACCATTCCTGCTCCACACAACCAACCCATGTGTGTCCTAGCTCATGGTTTCTGCCTACTCAGCTTCCACTTCATGGTTTCTATTCATTCATGTCTTCTCCTTCCAGAGTGTCTGCCTTCTACCTTCTCTCTGTTTATCTCAGCTTCCCTTCCCACTACCAAGCATCTAATGCCCCATAGCTCCAGAGAGAATAGGATTGGTCTAACTGATCACTTTGTCTTCATCTTGGTAGAGCTGTTGAGTCAGGACATGCCACAGCACAGTAGACTCGCCTGCTTTGGTCCAGTCAGCTGTACCCAAGAATGTAGTTCGTAAAAGACAAACAGCAGCCCCCACTGTTTTGTTTTTATGAGGGCTAGAAGAAAAAATCCCCAAGCTACTACTTTTAAAAAATTAAAATAAATGTTAGTAACTCCAGAAATTAACTAATTGTTCTACTCCAATAGAAAAGTATGTTAAACCCAAATCTAGCAGCTCTTTTTTAGAGGAATCCTGGCTTCTTCACTAAATTTTTAAAGGATTTTGTAAAAAAAAAAAAAAAAAAAAAAAAATTCACTTTTAGTATCAACATCAGAATTCTTTTTAAGTATCTGGAGTTAGAAAGTGGTAACATTTGGACATTGTTTCCTTTTATCTAGGAGAGTTTTAGTCTGATCCGTTTATAAGCAGGTATTTAACACTGAAAAAGGACCCCAAATAGTCTTTTCAAAACTCAGCGAGCCATTGTGAGTCACTGGCTTAACACAAAATACTTTTACATAACCCAGGCCACCGAGAGGGATATCCGGTCAGGTCAGCTATTTTTAAAGCACTTCTCCCCCACTCCATCTCATGTAACAGAGTTACAGCAGTTTGCTTAGAAAACTGGCTCAGGTTCTGTGACTCATGGAATCAAAACCCAAATGAAATGTTTTTAACTTGTTTAAAACTGGAACCATTTTTACTTAAATGTGCTACACTACCAAATAAATAACTTTCTGAATTAGACACACATATATGCAAGCAGAATATAACTTTTGCACTGATATGTGTATGGTTTTATGTGTTGCCATATCATTTCCTAATTCATTAACTCATTCAAAAAATATTTATAAGGCACTTACTGTGTGCTAGGTGCTGTGTTATGGTTGAAGACATGAGAGTGAGCATGATGGACCTGTCCTCACAGAGCTTCCAGTCTAGTAAGAGTTATGGACCAAGAAATGGGCAATTGTAATGTTACATGATAGGACAGGAATGCAGTGACAGAGAATGCCTGCCCAAGGAGCATATAGAAGGGTGTCAGGAAACCCTTCCCAGAGAAAATGATGTCCACACTGAGACTGAAATCCAGCCAGGAAGGATGGGAGGAGAGAATCTTCCATATACAGAAAACAGCCCATGTTGGCTTGGGATTCTGTTTGAGCACCAGAGAGAAGGTGAGCATCTGGAGGGAGACAGGCCAGGGGAGGAAGGAAAAGGGAGCTGGGGAGGCAGGCAGGGCTCCATCCTGCAGGGTCATAAGAAGGAGTTTGACCTTGATCCTTAGAGGAATGGGGAGCACAGAAAAATCTTGAGCAGATCAGAAACATCATCAGATTTGTGGTTTGGAAAAAGGACCCTGGCTGTGGTGTGGGAAATGGACTAGAGGTGAGCAAGAGAGGAGGTGGGGAGAACACGGAGAAGCACAGGCAAGGTGTGGTGGTGATCCCGGTGAGACAAGGAGGTGGCCAAAAGGAATACAATGACCAAGAGGGTGGAAAGAAGCAAGCAGATCTGTGAGTTTTTTGGTCTAATCAACGTGATGTGGTGATGACTGACAGATGACTGTGCATGCTCCCAAATTTAGCATCAAAGAACTGCTCTCACCCAGAGACTTGTGCTACATTCGTATTACAAGTTGGTATCAGTAAAAAGCCTGTCCATTTCACTATATTAGCATGCATTTCTTTTATCAAGTAAGACCGGAATAACCCCGAGTTCTAATTTGCAGGCTTGAAATTGTAAGTAACCTAAAACTCTCCATTCAAAATAGAGTAAACAATTTTACATATATTTATTTGTTTCCATAATTTAAATATTTAGAAGTCATGGAGGTTTCAGGTGAGGCTGGACCTAGCATTTCAAAGATATCATCAAAGACCAGGTTTCCTTCCGCCCCTTGTCTTCACATGGTGTCTGCTTCATCCTAAGATTGCTTTCCCTCGTGGTCTCAGCCATACACTTCTCTGTGTTATGTCTGCTATGAAGACAAGCCATTTCTTATTCCCCCCAAATTATTCCCCCCAAATCAGGAAGTTTCCTTTCCCAGAAATCATCAGAGAAAAACTTTGGAGCTGCATGCTCTAAAGCCATCAAAGTGGCTAGGGAGATGGATGTGCTTCTACCAAGAGAAAGGAAGAAGGATGTCAGGTGGGAAAAAAAAGAACAGGAAATAGCAAACATCCCCTCCATTCACTACATTCCCTGGTGCATCTTAGCTGCAGTCACTGTTCATAAATGAGTTGAAAAATTCATCAAACAAGAATATATTGAGATAAATTTTCGTTTTTTAAATGCAAGGCACATGCAGGTCCCTCAACAGCTGGAGGTAACTCAAGAGAGTGGTGCTTCTCCCTTACTGCCATCTTGGCCTGCCTGCCCCATGATACTTTATTTCCTCTGCTGGCTCTGCAAACATGCCTTGAATTCCATTTCTTGCAGATCCTGACTCCCTTTTAAAATATGGACATACATGATGCTTCTCACAACAGTCTGTACCCATTCCTGAGAAACTAAAATGGAAACACTTCTACAGTCTAAAACAAACACGTAGATATATATGTTTTGTATATTATTTAGGAATATATACATATCAGTTTATTATTTCAGATCAAAATATGTAACAGAAGAACGACTTTGTGTATTCTTTGAGGTTGAAATGTATTACTAATTAAAACAAACTGTATTAATGATTTTCTACTATAAAAGTAATAGGTAGTCTGGGCATCGTGACTCTAATCCCAGCACTTTGGGAGGCCAAGGCAGGCAGAATGCTTGAGCTCAGGAGTTTGAGAGCAGCCTGGCCAACATGGTGAAACCCCATGTCTACAAAAAATTAAAAAATTAGTCGGGCCTGGTGGCACATGCCTGTAGTCCCACCTACTCAGAAGGCTGATGTGGGAGGATCGCTTGAGACCAAGAGGTGGAGGTTTCAGTGAGCCAAGACCGTGCCACTGCGCTCCAGACAGGGTAACAGCGCAATACGCTATCTAAAAAAAGATAGTAATATGTCATAATTAATAAAAATGTGCAAAATTCTGAAAAGTTAAAAGGAAGAAAGCAAATCATAGTTTCACTACTTAGGGACAATATCATTAATGTTTTTAGTATCTTCTTCTAGCACTTCTATTATGTATAGAATTTTTTAAAATATAGATGTAAAGGTATATGTGAAATTTTATGTCTTTTTTCTCTTAAAAATAGACTACATAAATAATATGTATATGGCCATGGAAACAATTTTTAACATTCAAATTTTCTCAACCAGTTTGCTCTTATTGGCTACTTGGGGAATAACAAAATTTTTATTATTATAAGTAATACTGCTATGATCATGCCGATGACACTCTGCTTGATTTCGAAGTACATTCCTTGTACACATTCTCAGAAATGGATTTTTTTTTTTTTGTAAAGGATGCGAAAGTTTAAGACTGTTGGCATATACAAAAGACCTATTTTCTGAATTCAGACTTTATGGAAAAACTAAAAATTTAAGTGGGTGAGGGGGGCAGGAAGTACAATAAAGAAAGCTAAGAAGTGTTCTGAAAAGCAGTTCACAGAATCACTCTTCACCAGCCACACACAAATGTTGAATGGCTCCATCCACAGTGCATTTATGGAGCTCCCCTGTTGGCCATGCCCCGTATCAAGGATTCAAATAACGTGCCAAGGGGCTGCAATGGGAGATTACAGTGACTCAGCAAATCAGAATGATCAGATTTCAAAGTTGGCCAAATAACTCATCTTGGAGACAGATGTAGCTGAAATGTTACATTATGGCCTGCAATAAACTTTATTCTAATAAAAGACAACTGTGTTTACAACTACTGGGAATATCTCAGGTTACCCTAAATGAAAACCATTTTCTTATTTTGGTAATTGTTAAGGCTAAAAATAAAGATTTTTTTTGTAATTAGTTTCTGGAACACTAATAATAAGACGAACTTAGAATATTACAGATTCTCTTACAAAACACAAAGATCTTGGAATAAATTTGGCAATTTCTTCAAGAGCAGTGCCCTTATCAAAAACAGACATTTGAGAATTGTGGAAAGGGAAAAAAATTATTGAAGGAAAGAAATTCATTTTTCCTTAGATTTCTCTGTGAATGTGTACAGTGAATTTCTTCATCTCTAAAGCAAATCTTTTAAAAGGAAGAATTTGCTCTAAATTCAAGCATTCATTTTTATCTCTCTGTGCTCAAGTATTCATTTTTATCTCTCTTTGCTTTTGGCACAGAGTATAAATGGTAATTATACCATTCAGATGCAAAATGTCATTGAAAAACAGATGGTAAATTAATCCCAAACAATTATTACTCCAGGTGCTGACTACCTATTTTGCCTTGAACAGCTTGTCTAAACCTAGTTATAGAATTGTGAAGAAGGCTAAGATTGTGTCTGGTGGTTGTCTTTCTCCCCTACCATTTTATTAAATATTTAATTTCTTCATGTGCACATAATGCTTTGAAATGTTAGATGTGGTTCAGCATACACTATCATATTTGACTTGCTCATTTAATTTTCCCCGGAACCTGACCAGGGCAGGATGAAAACCAACCCCAGGTCTCAGTTTCCTCATCTACCCTCTTTTCATCTCAGCTAATCATGGAATCAAATGATGCTGTATAAATAAATGTGATCCCCTGTCCCACCCTTGGTATTGGGACTTTGAAAGTCTTCAAACCCCACCACGATAGTGGTTGTATGGAGATCACTTGATGCTCCCAGGTGCCCCAAGTCCTCAATCTCTGCAAGTGTCCCTTGGGACTTTGCTGAGTGTGTGCTTGTGGTAGTTGTCGTGGTGAAGGGTGGGGAGAAGGTTAGGGGTGGCCTGGAGGGCGGGGAGAGAGGTTTCATTGTCCCCTGGGGAGTGAGAGTGAATCATGAACAATCCTTGACAAATTGAGTCAACCCAAATAAGAGTTTGGAACAGTGTTTCTCAAACTTTCTATAGTGAAGGAAGTTTTGTTTTGGTTTTTACATTTCCATTATATTGTGAGCCAATACTTTCTTAAAATATAAGAATAAATAAATTAAAATAAAATAAAATTAAAAGATATAAAATATAAACCCAAATATTTTATTTTAATCAGCATAAAATTGCTCTAGCAAATCACTCCAAGCTTTCTAAATGCTTACTTTCAATTTCTATATTTACCTTGTCATTGGTAAGAAACTGAGATCTATGCTTTGAGGTGCACTAGTTTAGAGAAACTGAATAATGCAATTAGTAAGCTTCACCTGATATGACTAAGCGCATCTCCTCCCTACAAGGATACATCTTCTTTCCCAGTGCTCATAGAGTATTTATAAAAATGGACCATAATTTGACCACAAAGAAACAATGAAGGAATTCTACAAATTAGATAAACATGTGGAATTGGATGAAGAATCAAAATCTGTTTACATTGCAATAAAATTTAAAACAACAACAAAAGCCTACCTATGCATTTTAAATCTTTTTCCTAAATAACTCTTAGTTTAAGGAAGGACTCAATGTCACAATGGCAGGATGTTTAAATAAATATTGAGGATGCAAAGATTAGAAATAAAATCCTGGCTGGGCGCGGCAGCTCGCACTTATAATCCCAGCACTTTGGGAGGCCAAGGCGGGCGGATCACAAGGTCAGGAAATGGAGACCATCCTGGAAAACATGATGAAACCTCGTCTCTACTAAAAATACAAAAATTAGCCAGGCATGGTTGTGCGTGCCTGTAATTCCAGCTACTTGGGAGGCTGAGGCAGGAGAATCTCTTGAATTGAGGAGACTGAAGTTGCAGTGAGCCGAGATCGTGCCAGTGCATTCCAGCCTGGCGACAGAGAGACAGACAGACAGACAAGAGGGAGGGAGGGAGGAAGAAAGGATGGAAGGAAGGAAGGGAGGAAGGGAGGGAGGGAGGAAGAAAGGATGGAAGGAAGGAAGGGAGGAAGGGAGCGAGGAGGGAAGGAAGGGAGGGAGGGAGGTAGGGAGGGAGGGTCCTATCGGTTATGTTCCAAAGAGTCTTCTGAGGAAAATGCATACCTGTTGTATCATCAGCATCCCAATAAGAAAACCATGACACACTCACTATTGGATAATTTGAGAAGAGCTTATTTATAGAGACACTGTTTAGAAAGGTGAGGTTAGAGTAAACCATCAGAGATAGTTCAACAGTCAAATTGTTTCCACCACTGTTCCCTTTCCTGGATCCAAGAAAGAGAGTGGTATTGAGTTGGCCACCCTGGTGAAGGGTGAGGGGCTGTAAGGGAGGGACCAGGTGCTCAAGGTAACCCTGCAGGGAGGGAGCCACGAAAGTAGAGGCCCTGACCTCACTCTGCTCCTTCCCTCTCTCTGATCTTTTGCCAGAAGCCTGAGAGCTCAGGACGCCCTTGTTGTGGGAGCCCCTCTCTGTGGTCCTCATGGTCAGCCCCCTAAGACAAGGAGCAGGCCTGGAAGGAGGAGTGAAAGTTATCTGGCACTGCTGTGAGCACACTCTTAATAAAATAAAGAAGGTAAATGCAGTAGCAATCAACTCAAAAAGTTTTCTTAAATTCAAATATAAAAAAATTGAAGGGGGAAATTAAAAAAGTAAAAAGAGGTGAGCACAAAAGAAAGTAGAAATGCTGTAAATTTATAAATATTGTGGCTAAGTGTTTGGAAAATACTTGAAAATAGAAAAATACTAGCTCTTCTAATCAAAGAAAATTAGAAAAACCAGTGATACACAAAACGAGAATATGGAAGAGACACATACAGGCAAAAGTAAAAATAATTTGCACCTGCCATGCTAATGCATTTGAAAACATGAATGAACTTAAATGATTTCCTGTTAGGGTATATACTACCAAAATTAAGAGACAGAAAATCTAAATAAACCAATAATCTTGGGGGAAAAAAGAAAATTTTCTATTAATTATCCTTTGAGGAAATTCCTACCCTAAAATTGTTATAAGTGAATTTTTTTCATTATGTCCAGAAATGACTGTTAGGCTATTCAACAGTTCTGGTGCATAGAGAAAAATGATGGGATCCTAACATTTTGTTTCCATTTTTTGTTATTTTACAAATCATTATAAATAGATTTTGAACTTGAGCAAAATAAGGCAGAAAAATAAAATCATAATCCCAAATCATGTAGGTATCCTGACAAGAAAATCTTGAAAAAAATTAGCAAAATAACATAAACCAATAAAATAAAAACTCAGTGTAATCATGCATTGAATAACAATGATGTTTCAAAGGAAGACACACCCCACGTGTACAATGGTGGCCCATAAGATTATAATGAAGCTGAAAACTCCTGTAGACTAGTGATGTGTACCAGTCCCAATGCCACAGTGCAATGCATTACTCCTGTTTATGGTAATGCTAGTGTAAACAAAACTACTGCACGGCCAGTCGTATAAAAGTCTAGCATGTGCAGTTAGGTATAGCACATAATACTTGATAATGACAATAAATAGTTTACTAGTTTGTTTACCATAATATACTTTTTAGTATTAGAGTCTATGCCATATATATGTGTGTGTGTGTATATATATATGTGTGTGTGTGTGTGTGTGTGTGTATATATGCTTTAGAACAGCCTCAGGCAGGTCAGGTCCTTCAGGAGGTATCCAGAAGAAGGCATTTTTATCATAGGCGATGAAAGCTCCATGCATTATTATTATTATTATTATTTTTTTTTTTTTTTTTTTTTTGAGATGGAGTCTCGCTCTGTCGCCCAGGCTGGAGTGCAGTGGCCAGATCTCAGCTCACTGCAAGCTCCGCCTCCCGGGTTCACGCCATTCTCCTGCCTCAGCCTCCCGAGTAGCTGGGACTACAGGTGCCCGCCACTTCGCCCGGCTAGTTTTTTGTATTTTTAGTAGAGACGGGGTTTCACCGTGTTAGCCAGGATGGTCTCGATCTCCTGACCTCGTGATCCACCCGTCTCGGCCTCCCAAAGTGCTGGGATTACAGTCTTGAGCCACCGCGCCTGGCCTGCTCCATGCATTATTGCCCTAAAGACCTTCCAATGGAACAAGAGGTAGAGGTGGAAGACAGTAACATTGATGGTCCTGACCCTGTATAGGCCTAGGCTAATGGGTGTGTTTGTGTCTGTGTTCTTAACAAAAAAAAGCTTAAAAAGTTAAACAATAAATAAATAATTTAAAAATAGAAAAAAGCTTATAGAATAAGGATAAAGAGAAAGAAAATATTTCTGTACAGCTGTACCATGTGTTTGTGGTTTAGGCTGTTATTACAGAAGAATCAAAATGTTTTAAAAATTAAAATGTATTAAGTAAAAAAGTTATAGTGAGCTCAGGTTAATTTATTATTGAAGGAAGAAAATTAGTTTTGATAAATGTGGGGTAGCCTAAGTGTATAGTGTGTATAAAGTCTACAGTAGTGTACAGTAGTGTCCTGGGCCTTCACATTCACTCACCACTCACTCACAGACTCACCCAGAGCAACTTCCAGTCCTGCAAGTTTCATTCATGGAAAATGCGCTATGTAGGTGTACCATGTTTTTACCTTTTATATTGTATTTTTATCATATCTTTTCTGTGTTGAGATATACAAGTACCATTGTGTTACAATTGCCTACAATATACAGGTTGATAGCCCAGGAATCACATCTGTTATGTACTTTTGATCTGAACCAATAAACCTATATATGGTTTTAGGTAATAAATAAAACACAGTTATCTATCTATTTGTTTGTTTCAGACTGCAGGTATACTATATAGCCTCAGTGGATAGTAGGTGATGTGGTTTGAATGTGTCCCCACCAAATCTCATCTTGAATTCTAGCTCCCATAATTCCCACATGTTGTGAGAGGGACCAGGTGAGAGGTAATTGAATCATGGGGGGTGGGTATTTATCATCGTGTTCTCATGGTAGTGAATGAGTCTCATGAGATCTGATGATTTTAGAAAGGGGAGTTTCCCTACACAAGCTTTCTTTTGCCTGCTGCCATATAAGACTGTGCCTTTTGCCTCCACCATGATTGTAAGGCCTCCTCCAGCCACCTGGAACTGTTGGTCCATTAAACCTCTTTTGCTTTATAAATTACCCAGTCTCAGGTATGTCATTTTTTTTGTTGTTTTTTGAGACGGAGTCTCGCTCTGTCACCCAGGCTGGAGTGCAGTGGCACCATCTCACCTCACTGCAACCCCCACCTCCACCTCCCTGGGTTTAAGCAATTCTCCTGCCTTGACATCCGAAATAGCTGGGATTACAGGTGTCTACCATCACACATACCATACCATACCATACCATACCATACCATACCATACCATACCATACCATACCATGCCATGCCATGCCATACTGAGTATGTCTTTATCAGCAGCCTGAAAACAGACTAATACAGCACGTTACACATCTAGGTTTCTATAAGTACATTCTATGATGTTTGCACAATGACAAAATTGTCTAATGACACATTTCTCAGAATATATCCTCATTTTAAGTAATACATAACTGTATACTAAAAAAAAAAAAAAAAAAAAAAAACACCAACATCAAGTAGCATTATTCCAGAAATGCAAAGTTGTTTAACACTTGCATTTATAAAATTGACCATGTTTATGTCAAAAGAGAAAGACATAGCCTTATCCCTAAGGTTACCAGAAAGCATTTGGGAAAACTTCCAGTCATTTCTCCCAACACATACACACCTATCTTGGAAAAGTGGAAATGGAAACAGGAGGATAAGCATAGTAGTTAATACTCTCTGAGCCCACTATTCTGTGCCAGGCATGGTGGTGAGGGTTCCCCCACACCTCCATGAGGCAGGTTACAACAGTTATCTCATTTCACTCACGAGGACATGGCAGAGAGGAGAAGTAGTATGTAAGGTGTGTCTCAAGGTTGGTGAGTGGTAGAACTGGGAAGTCAGCCTGGCTGTCTCGCTCTAGAACTGCGGGGTGACCCCTCCAATATATTGCTTCTCCTGCCTTCTCTGTAAGTTGTGGAAATCGTGTTTGTGCAGAGGTGAAGAACAGTCAAAATGCCAAATCCCTTGGAAGTGGCCACTGTTTGACTCTTCCCTCTTAGTGAGGCCTCACTTGCCAGCTTGTTGCTCTAAGGACTGTTGCATTTTTCTCTTGGTTGGAATAGATTTAATTCCGTTCTCAGCTATCTATGTGGGCCATCTTCTGTAAGCGATAGTGGAGGCAGCGAACTTCATGATTGTAACCACTCGTGCCATTGAAACCAAAGACTGGAGCCAAGATATTTGTTTCTGTATCAAGATTTAATCAAGCTTGGATTTGTGAATGGCCATCAGAGTCTGATGACAACCAGGTTCTTGACCTCAAATGCTGATTTTCCAAATTGTAGCAATACTTATTCAAAAATTCAAATACATTATATGGTTTATGAAGAACATAAACCATTCTGTCAATAAAGCTATGTGTCAAATGAACAAAATTAAGTTGAATATATTGTTATAAATACCTTGTTTATTTTATCATTCAAATGACGCATAGTTAGACATGTTTTTAGACAATCACGTTAAAAATTTCTTTATTCATCCATTCTTTTTTTAAAAACATGTTCGTTTAACAAACACTCCACACCGTATACTGCTGCTGGAGAAATGAAAATGAGTAGGAAAAAAATTCCGTGACCTCAAGGAATTCCCATCATGGTGGTAGGTTTTAAAAGTTTCAAAGCCAATTGTGTATCTGTTACAGTGAGATACATTTTTACAGGTTGACAGAGAAGAGCCTGTAAATAGTCCATATTTATGAAAGCCCCTCTTTTATTTATTTGAATTTTAACAGTTAAAAATCATTTCGATTTTGTATTGAAGGCAATGGGGAAGCAGTATAGGGTTTTTAGCAGGGAATCAACAGAGATTTGTGCTTAAGAAGCTCCTTTTAGAGGCAGGATGAAGTGAAGGATGGCTGGAAAGAGAAGTGAATGAATTAGAAATGGCGGCAACTGAGATGGCCCTGCTGAGTCACAGGAATTAGGGCAGGGGATGTGGACTTAATACCCTACCTGCCATCACGCCATCATTGCATCCAAACTGGTCGAGAGTAAGGATATGATCTTGAGCAGGGGATATCCCTCTCTACAAATATAAGAATGTTCACAGAAGACTCAAAATAGTGCATATAACACTTGATAATAAAATGGCCTTGCTGAAGGGTTATATCTTAATATTTTCCAAGTATATAAAATGTTCTTTTCTTTTTGTTGGTTTATTTTCCAGTGCAGAGTAACAGCTGTTTTCGCTCCTAAGGACAGATTAGGAGCAAACTGAATTGAAGAATGAAAAAATTCATGTTAGGCTCAAAGGAACATATGACTAGTAAGTGAAGGTTGGTAAGCATGGCAAGGGGCATTTGAGTAAGACGTTTATTATAAGAAAAATTCCACTTTCTTCCGGAGGATTTACCTGTGTAATTGCAACCTCAGTAGTTTTACAGCAGAGTTAGTTATGAATTTCCTTGTCTATTTCATCCCCATTCCTCCCCCAGGATTGGGTTGTTTCTATCTTTGATACTGCTTGGCAATCTTTACCTCTGAAAATTCTTGCCCCTGGCATACTATCATCCTAGAAAATAAGTATTTCAGAGATTTAAATATAACCAGGTAATCAATGCCCTGTTGTAGTTCACTGTGGCTCGTTCAGTCTGCAACTATGACTGGATCAAACAGACATAAGGGATTTGTCTCTAATCTGAAGCATTCCAAAGAGATTCATTTGAAGTTTTCCTAAAGTCCCTGAAAGGCTTCAGCTTGAGAAATAACCCAAGGTCAGGATTAATCCCTTACTTTAGTGTTTCTGCATTGTTGTCCACAACCCATAGGCATCAAAATCACCTGAGATCTTAAATGTTGAGATTCTTGGGCCCCGTCCAGACTAAACATTCATATCTGTGGTCCCAGCCTCAATTCAATGAATCAGAATGAAGACAGGTTGTTGGGAGAAGGGCAAGTTCAGAAGGGTTTGTGCTTTTAGCATGCATAGTTCTTGTGCATATAAAAATGTAAAACAAACAAACAAACAAAAAACTAGTCTGAAGGATGAATCATGTATCCCACAATGTTAATAGGAAGGCTGCAGCAAAAGCTTATCTTTATATATGTTAACTCATAAATTATACTGCATGTTTATTCACAGTCTAGAAGGTACCACATTCTGTAGACATATATGGTTTGACCTCATCACAGAAAGCTAGAAGTAGAAAAAAGCATAGATAGCTTTGCCCAATCTAAGAAAGCTGAAGACCAGAAAGACTGAAGCTTTTCCCAGTTGTACACAGCTGAATGCTGGCAGAGCCTGACTGTCACCTCACCATCTTATGATATTTCTTTTTGTGATCTGGATGTAGACGGAAAAGAAGAATAGGAACGAAGTTTGTATCTTTACATAGTGTGTATATGTAGATACAGCTCAAAGAAAGGGGCTTTTTTCCTTTAATCTACACTGACTTTCCATTAGAACATTCTTGAACATCCACTGCATTCACAAAGTCTTTCCTGGGTGCCAGCAACCCAAAGCACCACACTCTTCCCCATCGTCCCACATCATGCTGGTTCTACGCAGAGTTTTAACCCTTGATTGTTCAATTATTGGCTCTTGTCTCACTTCTGTTCTGCACAAGTCCAGTCCACACAAATTTTCCATTGTCCTAAGCACAGCTATAGTACATAGTCAATGCCTAAAGATACATGTAGATTTAAAAGTTGCCCTATTTTAGAAAACAAGGACGGCGCTGGGGCATGTTTCTAGTGTGCATTGGAGGCAGGACTAAAAATTCTGCCCAGACTCACAAAGCCATTCATAGCTGACTCTTCAGAAGTACAAGCAGGGCTAAAATGCTTGGGGTCTCAGTTGCAAATTCTAGAAACTTATGTACAGACTCCAAAAGCAAGCATCTTAGTTCTCTGTGATTTGTACTTGTAAACTTGTTTCTGTCATGAGTGACATGATGTGAATTTATGTTAGAGTTTACGGTTTCATTTACATGTTCAATTACATGTACAATTACAATTGAACAATTACATGTTCAATTACAATTAAATCTTCAATTACAATTAAATGTTCAATTACAAATGTCATATCTCCTCAACTCTCTGCTTATGTTTTGTTTGGTTTTGCTTTGCATTTATTCCAAAATGTTATTATGAAAATGTTTAAACAAGAAAATGGGAAGAAGGGTTCTTCTTAAGTTTAGATTAGAAATTATATTATTCGCATTTAATTTTAATGTAATAATGAAGTGCCTTAAGTATCTTTAAAAAGTTTTGTTTTAACAAATACATTTATTCTTATTAGATCGTGTTACCTTAATGACTCTCTTTTTAGAGCCAATCAGCTCGAGAAGAAAGAATCAAGATAGTAAAAGCTGAACAGTATTTACTTAGCATCTGTGTAAAAAGCAAGAGATTTTCTATGAGAAAAACGCTCTTATTTACAAGTTCATGAATAGTTTTAGGACACGAAACTTTTCTATTAAGGAGGAAAATAATTTCCTCTGTTGGTAAAATTTTAACAGTAGTTTAGTAGGAGTTGACATAGTTAAGTAGAATCAAAAAGCAAAATGCAAAAGCCCAATACATTTTGGGTAGAAAAGGCAAAATTGTCACATACCAGGCTTACATTGTATTTGCCACTGTCCTCTCAGTCAATGGTTTTTATTAAAGTCTGAAGGCACAGAAAGAAGAATGGTAGCAATGTATTCGTTTCCAGTTGACCTTGATTTCAATAGACTGTGAAATCCAAGGTGTGGGGTCGTGTGTTCAGAGAAACAAGTAGTTCATTCTAAAAACTGAGAAATACCTAATGTCACTATAGACACCAATCAGAAACTACCAAATCCTTTTCAACTGTAAAGCAGAAAGGATTCTGAATGGAACGAGAGATTTAAAACCATCTGTGGGACTCAAGCATTTCAATTGTATGTGTTTTTCCTATTGAAATTAATTACTCTTGCCTATTGGAAATGGATAGCCAGATTTATTTTGTTCTAAGCACTTCCTGATCCCAAATGAAGCATTGGTCTAGTTTGCTGTTACTTGTTTTGACATATTTTTCAAACACCATGGAATGATGTATTATTAACTAAAGTATTAAATGGAAACTATAGTACACTTAAAATACCAACCTTTAACCATTAACCTGAATGCTGGTAAAAGGACTTCAAATGATTTTCCAGTACACTAAGCCCTATTTAGCAGTTTGATTTCAAGGTTGGTTAGCAACACAAAAATCCAGGTGCAGAATTCCCTTCCAGAATTATTCTTGCTATTATATGCTATTAAGTATGAGTTCATTAGAACTTGATGTTTTGAATGTGTTGTAACACTGTAGGGTGTCTATATTAGAGCATAAGAGTTCTAGCTTGCCTGTGGTATGCAATTCACCTGTATTCAGAGAGCTGTGTAATTTACACTTGTCTATATTTATCTTGTGACTGTTCCCAGGCTTTTTTTCAGCTTTCATTGTTCTTCCTATCAAATGTTACCATTTCCAACCATAGGTATTTCTTGAAGTCCTAAATAATCATGGCTATCTTATTTTGGTATCCAAAGTTTTCTACCTATAGTGAACTGATAATGCTGGTATGCTGGGTTAAAAAAAAAAAAAAAGTATTAATGCTACAGTAGCAAGTCATTTATTATCTCCTAGTTTTATTTTCAGCAATAATATTCCACAAATATTTACCACATATCAAACCTATTCCCCTAAGATATAAGCCTCTTGAGCATGAGAATTTTGTCTAATGTTAATTGCTGGATTCCCAGCTCCCAGACCAGTACCAGGGCTTAATAAATATTCATTGACTGACATTCAGCCTATATAGAATCTGGGGATGTGGAAGTGGAAAACATGATAAGAACCTTTACAGTATGGAGTTTACATTCAATTAATACCACTAACATTGAGTGGCATCTTAATAATTCATAGTAGACCTAAGTTACCTGGATTCAACTCCAAGAATCCAAGATCCAGCATTTACTAGCTGGGTGACTTTAAGAAAATTACCTAGTGTTTCTGTGCCTCAGTTTTCTCATTTGTAATATGCAATAAGAATTAAATAGTTATTAGAAATAATGTACTTAGAACAATGTCTGTCACATAAGCATTCAATAAATCTAAGCTACTCCTTTTAGCTGCCTCCTGGTACTGCTTCTATTGCTCTCTTTTCTTCATTTCCTTCTAGCTTTTTCTCTTTCTCCATCTTATGTTCTCACTATTTTTTCTTCTCTTTTTAGGCTTCATTCTTCTCCTTTACTATACTTCCGCCAGCGACTCTCACAAACATTGCTTAATCTTTCTGATGATGCTCAGGGTTAGACTCCACCATATACGAAGGGACCGGTGCAAATGATGGCTCAAGCAGGACAGATTGTCTGGGATTCTAAAGACAGGCTAACAGAATTCCTTGTTGCCATTTTCCTTCTGAATGCCTCTGTCTTAGCTTAATCCTATTAACCAACAATTGCCTAGCTGGACACAAGTACCAAGTAGCCAGGGATTTTCAAATTCTATCCCCAGATTTGCCTCAGCCACACTTTAGCTCTTAAGCCGTTCATGCGTAGCCTCCATATTTAGTCAGGGAGACCTAAAATGTTCCTTTACTGTGTATCTGGATCCTCAGAACAAAACCTGTAATGTCAAGTGTGTTTGTGAATATGTGTACATGCATAATCACAATCCTCCAAATGTTTAATGTTTCCAATGTACATGACTAACGACTGGTCATATGCATGGGCATATATATAGTACATGAAATTATGTGCAGGTGCAACAGCAGTGATGAAAAACAGGATTCACATGTACTTTTGGTTCAACTTTTACAATGAGTAAGTGAAAAATATGGAAACATTTGATTATATTGCAAATAAGGAGCAGAAGTTTCTTTAGAGAGAAATGTAAATGTGGTTACTTTACAAAAAATTAGCATACTTCTGTATACAATCTTGAAATTCCAAGAGCCGATATATTCTTTTATTTCATAGTTTAAAATAATCTTATCTGTACATTAAAAATAAAGACTACAAGAAAAGTTATGAGGTAATGTGAAGTTATGCATATGTTATTCAGCTCATTTTGGCTACCCCATAATGTATACAAATTTCAAAATATTAGGTTGTATATGAAATACTGTATATATGATGTTCTATCAAATAAACATAAATTAACTTTTGAAAAAGATCAATAATAAGAGTACATTGTTCTAGATTGCCAATCTCTGCAAGGCACAAACATGATATGTTCATAACATAGGAGGATTTGCTTTTAATGCCTTGAGGCATACAATGCTTTTATAATATCTCATAGTTATAGAATGAATATTTTATATTAGAAATTATTTTTATCATTGTACATGATCCCAGACATGTAAACATTTTCTTGATAATATTTATTTATAGCTAAAATTATTATTAATTAAATTAAAATAACATGGAAATAAGTAAGTAACTTCAATAATAGCATTACATTCATTTATCAATAATAATATATTACATACAACATTTTAGGTCTCCCTGACTAAATATGGAGGCTACGCATGAACGGCTTAAGAGCTAAAGTGTGGCTAAGGCAAATCTGGGGATAGAATTTGAAAATCAATAATAATTTATCACATACATTTATCAATAATAGTATTACATTCCTTCTCACAATGCTTAAAACCCATATGACTATACAACTTAATTCAACAAATATTTTTTTTTGAAATCTACTAAGTTCAAAATACTCTCTTAAACATTTCATGAGCTTTAAATATTATTAAGACAGTCTCCACTTTCAAGGAACTTCTGTTTTCTTAGGTATAAAAAGACAAGGACCCATGCCACTAAGTAAAGCAGCATGATGCCAAATGTCATAAGAGCAGTGTCTTGGCAAGTTGATGCATCGTATCTGGGGAGATCAAGAGCAGCTTAGCTGAGGCTTTAGGGCCATGGTTCTCACCCTGGACTCTACAAGGAAAATCATCTGGGAAACTTGCAAAAATACTGATGACTGGGGTTTTGATTCAACACGTCTGAGCTGTAGCCTGGGCATTAGGGTTTTTAAGAGTTCCCCCAGGTGATTTTTTTCGAGATGGAGTCTCACTCTGTTGCCCAGGCTGAAGTGCAGTGGTGCGATCTCAGCTCACTGCAGCCTTCACCAACCGGGTTCAAGCGACTCTCCTCCCTCAGCCTCCCGAGTAGCTGGGATTACAGGCACCTGCCACCACACCCGGCTAATTTTTGTATTTTTAGTAGAGACAGGGTTTCACCATGTTGGCCAGGCGGGTCTCGAACTCCTGACCTCAAGTGATCCACCTGCCTTGGTCTCCCATAGTGCTGGGATTACAGGCCTGAGCCACTGTGCCCTGCCCCCTCAGGTGATTCTAATGTGCAAGCAAGTTCTCAGAAAAATTGAAAAATCATCTTAGACTTTGGTTCTGAAGATTGAATGAGATTTTGATAGGCTCAGGTGGGAACTGAGGAGAGGGAAGGAAGGACGGCAGGAAGAGAGCCAGCTGAGCAGAAAAAAGTGAGTTCCTTTGGGAATGCCGAAGAGTAGGAGGAAATGGCTGGATCCTTCCAAATGTGGCCCATGACTTCACACCAAGAGATATGTATCACGTGAGAACTTGTCAGAAATGCAGGCTCTCAGGTCCTGCCCCAGACCTAGTGAGTCCAAATCTGTGTTTTAAAAAGACTCATGGGTGATGTCTGTGCACGTGGAGGTTTGAGAAGCTTGGGCTTGATCACAGGGTAACAATAATGACGAAAATCACTGACACTTACACACTCGTATGCAGGTTTACATGTCTTAGCTAAGCCTCATACCAACCCATAAGGAAGTATTCTTTATCATCGCCCCATTTTCTAGACGAAGACACTGAGACTCGGGTTTGTTTGCTCATCTAGAAAATAATGGAACAGAGATTCAGACTCAGACCCCTAACTACGACAAAGCACTTGCACTGCATTCTTGTACTATGTCACCACTTTTGTGGTTAGGAGGAAGCCCAGGAGACACCCTGGAGTGGAGAGGAGGGCTCTGATACATACTCCAGAGGAAATCCTGAGTCCTGGGCCAGGAAGAGTAGGCCTGTGAATGGGGCGGGGCAGGGGAGGGGGCCCTATCCTACCCTCCAAGCCAGAGCTCAGAAAAGGTACCCCTAACCCTTTCCACTCATCATCTCTTGCCTTTCATTCCAGGTTTCTAAACTAAGAGAACTTCTTGGTGCCTTAGAAAAAGAGTTCTAGATCCCAGCACTTTGGGAGGCTGAGGCGGGTGGATCACGAGGTCAGGAGATCGAGACCATCCTGGCTAACACGGTGAAACCCCGTCTCCACTAAAAATACAAAAAAATTAGCTGGGCGTGGTGGTGGGCACCTGTAGTCCCAGCTACTCAGGAGGCTGAGGCAGGAGAATAGGGTGAACCTGGGAGGCGGAGCTTGCAGTGAGCCGAGATCACACTACTGTACTCCAGCCTGGGCGACTGAGCAAGACTCCATCTCAGAAAAAAAAAAAAGAAAAGAAAAAGAGTTCTAGGAAAACAACCAAGAAAGATAATAACCCCACAGAAATGGAATACCTCATCACCAAACTAAAAATAAAACACACACTAAAAAAATGCATTTTAGTATAACATAAAAATAAATATATCTTCCAAATACTTCTCTCTTCTTCACTTCTTGTTTATTTCCCTACATTCTCCCTCCTGTCTCTCGTAGCCAAAACACAAGTTCAGTGGCCCACTGCTTGCAGAGTCCAGTTAACAAGAGTGTGGTCTGATATAATTAAAGTGACTTTTTCTTCCAAACCTAGCTTACGGGAAGGAGTACGGTACAGGCTTCCCGCCTTAAGGGTACTGCTTCGCTTTTGGAGCAGAAAGCAGGTGCTTTTAAAGGGCAGGGGGGTTTGCAGGGGCAGAAGTGACTAGTTAGGGGTTCACATACACACTTTGGTGCTTTATCTACGGGCATTGGAGCTGTTGTCTTCATGGGCAGAAACAGGTCGCAAATGTGGCCAAAAACTCTCCAGGTGAGACAGAGTTTCACAGCAGGCATACTTTGGGTTGTAAATTGGGTGTTATCTCTCAAAGCAATCCCCTGGTGGGGGAGATTTCTGCTCTGGAGCTTCTAAGCCCATAGTTGGATAAACCTAGGGAGTGTCTGGTGAAGGCGAGGTAAAGGGCTATAATTGAAGGGGCAAAGTAGTAAGTGGGGAATAGGGAGAAATGAAGAAAACAGAAGAAAAAATATTAAAAAATAGTAATGCATTCTCTTCTTAGAAACATTGGAGTATTGGTTTCTCTCTGTCTCTCCCCCTCTCGCACACACACATGAAACCGCCTTTGCAAAATTATAACTGAGGAAATTATGACAGTGAAAGAAATCAAACCTAACCAACTCTATTTTTCTTCTAACCCTTAAACTGCCCTTGTTCATTCCTGGGCATAGGCCGAAATAACTTTGGGAAGGAATTTAGTTCATGGTTTGACTCTGAAATGAAATTGACAACAGCCCTTTCCCAAAAAGACCCCCTTCTTGCCTGGGGACCAGTCTGCCTTTGCAGGATTAACAAATTAGCTACAAGATTAGAAATTACAGTTTCAGGGTCATGCAGCCTCTGGCTCCAAGAGTCCGAACCTCCCCAAATTGCTCCTGGGGGTAACATCATTATTGTAAAACCTGAGATCACTGCTTGAGATATTTTGCAGACCCTGGACTCAGTGGATCAGCTAACATCACCTAGACCTGTAATCTGGCCCAACCCAGTTGTGCTAATGTACTCACGAACAGAAGACATTAAGAAAACCTAACTCCAACCCCCCACAATTCCATCTCCAACCTGACCAGTCAGCTCTCCCCACTTCCCAAGCCCCTACCTGCCAAACTATCTTTAAAAATTCTGATCCCAACATGCTTGGGGAGACTGAGTTGAGTAATAATAAATCTCCCGTCTCCCGCACAGCTGGCTCTGAGTGAATTACTCTTTCTCCATTGAAATTCCCCTGTCTGGATAAATCAGTTCTCTCTAGGCAGCGAGCAAGGTGAACCCATTGGGCGGTTACACACACAGACACACACATACACACACACACCCCCGCACATATATAGAAGGAGGTAAGTACAAAGTTCTAGAAAGAGGAGCAAAAAGCAAAAAGTGGAGGAGGGACAGAAACAAAAGAACTTAATGCTGTGTGCAAATATTTCAAATATATTAAAAATTTCCTAACGTTTTCATGGAATTTTTATCTTAAATGGCAAGAGAAGGAAGGAAGAAGGAAAGAGAATACCAGTTGAGGAATTCCAAGAGAAAGCAGAAGGAAAGGGAAGCATTACAAGCAAACTTTTGGAACCTCATTTTTTTGCCTAAGCCAGATGTTTTTGAATGACACAAAACATGACTTGAGAAAAAGTGGCTCTGCCCAAGCATGGTCATACGTCACCAGCACAATGCTAGTCCCTGTTAAAACAGGGGTACTTGGAAGGTCATGCCAGGATAATCTTGGGGATTCCCTAAGAGTGTGTGACCTATGTTGCGTCCAGCTGGCTCTAGATGGTCCAATTCAGATGCATCTGCTTTTCCAGTGGACCATCTAGAATGTCCGTTCTTGCTCCCTTCACTCCAGCCAGACTGGCCCAGTGGCCTTAGGTCCTCAGCAGGCCTGAACCTTTTACTTCTGGACTTTGCTTGTCATCCCCCCTGCCTGGTATATCTTCCCCAACAGATCCCTTGTTTTGAATCCTGCTGTCTCTGTAATGCAGTTCTAGCCCCACCTCTTCTGTGAAGCTTCTGTGTCCCAACCTTCTGGGAACTCCACCTCCTCCATGTTAGAACATTAAAAGATGGGACCCAGGCCGGGCGCGGTGACTCACACCTGTAATCTCAGCACTTTGGGAGGCTGAGGTGAGTAGATCACCTGAAATCAGGAGTTCGAGACCAGCCTGGCCAATATGGTGAAACCCCATCTCTACTAAAAATACAAAAAATTAGCCGCGTGTGGTGGTAGGTGCCTGTAATCCCAGCAACTCTGGAGGTTGATGCAGGAGAATCACTTGCACCTGGGAGGCAGAGGTTGCAGTGAGCCGAGATCGCACCATTGCACTCCAGCCTGGGCAATAAGAGCAAAACTCCATCTCAGAAACAAACAGACAAACAAAAAAGATGGGTCCTTTACTCTGTCCTGTTCAGTTTGTTGTTTCTATATGGATATGTTCTGACCAACTCTCAAATGCATGATGAAGTGAACTGGGTGATTGAGATGTTAGGCAAGTTATTAAGTTTTTCTGTTTGTTTGTTTGTTTGTTTGTTTGTTTTGCTTAGCTTTCTTGTCTGTAAATTGGGAATAATAATACAACACACTTATAAGACTGTAAAGATCTAATGAGTTCCTGTAAGTAAAGTGCTTGATATAGTGCCAGGCACGTAGTAAAAGCTATCTGTGTTACTTATGAGTCTAACCACCTTTGGGACATTGCTGAACCAAATCTTAACTGATGTTAAATACTGTTGCAGAAACAGGACAAAGGCTCCAAAGTATCTTTGTAGGTCTCTTTAATAAGCATTGCAAAGCTATCCTACATTATTAAGTGCAACATCCATATGAAATGATGTACATACTATCTGTGCACAGTGTAGAGAATACAAAATAGGCTGGGTGTGATGGCGCACACCTGTAATCCCAGCACTTTGGGAGGCTGAGGCAGGCAGATCACCTGAGGTCAGGAGTTCAAGACTAGCCTGGCCAATGTGGTGAAACCCCATCTCTACTAAAAATAAAAAATTAGCCAGTGTGGTGGCATGTGCCTGTAGTCCCAGCTACTCAGGAGGCTGAGACAAGAGAATCATTTGAACCCGGGAGGCAGAGGTTGCAGAGAGCCGAGATCAAACCATTGCACCCCAGCCTAGGCGACAGAGCGAGACTCCGTCTCAGAAAAAAAAAAAAAAAAATACAAAATAAACACCCAAGTACACATGTACACATGCACGCATGCATGCAGATGTACAAATATGCATTAAGATAGAGAAGCAGTAAAACTCCAGTGTAATCTCCACAACTGCATTCCCTTCTCACAGCGCCCCCACCATCAAATACAATCCAGAATTTTATGTGACCTATTTTCTTACTTTTCTTTGTAGTGTCTCCCCATAAATACTTATTCCCAAACAAACAAAAATATATATACATATATTAGTTTCACCTCTTGCGGGGGGAACTCTATATAAATGGAATCATACTGCACGCGTTTGTTGTGGCTTACTTTTTCAGTGTACGTGTGTTTGTTTTCATCTTCTATGTTAGTTATAAAGCTGTAGTTTTTTTGTTTTTGTTTTCATTTTTGTTTGAGACAGAGTCTCACTCTGTCGCCAGGCTGGAGTACAGTGGTGCGATCTCGGCTCACTGCAGCCTCTGCCTTCCGGGTTCAAGCGATTCTCCTACCTCAGCCTCTTGAGTAGCTGGGACTACAGGCACATGCCACCATGCCCTGCTAATTTTTGTATTTTTAGTAGAGACGGGGTTTCACCATGTTGGCTAAGATGGTCTCGATCTCTTGACCTCATGATCCGCCCATCTCGGCCTCCCAAAGTGCAGGGATTACAGGTCTGTGCCACTGCGCCCGGCCCCATAAAGCTGTAGTGTATTCATTTTCACTGCTGTATAACATCCCATCCTATGAATGTAACAAAATTTGTTTTTCCATTCTACCATTGGAGCATGCATGGAGTTTCTCAGTTTTGACTATCACAAAGCCACTGTGAACACGTTTGCACATTTGTCCTTGTGCAAGTATGTCAGGGTTTCTCCAGGAAATACACCAGGGTGGAATTGCTGTGGGGTTGGGATGCATATACGTTTATCTTTATTAGGAAGTCCTGCGTTCATGCTGGAAATCAATTTACAGTCTTACCTGGAGGACATAGGCGTTCTGGTATCTCCTTGCCTTCACCAACATTTGGTGCTGTCAGACTTGATTTTTTATTTTATTTATTTATTTATTGAGACAGAGTCTTGCTCTGTTGCCCAGGCTGGAGTGCAGTGGTGCAGTCTTGGCTCACTGCAACCTCCACCTCCCAGGTTCAAGCAATTCTCCTGCCTCAGCCTCCCAAGTTGCTGGGACTACAAGGGTGCACCACCATGCCCAGTTAATTTTTGTATTTTTAGTAGAGACGGGGTTTCACCACGTTGACCAGACTGGTCCTGAACTCCTGACCTCAGGTGATCTGCCTGCCTTGGCCTCCCAAAGGGCTAGGATTACAGGCATGAGCCACCGTGCCCAGCCAGACTTGATTTTTGCCAGTCCGGAACCCACTTTTAGCTTTTGCCAAAATGATGTGTGTGAAGGCATACCTGAGTTTGGATTAAATGTGCAGTTTTTCTGATGACTTATGACACTGAACATGTGTTTATATGTTTATAGATTGTTTGTGTATCATCTTCTGAAAAATGACTGCACATATCTTTTCTGGTTTTTTGTCTTTTTCTTATTGATTCTTGGGCACTAATTCTTTGTTGGTTATAGATGTTGCAAATATATCACAGTTTGTGACTTATGATATCTTTTGAGAAACAAATTCTTAAATTTTAACGTAGTAGACTTTATCCATCTTTTCCTTTATAGTTTATGTTTTTGCATCTTTTTAATGATATCTTTTCCTACCCCAAGGATCATAAAGATACCCTCTGAAGCTTCCCCCTAAAGCTTTTAAAATTTTGCCTTTTTCCATTTGAGTCCTTAGTCCATTTGACATTGAACTTTTATGAGCTAGAGAAACTTTGCATTGTTTTCTGTATGAATGACCAATGCACTCAGCCTCTTTATCTGTCCTTTCCCCAGGAAATCTGTAGTGCCAGGTCTGCCATATGTGAGGTTTCTATATATGGAAGACCCATTTCTGGGTTCTTTATGCTGTTCCACTGGTACATTTGTCCATCTGTACACCAACACTGCAGTATCTTAATTACTATAATTTTTTACTGTAAGTGTTGGAATCTAGAAGGGCAAGCTTCCTCCTGGACCCCTCCCATTGCACTTCCATAGACATTTTAGAATGGTGCTTTACATTTTTTTATGACTCTTGGACATCCCCAGTGCATGTTATTGCTCTTGTCTTACAGCAAAAAGAACATCCTTAGCTCTCACTCTGAGGCCACAATGTAGGGTGAACAGCCATGATTTAATGAAAGCAGTTGAGAGGTTTCAAAGTCAAGACACAACATTGCCTTCTTGACTAATTGGAGACTATAAACCTGCTTAAAGTCAGACTAAAGACCCTTGCACTAAACATGGCTCTGGACTCAGTAAGAATAGCCTTTGTCGTTCATAAACAAACCTGTTTTGGTCAAACTTTTTGGTTTGACATTTAAAACCTTGTAAACATAATAACTACTTCCTTTCATCCTGACCCAACTTGGCTTCCTCCAAAGCAAATCAAGGTCACAGTGCTATTTTAAGGTACAGTGAAAATTAAGTTTCTTAAGATGCCTTAAATAGCTGAAGCGTAGGCTGAAACAAACTGGAATTAAATGAAAAGAGACCACATGTATAAGAGTGTGGAGATTCAGAGAGGGTACTTAACCAGCCCAAAGTCACACAGTCTGAAAAACTCAAGTTTCTTTGCTCTCTGTTCCAATTTTTTATATTCTATACTAGGTGCTGGATGACTTTCTTTGGAGAGTAAAAGAGCAAATATCTTAGGTTTTGTGGGCTAAGAGGCAAGGTCCTCAATTCTTCCAGCAACTGTTCCCCTGGAAAGACTAATATTCCTTTTATATCTAAAAATGTAAAGCCATTATTAGCTCAAGGGTCCTGCAAAAACAGGGGGAGTGGACTCGATTTCCCTGTAGGCTGTAGTTTTCAACCCAGGCTCTAAACCATACGTAAGAGGTATATATTCTTGTTTCTGCTTCTTTGATGATTAAAAACATACATATAAATGGCCAGGCACAGTGGCTCACGCCTGTAATCCCAGCACTTTGGGAGGCCTAGGTGGGCAGATCATGAGGTCAGGAGATCAAGACTAGCTTGGTCAACATGGTGAAATCCCGTCTCTACTAAAAATACGAAAAATTAGCCAGGCGTGGTGGCAAGCGCCTGTAATCCCAGCTACTTGGGAGGCTGAGGCAGGAGAATGGTGTGAACCCAGAAGGTGGAGCTTGCAGTGAGCAGAGATCACACCACTGCACACCAGCCTGGGCGACAGAGCAAAACTCTGTCTCAAAAACAAAACAAAAAAAAAACAAAAAAAAACCCCACCATACATATAAATAAAATTACAGATCAAATATTACAACGCGTATTAGGAAGAAGCAGAGGTGAAATTGTGTTCCCAGAAACGAACTAATGCTATATGGTATGCATTTGAGGATTGGTTCTGAAGATAGCTTAAGTAAATTGGAGTCCACTTCGTTTTATCCTCCACATATTGAAAAGTCTATTATGCCTCAGGAACTCCTTGGTACTAAATCACAACATTTAAGAATGATCATTGATATGAAAATTCTCAGTAATTTGATAAAATACAATGTCTGTGTAGAGTCTAAATATAAATTCTGAGGAAACAGGGTTATTAATATATATTATACTCTTTCTCCATTTAAAGATTAAAAGTCATTGTTGAGTTATTCTTAGAGAGCCTTCAAACCCAAGTATATTATAACTGTGAGTATATCAGACACACCATTAACTTTTCCAGTGTTCTATACAGAGAAGCCTTCTTTGATGTGAATTTTATCATTTGTATATTCTCTGATTTAGGTGTGTTGTTTGTATCTTAAACATCACAAATGAAGTTGCATTTTCATAACAGCTTAGCATCATAACCTTTTGTCTATTTTTTGCTTTAAATCCAAATGACTACAGAGTGTTCCCTACAGATGTATCTTTTTACATGTTTTTATTCATCAAGCCAGAGCCTATTAAAACACTTCACAGGTCCTATTGCTATCTCTGGACATATTACTGGCTTTCCATTCTTCAAATACCTGTCCATTGTGAATTATAGGCACTAGCTGTGTCAAATGAAAACAATTTCAAAGATTTGTGTGTGGAGAACGTGAGAATGGCTACCCAGTCCTTTGAAATACGGTCAGCTGGATATTGTTAGCCTCCTTGTCATTTATTTTGTGTCCCATATTTTGAAGAGCCTTCTCATAAACTCCTAGGCCTTGACAGTCTGGGTGTCTGGTTTAAGAACTTTCTTATCACATTATTACCTAAGGGCTGCAAAGGGCGCTACTTACCAACTCCACAAAAATGAAAAGTGTTTCTGAAAATATTTGTCTTCAGACTGACTCATTCTTGAATGTCTGAAACATATATTGGATATTTTTTGGTTTGTTTATTTGGCTTAGAATGTGGGATTAAAATGAGAAATTAACATCAACTAAATCTAAAACATAGACTTTTCTAGCAACGCATTTTTATTTTTCATTTTTGTGGACAGGTCAAGAGCCTACCAGTCTCATCATTTCTTTTTTTTTTTTTTTTTTTAATGAAAAGTCATTATTGTTTTACCCTCATGAAATAATGTACAACCAAAATTTTTAAGCAATTCAGTAAAGTATAAAGTCAAATAGGAAAATCACCATAATCCCCAGAGTAACCATTTTTAATCATTCTATGCATTTACTTCCAGAATTTCTATGCATATATATATGTTTCTTACAAAAATGTGATCATATAAATTTGCCTCATGTTTTTATGAGTTGCCATAATATTCCACTGTATTGATATGGCACAATGTGTATAACCACCTCCATATGTGCTTGGTTTTGTTTTGTTTTGTTTGAGATGGAGTCTTGCTCTGTTGCCCAGGCTGGAGTTTGGTAGCATGATCTTGGCTCACTGCAACCTCCGCCTCCTAGGTTCAAGCAATTCTCTTGCCTCAGCCTCCCAAGTAGCTGGGATTACAGGCGCCCACCACCATGCCAAACTAATTTTTGTATTTTTAGTAGAGTCAGGGTTTCACCATGTTGGCCAGGCTGGTCTCGAACTCCTGACCTCAGGTGATCTACCTGCCTCGGCCTCCCAAAGTGTTGGGATTATAGGTGTGAGCCACTGCTCCAGGCCTATGTGCTTGTTTTATGTGCAGATTTATCCTCCCTCAGTTTTCCCTAGCATCAAAGGTGCAGGCAGGGTATTATAACCTTAGCTTTCATTAATATATGTTTGTACTACTCTGTTGATATTAAAAATTTTCCTTATGATAAAACAAATAAGAGGGTGTTTACATGCTACAACATAGATGAACCTTGAGGTCCTTATGCTAAGTGAAAGAAGCAAGTCACAAAAAGACAAATTCTGCATGATTCCATTTGTATTTAGTACCTACAGTAGTCAAATTCATAGAGACAGAATACAGAGTCGTGTTTGTCAGGGACTGGAGGCAGGAGAGAATGAGAGATTGTTGCTTAACAGGTATCAAGTTTCAGTTTTCCAAGATAAAAAGAATTCTGGAGATTAATTATGCACCAGTGTGAATGTACTTAACACCAATGACCTGCACACTAAAAAAATGGTTAAGAAGGTAAATTTGGCAAGTTGCATTCTACCACGATTAAATTTTTAAAATCAGAGGATGTTTAAAATATGACTGTATAAATTTTATTGTAAAATGTACTGACTGGGTATATAAACATCACCCTTGCCTATCAATTTCAGTCATCTAGACGATAAACAAAAACCAGGACAATACTACAAAGATTCTGCACTTGGTTTGTAGTTGAGGCCCTCAGACCTTACCACATCTCTTTATTCTGAATTTATAAGTAATTCAATCAAGCGTTAGTTACTGATTTCTTAATTAGCAGCATAGATTAAACAATTAGAAATAGAGAAGAGGTATCAGAGAGCTATAGGTAAGGAAACAGCAGTAGAAAGAAAGAAAGGCAGAAAGCCTAATACCACAAAAAGAATCTTCCTCCCCAAAAAAGCATACTTAACAATCAAAACCATATACCATCCAGCAATTAAATGATATAAATGCAAATAATTATCTCTATGTATGCAATAGCATCACTCAACAAATATTTCTTATGTATCAGTTATGTACCAGGAATCCATCAGGGCCCCAAAGAGTTCACAGTGACAGCAATATTGTTCAGGAAAGGAGGATTATGTCACTTTCAGTCTGTTTACAGGGTAGGAGAGCCTGTAATACAATCACAGATGGTCAGAGTTTGGGTTTTAATGGTAAACTTCAGTTATCTAGAAATTGTACTTCTATGGACTCTCATGTTTCCCCAAATCCTGTGTCCAAATGGTATCCTGTTTAATAATCGTATATGATTTAGTGACTGTATTCGTCTGTTCTCACACTGCTAATAAAGATACACCCAAGACTGGGTAATTTATAAAGAAAAAGAAGTTTTAGGGACTCACAGTTCCACATGGCTGGGGAGGCCTCACAATCATGGCAGATGGTGAAAGGCATGTCTTACATGGTGGCAGACGAGAGAATGAGGACCATCCGAAAGGGGTTTCCCCTTACAAAACCATCAGATCACGTGAGACTTATTGACTACCATGAGAACAGTATGGGAGAAACTGCCTCATGATTCAATTATCTCCCACTGACTCCCTCCCGCAACATGTGGGAATTATGGGAGCTACAATTCAAGATGAGATTTGGGTGGGGACACAGCCAAACCATATCAGCGACCTTACCTATCTACACGGACTTGTATCACCTCGCTCCTTTTGTAAGCAAGCAATTTGTAAGTGCATTCTTCACCAAGAGCAGTATGTGCTTGTTAACAAAGACGTATTTTAGCACAATGTTATCCTGACTGTAGTCCTGTTTTATTTGAGTGTTTGTACCAATAGCCACAGTTTATAGATTTGGGCTGTAGAAAAAACTGATATTGAACAGAACAAAATAATGTATGATGTACCATCACTGTAGGATAGTGAGGTTGTTAAAATCTCTCTCCCTTTCTCCAGGGAAGCTGTAAATTGCAAAATTATCAATATGCCATCTAGCAGTTTATTTATCATGTGAAAATTTGGAAGTAAAATGTGTGGTTTCAGCAACTGAATTCAATAGTAACGATAACTGTTCAAGAAAAATGTGCTCATACAGAATTATTGGTTACCATCACCTGTGATGGGGTCTAAACATTTTTCTTTGGAGAAAAAGTAATGAAATTTGGAGGCCTTACAGTCAAACATTATTCTGGACATTACTGGTTTTGCTTGTTCTGTTGTACAAAATGCTTCTGCAAACAAGGCAGTGCTGGCTCAAGGGCAGAAGATACTCTCAGCATTGCTTTAAGAGTCAGATTCATCCATTAAAATATACATTCAAACTCCATGAGTTAATATACCTTGATATACTGGAATATGCCTGCATATTAACATCATATAATGACGATAGCACAGTTCACAACACTGTGGGTCTCATAGACACTGGCTGCCAAAGTCTTGTTGAAGGACAGCTGCACCATTTTAAAGTCTGCATCTATATATATGTATACACACATATATACACACACACATATATACACATATATGTGTATATATACACACATATATAACACTATATATAACTATATATAAAATAACCATATATATAACTAACTCTATATATATAACTATAGTTATATATATAGTTATTTTTAATTTGCCTTAATAGCTAAACCCCTTTTTAAGATTTTCCAAATGCAACTGCTCATTTGAAAAAATGTTGTGCGGGCTGGTTGCGGTGGCTCACGCCTGTCATCCCAGCACTTTGGGAGGCCGAGGCGGGCGGATCACGACGTCAGGAGATGGAGACTATCCTGGCTAACATGGTGAAACCCCGTCTCTACTAAAAATACAAAAAATCAGCCAGACATGGTGGCGGGCGCCTGTGGTCCCAGCTACTCGGGAGACTGAGGCAGGAGAATGGTGTGAACCCGGGAGGCGGAGCTTGCAGTGAGCCGAGATCTGGCCACTGCACTCCAGCCTAGGCGACAGAGTGAGACTCCATCTCAAAAAAAAAAAAAAAAAAAAAAGGAAAAGAAAAAGTGTTGTGTGAAAATACTGCATTTTTTTATTAGGATATGATAATGATTCCATCTCTGTCTTAGGAAAACTAATTTAAATGCATTTTGTTGTTGTTTCTGTAGACTTCCTTCCAAAACTAACAGTGAAGCAAGCTATCACGATGCCTGCTCTGTTGATCCAACTTGAACAATCAAACTCTACTTTAGCAACAAGAAAAAAATATTTTTAATATTAAAAGAAAAGTAAAGCACGTATTAGGAAAGGTGGAAATAGAATTATCTTGGAGACATATAAAAGGTATCTGATGCTTAACGTTTAGAAATCTTGTGACCCGAATTTCAATTGCTTTGCATTCTGAATCATTTTATATTTGTCTGTATTTTGGTTCTAAAAAGCAGAATAAATAAAAATTCTTTTTTCATATCCTTTTGTATTTCTACAAAACAGATGTTGCCATTGTGTGGAATTTGTCATCTTCCAATCTACAATAAAATAGCCTAACATGAAGGCTCTATCCTCAGTCCCATTATTTCTTTTTTTTTTTTTTTTTAAGACAGAGTCTCGCTCTGTCCCCCAGGCTGGAGTGCAATGGCACAATCACAGCTCACTGCAACCCCACCTCCCAGGTTCAAGCAATTCTCCTGCCTCAGCCTCCCAAGTAGCTGGGATTACAGGCATGTACCACCACGCCCAGCCAATTTTTTTTTTTTAAGTAGAGACGGAGATTTTTCCATGTTGGTCAGGCTGGTCTTGAACTTCCGAACTCAGGTGATCTGCCAGCCTCGGCCTCCCAAAGTGCTGGGATTACAGGCATGAACCACTGTGCCGGGCCGCTTAGTCCCATTATTTCTATCCCATCTTTGCCCTTTCCAGTTGCTCTGCTACCTGGCTCCTGCACTCACCCTTCTCTTAGAGCTCTTCCCACTTACAACACTACACACTGTGCCAGCGGGGTGGGTTATTTTTGCAGAGCCAATCCTAAGGACTTTTGTTAATTCCCCCTTGGCTTTCTTGTCTATCTGCTTCTAAGATTTTATTTAGTCATCTGGATGAGAAGAAAAACTCAGTCAATCATCAAAATGTCTAAAATATCCAAACATTTGTTTTCCCAGAGATGTAGCTTGCATTTTCTTATTTATTTTTGTATGACGTCTCACTCCAGCTGTCACTATATTTACATGCTGATCTCCCCGTAGTCTGTTTTTAGTGCTGTGAAGCACTCTTTTATCCTTGACATTTTCCCGGTTTAATTTTTAATCTTCTTTTCTTGTTTTTGCCACAGTTACATATTTTATATAGTTAAATAATTTACACCTATGACCTGTGTTATGTATTTAGTACTCTGTGATTTACTTTTTCATATAGTCAGTATGTATTGAGCATCTTCTGTTTGCAATTGTAACCCCACTGCTGTCCAGAGGTATCCTGTCCTTTGAGGTTTACAACTACATGAAATTCCTTGAATACCATTTGGATCTGTAGGAAGTCAAAATTCTGCCCCAAGGTTTCTTCACCTACCCTGGGGCCTGCATTTTCTTGGTAGCTTCTCCTTCTGATTTTCTGTACTTGCTGAAGATTGAATCTTACCCACATCTCAATTTCCACAACAATTCTTCCATTAATGGACCGGAGCTTCTTGTTTAATAAGGCAGTTTTGTGTGTGTGTGTGTGTGTGTGCGCGCGTGTTTGTGTGTTTGTTTCAGAGACAGTCTTTGTTTTTTGAGATAGAGTCTCGCTCTGTCACCCAGGCTGGAGTGCAGTGGCACGATCTCGGCTCACTTCAGCCTTGGCCTCCCAGGTTCACGTGATTCTCCTGCCTCAACCTCCCAAGTAGCTGGGATTACAGGTGCCCGCCACCACACCCGGCTAATTTTTGTAACTTTATTAGAGACCGGATTTCTCCATGTTGGCCAGGCTGGTCTCAAACTACTGACCTCAAGTGATCCACCCGCCTTGGCCTCCCGAAGTGCTGGGATTACAAGCATGAGCCACTGTGCCCAACCAGAGACAGAGTCTTGCTCCATTGCCCAGGCTGGAGGGCAGTGGTGGAGCCAACTGCATCCTCCAACTCCTGGATTTCAGCAATCCTCCCACCTCAGCCTCTGGAATAGCTGGAACTACAGGCATTCACCACCATGCATGGCTATTTATTTTTTTTGTAGAGGCAGGGTCTCACTATGTTGCACAGGCTGGACTCAAATTCCTGGCCTCAAGTGATCCCTACCTCAGCCTCCCAAAGTGCTGGGATTACAGGCATAAGCCACTACGCCTGGCCATCAGGCAGTTTGATATGACACACTGTATTGAAGATTCAGAGATGACACAGGAAATTTCAACTACATTGATAATGTGCTATTTCTGAGCTGGGTGGTAGCTGCAGGGGTATTTGTTACATTATTCTTGATACCTTTCCATATATATGGAGAATAGTTTAAACTTTTTATGTGTCAGTGGAGAGTCCTATAACTCAGAATGAATAATGATTTTATCTTCATGTTATCAGAAAAGATATCAGATGCTCTGAGGAACTGGATGCTTTTGTCCAATGAGTTGTAGACAGATGTTATTGCTGGAATTTTTTCTTAAGCACATTTCAAAGTCATCACTCTTCTTCTACCTTGTCCAGCACGAAGGAATTATCAACACCTGTACATATCATGAAATTACCATTGCAGTGGTCTCATCTTCTTCCTGACCTCTGTCACTGGTTTCCCTGCAAGACAGTACTCTTGATCTTGACATTACGAATCACAGTTCCTCTCCAAGCACCCTCCAGTCTTTCCATCTTTGTCCCTAGGACTCCAAATCCCATAATCCTGCCACCTCACTGGTACCCACAATTCCTTTATCCATTGCTTTGTCACTGTCTGTGCTCCTGGAGTCTCCTGTCTTCCCTCATTGATGACCTTTATTTCATGGTCAAGGAGCCATCATTGCCACTTTTTTTTTTTTTTTTTTTTTGCATTCATCCTCAGCTCTCTTGTTTGATCAAATCCATCTGGAAAAAAACACAAATCTGCTTAAATCCCACTGTGTCTACGCAGTTCAGTCGCTGCCTCCCCTCCTTCAAGTCTTGATTCCAAAAGTCACCTTCTCAGGTGAGCTCTTTCGTGGCCACGTTATCTAAATGTTTACAACCCACCCCTGACATTTCATTTCTTCCTTTCCTGCATTAATTTTTCTTGGCAATTATAATTAGTTAACACGTGTATATTATATATACATATATATTATATATTTATCTTATCTATTGTTTTCTTGCCCCTGTTAGAATATAAGCTACTGTGTCCCCTGTATCTAGAATAGTGCCTGGTGCACAGTACATAATAAATGGTTTTTTGAATGAATGAATAGATGATACCACTTCTAGATTTGAATATAAATTTGAAATTGGACATTAGGAAAAAAAAACAGTGACGGAGGAAAAATGGCTTTGAGGGTAAGCTCTACCGAGCACAATAGATCATTTAACTCAGCATCCTTGTCTTTAAAAGGCTCCTTAAGCCAGGTGCAATGGTGCACTTAAGCAGCTTATAGTCCCACCTACTTAGGAGGCTGAGGTGGGAGGATTGTTTGAGCCCAGGAGTTTGAGACCAGCCTGGGCAACATAGGGAGACAGTGTCTCAAATAATAATAATAATAATAACAACAACAACAACAACAACAAAAGGCTCCTTAAGCACCCTTGACACACAGTGCTCAATCTTGCTCCTGCAGTTCTTCAGCCCCCTGCCCCTGAGCTTGCTATCTTTCAAGCTTCCTTGCACATTTTCCTTTTCTGGCACTGTTTCTGTTCTGCATGATTCATGTTCATTTTATATGCGGTGCAAGTTATACATTTCTTGGCCTGTTCTCAGGTCAACACCCACCTGCAGGCTTTGTCCAGAGGGTCTCCTGTTATCATCAAACGGGCCCATGAAGTCATGGGAGGCAGCTAAGAGGACACTTTCCTCTCTGGGAGCATGGGTCCCATCTCCCCGACACTGTGAACTAGTCCTGCCTCCTAGGAATGTAGAGATGAGTAAGATGTGGCTTCCTATGAGAAACTGTGCGGGGTGGTGGAGAGAGGCATGTAAACAAATAATTACAGTGCAATTAGATACGTGTTATAAGTCAGTGATGCACAAAACAAGTGAGGGAACAACTAACCACCTTGAGGGTTGAGGGAGGTAGTCTTCCAAGAGAGGTAACCTTTGAACTGCTCTGCAATCAGCAAAACTTAGCCAAGCAAGGTCAGAGGTAGTGAGAAGTGGGCATGTCAGGCCAAAAAGCCATGTGGAAAAGCACAGGAATGTAAAAGAAAGCAGAGGGTCTCAGTGGGCAGGAATCGCAGCGGCAGCCCCATGGGGGCCAGTGGCCTCCCTGCTAGGGATATAGAGGACACAGAATACAGAGAGCCTCCTACACCGTGCTCAGGAGTTCAAACTCAGCACTGATGGCCAAGTCTAACTACTTTTAATCAACCAAGTGACATCATCTCATTTGGGGAATTTGTTCAGAATTGATCATTAATCTCAACTATCCTATATTTTTACAAATAACTGCTGTTTTATTTCATAAATATCAAAGAGATTGGTATAAAAGTTTTGGGGATGAATCTTAGTTTCTTTTTAATGCTTGATATGCTAAGGAAGTTAGAGTGTGGTCTGGGGAACCCCTGAAACTGAGACCCCCAGGCTGCTTGTTTTAAGCACCGATTCCAGGCCTCAGACCTGCTCACTGAGGATGGGATCTCGAGGGAGAAAGTAACGTCACTAAAGACTTCAAATAATTCACATACACGAAAAGTTGAGAACCACTGTCCTAAGGTTCTGTTGGAATATCATGAAACTATACAGAGATAGTTTTCTTAATCACAATTTGATATGAGCTGATACTATCAAGGAAGTATGTTACTCATAACAAATGGGGCAAAAATATCCCAGACATTTACATCATATATTTTAGAAGGCAAATTCAGGCCGGGCATGGTGGCTCACGCCTGTAATCCCAGCACTTTGGGAGGCTGAGGCAGGCGGATCACCTGAGGTCGGGAGTTCAAGACCAGCCTGACCAACATGGTGAGACCCCCGACTCTACTAAAAATACAAAATAAAAATTAGCTGGGTGTGGTTGTAATCCCAGCTACTTGGGAAACTGTGGCAGGAGAATCTCTTGAACCTGGAAGATGGAGGTTCCAGTGAGCCGAGATCATGCCACTACACTCCAACCTGGGCGACAGAATGAGACTGTCTCAAATAAACAAATAAAGCAAATTCCGGTATCAGATCGTCTCCTTAACCTTTACAGGGAGTTATAGTCATGATTTATCTCACTTATATCCGGCCCCAATCAAAGTATTAATTAGATAGTGTCTATTGTCCTCTACTTATAGGGAGAAGATGTTTTGCATAGCAGTGAGCAACTAAGCCAGGAATGAATTCAGCCCTAAGGAGTTACTCTTCTCCATGGTGAGCTCCTCCAAGACAAAGCCCTTAGGTGTGGGCTCTGATACTCCAAGCAGGCCAGACTGCTGGGCAGAAAAGTTAACATGCAGCAGAGCCTCTGTGCTTTGAAGTTTGCACATGATCGCCCCGAAAGCAGTCAGCTCATCTGCCCAAGGGAAAATTAGAACTTCCAGATTTCAAATAAGATCTAGACTGACCTTGGAGTAATGGAGACCCATGAACTTTAAGGCCTTTTACGATCTTAATATTCTATTAGTTATAACAATGGAGAGTGTAGCTCTCCCACCATCAGCCAGTGGAAGCACAGGTGACCTCTGGGGTTTCACTGTGTCTGCAGATAACTGGCAGCTCTAAGCTTTCTTCATCACATGTTTCAACCATTGTTCTTTAAAATTTTCCTATGTTTATTCTGGCTTTATTTTTTTCTACCAGGAAGTAAAAACTAAGTTAGTAGCTTTCCATAATGAAAAAACAAACAAACAAAGAAATTACTTAAAATGAATGCTGCTGGGCGTGATGGCTCATGCCTGTAATCCCAGCACTTTGGGAGGCCGGGGTGGGTGGATCACCTAAGGTCAGGAGTTCAAGAACAGCCTGTCCAACATGGTGAAACCCTGTCTCTACTAAAAATATAAAAAAGTAGCCAGGTGTGGTGGCAGGTACCTGTAATCCCAGCTACTCAGGAGGCTGAGGCAGGAAAATCGCTTGAACATGGGAAGTGGAGGTTGCAGTCAGCTGAGATCACGCCACCGTGCTCCAGCCTGGGCAACAAAAGTGAAACTCTATCTCAAAGGAAAAAAAAGAAAAATGAATGTTTATAATTTGAGAAAACAATTAATAAATTATAGGACTTTAAATTCCTATTTTTGAGATGAACTGTCCTTTTTTTTTTTTTTTTTTGGAGACAGAGTCTTGCTCTGTCCCCCAGGCTGGAGTGCAGTGGCGCAATCTCCACTTACTGCAAGCTCCGCTTCCTGGGTTCACACCATTCTCCTGCCTCAGCCTCCCATGTAGCTGGGACTACAGGCGCCCGCCACCGCGCCCAGCTAATTTTTTAAAATGTATTTTTAGTAGAGACGGGGTTTCACCATGTTAGCGAGGATTACAGGCGTGAGCCACTGCGCCCGGCCGAACTGTCTTTTTTATTGCTCTGAATGAATTTTCTTTTTTGTTGTTAATTTTTATTTTTAGAAAAAGTAATCTAGTTTTGTTTTGTTTTTGTTTTTGACAGGGTTTTACTCTGTCGCCCAGGCTGGAGTGCTGTGGTGCGATTATGGCTCACTGTGGCCTCAACCTCCTGGGCTCAAGCGATCCTCCCACCTCAGCGTCCCGCATAGCTGGAACTACAGGCTTGCGCCACCATGACCAGCTAATTTTTTTGTAGAGACAGCATCCCACTATGTTGCCCCAGCTGATCTGCAACTCATGGGCTCAAGTAATCCTCCCGCCTTGGCCTCCCAAAATGCTAGGATAATAGGTGCGAGCCACCTGGCCTAAACTTTGGTTTTGTAAATAACATTTTCAAAGATTTTTTTTTAAATCTTTGAACAAACCAGGCACATGACCCAGGAAGTCCCATTCGCCCTAATGTGTGTCTCCACCTGCCAGCCTGCACCGCGAACTTTCCATCACTTGTGGCACTGGTGGCAGCTTTCTGTCTTGTTTGTTTGTTTGAAGAGGTAATGTTTTCTGAAAAATGTGACAGTTTCCAGGCGGATTTTTAAAAGTTAACCATCAGCATCATGTCTCTCGATAAGATTAGCTTACTTTTGCCTCTCAGACAGAAGGCCCTGCAGCAGCAGGTGACAAAGCAAAGAATGACCCACAGGAGAGAGCGGAGGTGGTTGTGGCTAATTTAGTGCTTCCCAGTGCAGGGTTGCCCCAGCCCAAAGCAAGTGAGGAAAAGAAGAACCAGGTAGAGATTTTTTTTATCAAGTAAAATTGGAGCTTTTTTAAAAATCAAGTTCCCATTTTAAGGGAACAGCATGTTTTTTGTTTTTTGTTTTGTTTTGTTTAAGACAGATCTCGCCCTGTCTCCCAGACCGGAGTGCAATGGTGTAATCTCAGCTCACTTCAACCTCCACCTCCCAGGTTCAAGCGATTTTTTTGCCTTAGCCTCCCGAGTAGCCGGGACTACAGGCACAGGCCACCACGCCTGACTAACTTGTATTTTTAGTAGAGATGGGGTTTCGCCATGTTGGCCAGACTGGTCTTGAACTCCTGAGCTCAAGTGATCCACCCACCTTGGCCTCCCAAAGTGCTGGGATTATAGGCGTGAGCCATGCCTGGGAACGTCTTTTATTCTGTGGGCATTTACTTGCTTGATGGTATCTTCATTTTCCTCTGGAATATGAGGACAGTAGATGAGAGGTCTGCTGTGGGTTGGGGGCTGGGAGATTGTGTTGGTTTGTTTGTGTTTGGAGGTGGCCATTGCCCTTATATTGAAAAATATAACTAAGACAATTCTGTTTGTCTTCCTTTTAAGACATATTTATTTTACTGCCCTGTGACGTTCAAAACATGCAGAACTTTCAGACTAGAGGATCTGCTGGGTTCTTCCAGTCCCCAAATTATATTCCTTGTGTCCCCCAAGCCTTGGACAGAAGCACAGTGGGAGAAGGGGAGGCACATGAGGAGGACAGAAGGAAGAGAGAGGTCCCTGTCTGCCATTCCAAGGTAGAAGCTCATCTCTCACTGGAGCTCACAGCTGATCTCTTCTTTAAGTTTCTACCTTAACTTTTTTTTTTTTTTTTTGAGATGGACTCTCGCTGTTGCCCAGGCTGGAGTATAGTGGTATGATCTCTGCCTACTGCAGCCTTCGCCTCCCAGGTTCAAGCAATTCTCCTGCCTCAGCCACCTAAGTAGCTGGGATTACAGGCACTCAACACCACGTCAAACTAATTTTTGTATTTTTAGTAGAGACAGAGTTTCACCCAGTTGGCCAGGCTGGTCTTGAACTCCTGACCTTAGGTGATCTACCCGCCTTGGCCTCCCAAAGTGCTGAGATTACAGGCATGAGCCACTGTGCCTGGCCTGTGTCTTAATTTTTTAATGCAATTTTTATATTGCCACAGAAAAAATGTAATGAAGATAATTTGCACCAGGAATCACCAAGTTTTTCCCATAAAGAGCCAGGTAGTAAATATTTTAGCCTTTGCAAGCCAAGAGGCAAAATGAAGGCTACTGTGCAGATACCTATATAACAAGAGAGAAAATAAATATCCACAAAACTTGAAGTGATGAAATGCAAACTTAATTTATGGACACTGAGATTTGGAGTTTATATAATTTTTACATTACAAAATGTTATTTCTCTCTTGATTTTGTTTCAACCATGAACAAATATGAAAACCAGTCTTAGCTCATAGGCCAGCTGGAAACAGCCAGAGGGCAGATTTGGCCTGCAAGCTGCTGTCTGCCAACTCCTGCATTAAACAGCTAATTTCATGAGCTACTATGTTATGTTTATCACTAGGATTCTACATCCCATCATGAGGGCCACAGTGATAGGGTGAGGTGGAGAGAAACGTACCCCTCCTCCCCCAGTACCTTGTGGCCAGCAGCTCCCGTCAATAATGAAATACAGGCCGGGTGCGGTGGCTCACGCCTGTAATCCCAGCACTTTGTGAGGCCGAGGCGGGCAGATCACCTGAGTTCAAAAGTTCAAGACCAGCCTGGTCAACATGGTGAAACCCCATCTCTACTGGAGAATTGCTTGAACCTGGGAGGTGGAGGTTGCAGTGAGCCTAGATTGCACCACTGCACTCCAGCCTGGGTGACAGAGCGAGACTCCATCCCCCATCCCCACCCCCTCCCCCCAAAAAAGGAGAAGAAGAAATGCAACACTGCACCTGAGAATATGACCCTGGGTCAGACTGTCTCACCTGAATTCAGATACCCGCTCCCAGTGTTCCTTCCTATCCTTAGCCTCTCAAAATTTGAGTTTTCTCATCGATCAGATGGAGCTTATAGTAGTACCTCCCTTACAGAATTGTTGTAAGATATAATGAGATAATATGAGACCGCCAGCACGGAAAGTGCTCAAAACATACTGAGATCATTACAGTGCTGACGGAAGTTCATTTCCTCTACCACCATCCTGATCAAGGGATCCTGTGCAGTCTATTTTTCTTACATGAATGGCGAAGGTTTCTCGGTCTTTCTGCATTCAAAACCTTTAGGGGGAAAAAGAAAAGAAACAAAAAAAGGAAGCTGGAGTTAATGATTATAGGTATACCTACCATTCTCTGCATTGCATAAGATGGGCAAAATTTCCTTACCGTATTGTTTATTCTCAAATGTACCAGAGAGCTCTCATTGCACCGTCTTTGTCAGAGTTAGTAATCTGTATGCTTGCTGTCATCCAGAAAATCAAAAACGGGTGGCTGGTTTAGATGTCTAGACTAGTGATGTGTCTCTGGACAGGAGTTGAGGGATAGGAAGTGGCAGCTGCAGTGAGATTTCTGTGATGTCCAAGTGTGGTGACAGCAGCTTCAGGGTGGGGCAGGCAGGGGTACTGTGCAAAGCAGTCCAGGGTGTCATTCTCCTTCACTGGAGGGCATGGTGCCAGGGTACATGGTTGGTTGCTTAAGGCAGACACGGGCAGAGGCGGCCCTGCAGAGGACAGCTCGTGGCGTCTGTCTGGCATGGTTTGGCTATACTTGGTCAGCTCTTCTTTTCACACACAAAAACTTTTCCCTCAGGCTATTGGCTGGGCAGAGGGACTGGCAGGGTCAGTAATCATAATGCAAAATCAACAGACCTGCTCAGTAGGGTGTTAACCAGCTGTGAACGGTGCCAACTCCCCCTGCTATTAAACCAGGCTGGGCTGGGCTGGGCTGGGCTGGGCTCCGGGAGAGAGATTGGAGAAAGGCAGGGCAGGCCACGTCTGTTTCACCAGCATGCACAGGAACGAGCATGCTGGCTGTTGACAGTAGAAAGAGGAAATAGTCAAGATTATTTGGGAATTACGTTCTGGTCTATTAATAAAAATGCATGTGCATTTAATGAACAATGAAAATGGATGTGTTTAATGAGATCCTTCATGAGTTTTAAGGGTAAAAAGATAATCGTTTACAGTGCGTGGGGGATATAAGGAATTGTGAGACACAGTTCCCACCTGCAGTTTAGGGAAAGTGATAAACCCTCAACTCCGGAGCACCTAACGATCGGTATCAAGTCGATGAGTCAGTAACAGCCTACAGTAATGGCTCTGTGTATCCTATGAACTCTTCTAAGGGCTTACCTGTGCTAGCCAATCTGACCCCATTTCACAGATGTGGAAACCGAGACACCTGAGACTGCCTAGACTTACAGAGGTGAGGTGGCAGAGCCGGATTTAGACCCAGGAAGTCTGTCTCTGGAACTGGTGCCCTGCAGCCTGTACCACTTTGCCTCGTAAGAGAAAGTGATGTGCAGGGGAGACATGGGTGACACACGGGCACTGAGAGAATGGAGATCAAGAGAAGAGTGTGAGACCCAACTGATCCGCACTGCTGGAAGGCTTGCTGCCTTTGTATAATACATTTGATCTGGCACCTTTCTTGGATAAGCATCAAATACCACCAGGGTCTCTAACCAATATTTTGTTAAATAAAACATTGTAATGTGTCTGTGCTCTTAGGCAAATGATATTTGGCTAATCAACCAAAATAATCAGTGTACTCTAATAATAGTATTAACAAATACAAGTTAATTCACTTGTTTGTTAGAGATAGATAACAGCAGTCTCTCACCCTTGCCCTTAGATTCAACACCAGTTCTTTGGCACTGGACAAGGGACTTCAAGAGGAAATGTCAGGGAGGAAGGTGGCTAGTGCAGACTGATGGAAGAAAGCATCAAACAATAGTTGTGGATGTCCTTTGGCTTGGGATCTTGTAGCCAAAAAGGACAGAAGGGAGGCCCCCAATGACTGAGTCCTTATTGAGTGCCGGGTACCAGCCATGCTAGTGATAGCATCTCAATTCCTTCGCACAAAAGCACTGCAAGATACATCCTAATATCTCCCTTGACAGATGGGGAGCTTGGAAGGATTAAGAAATTTCCCAAAGCTCCAGTTTGTAGCTACAATGCTGGCAGTAGACTCTACATAGATGGGTCCATATATATTCAGTAGGTCCATACATACATGGCCTGTGATTTCTGGAATTCCAAACCTTTTTGATTCTCTACAATGAAAGTTTATTTTGCATTTTAAGTAAGGCTGTAAAACATAAATGCAACTGTGAAAAAGAATGATTTCCACAAGTTTAACTGCTTAATATTCAAAAGTGCTAAAACATCATGTAATCTCGGGTCATTTCCTGATGGTGGGTTTAATAGCCATAATATTATTATTAAGAGCTTTCTCCTCATGACAAATGATTTTGTATTCCATTAAGATATGAGGAAACTATGGGGTAATTTATTGTTGGAAGGAGAAAAATCATAAAAATATTGCTTAAGAAATATCCATTAGTTATGCTTCCTTAATAGTTAGCCTTTGGCCATCCTGGTTTTTTAAGTGATTTAACAGTTGAATAGTAATGAATGGGTTATTACTATTAAAGTAACCGTAGTGTTTCAAAAAACTGGGTCCAACAATGTAGATGGATTAAAATCAATAAGAATAAAAATATGGACTCTGTATCTTTTAAATTAAATAATCCATTTGAATTTTTGAATTATGGAAACATTTGCAATATGAAAATGTATTTAAGAAAAAACAGCATTAGTGAGAGAAATCAATATCTTGACTCTTGAGTTACTGTCATCACCATCCAAAAGTATTCAAGCACCCCTGTTCTGGGGTCTCTGGAACATCACACAGGCAGGGCTTGTTTCTAGAGCAGCAGCTGAACAGCAGCCAGAGAGCTGCGCTGACTATAATTTTGAGTTCACACAATCAGGTGCAGCATCTACACGTCAGCAACATTGTCACATACTCTGAAGTCCTAGTCAGCTTAATTATGCAGCTGCACGGGCAAGCCACGCCTTGCCAATTTAACTGAGAATTAAAGCTGGAATGAGTTTGGAGCAGTTCCACTAACTGGGGCATGGAAATACAGCTCTAGACCTGGCTCTGGAGCCTCATCTGCAGGGCAGACCACATGCACATAGATGATATGGCAGACATGTATAACTGGAGAGTACAGTCAACCCTCTCACAATGGTTCTTCATTTAACTGACTGCTGGATGGACCAGAATTCTCCATACCTCTGTGCAATAGCAGCCCGGAGCTGGAGGCGTCCCCCTAGTATAGCTAGTATACATGTCTGCTACACCAATCAGTTTTCTTTTATTTTTTATATTATTTAAAATATTTTTGTGGCTACATAGTAGGTATATATATATTTATGGGGTACATGAGATGTTTTGATACTGGCATGCAATGTGAAATAAACACATCATAGAGAATGGGGCATCCATCCCCTCAAGCATTTATCCCTTGAGTTACAAAGAATCCAATTACTTTTTTTTTTTTTTTTGTCTGAGACAGGGTCTCACTCTGTTGCCCAGGCTGGAGTGCAATGGCCTGATCTTGGCTCACTGCAATCTCTGCTTCCTGGGTTCAAGCAATCCTCCCATCTCAGCCCTCTGAGTAGCTGAGACTACAGGTGTGCACCACCATGTCCAGCTAAATTTTGTTTTTGTTTTTGTTTCTTTGTAGAGATGGGGTTTCTCCATGTTGCCCAGGCTGGTCTCGAACTCCTGATCTCAGGCGATCCGCCTGCCTTGGCCTCCCAGTGTGCTGGGATTACAGGCATGAACCCTCGTGCCTGGCTGCGTTCTTTATTTTAAAATACACAATTAAGTTATTATTGACTATAATCACCCTACTGTGCTACCAAATAGTCTTATTCATTCTATTTTTTTTGTATACATTAATCATCCCACCTCCCATCCAACCCCTCACTGCTCCTCTTAGCCTCTGGTAACCATTCTTCTACTCTCCATGTCCATGAGTTCAGTTGATTTGACTTTTAGATCCCACACATCATTGAGAATATACAATGTTTGTCTTTCTGTGTCTGGCTTATTTAATTTAACATAGTGATCCCCAGTTCCATCCATGTTGTTGACATCCATCCAGTCATCCAAGAATGACTGGATCTCATTCTTTTTTATGGCTGCATAGTACTCCACTGTGTATATGTACCACATTTCCTTTATCCATTCGTCTGTTGATGGACACTTAGATTGCTTCCAAATCTTAGCTATTGTATACTCTGGTTTCTCTTCAGATCGTATAAATCTTTCACCTTTTACCAAATCTTAGCTATTGTAAACAGTGCTACAACAAACGTGGGAGTGCAGATATCTCTTCGATACACTGATTTCCTTTCTTTTGGATAGATACCCAACAGTGGGATTGCTGGATCATATGGTAGTGCAATTTTTAGTTTTTTGAGGAACTTCCACACTGTTCTCCATGGTGGTTATACTAATTTACATTCCCACAAGCAGTGTACTAGGGTTGCCTTTTCTCCACGTCCTTTCCAGCATTTGTTATTGACTGTCATTTGGATATAAGCCATTTTAACTGGGGTGAGATGATATCTTAGTGTAGTTTTGATTTGCATTTCTCTGATGATCAATGATGCTCTCTGTGTGTCTTCTTTTGAGAAATGTCTATTCAAATCTTTTGCCCATTTTTAGACCAGATGGTTTTAAGATTAGCTATTTCACTCTAATTCCTGATAGTTGAACTCCAATTTAATGAAGTAATTTAAATATTAAATAACTAAGTGATTAAATATGAATGCATAAAAAGACATTTGCTTATGTAAAAACAAGGTTGAAAGATTTGATAAAATGAAATTGAGAGAAAAACTATTATTCAATTACATGTGACTGAGCTAGCACTTAAAGAGTTAGAGAAAAATATGGATTAATATCCAGAAGGACTCTACAGTCAGATCGCTCCACAAGCATCTTTTTTATTTTATTTATTTACTTTTTATTTTTTTTGAGACAGAGTCTAGCTCTGTCACCCATACTGGAGTGCAGTGGCACAATCTCGGCTAACTGCAACCTCAGCCTCCTGGGTTCAAGCAATTCTCATGCCTTAGCCTCCTGAGTAGTTGAGGTTACAGGCATGCACCACCAAACCCTGCTAATTTTTGTATTTTTAGTAGAGACGGGGTTTCACATTGTTGTCCGGGCTGGTCTCAAACTCCTGACCTCCAGTGACCCACCAGCCACTGCCTCCCAATGTGCTTGGATTATAGGAATGAGCCCTATGCCTGGCCCCCACAAGCAATTGGCCTGTAAAAAAAAAAAAAAAAATCTAAAACCGGAATTTGTTGATGGTGCACTGTGGGTGTGATTTAGCAAGAATGATGCCATTGAACTCTAAACAGCAGACCCATTCCCAAAGGAGCAACCTGGACCCTATCTCACAAGATTACAGAATTCATGAGCATTTATATATTTTAAGTTGACTAGTATTCATGTTTCTGTTTTTTTGACTCTTCCTTTAACTTTTTCAATTAACTAATAAGCTGGTACTCAACTATCAAATAGAAATTCTACCTTAATGTGCAAACAAACCAAATACAACAAAAACTAAATATTTTACCACTAAAAGTTCAAGACTCAAACTGAGGGACAATAACAAAAAGAAAAAATCAAGAACTGTGATTTTGATGACAACAAAGGAGACGCCTCGTGGCGGCAGGTGGTGATGGGAAGGCAGACGCCAGGCAGGGAGGACTCATGGGAGCAGCACACTCACATCAGAGCCCCACACCTGACTGCTGAGCACCCGGGTGGGTCCTAAGGATTCTTGCAACCGTGAGAGCCACTTGTTGACATCGGGCCTCAGGTGTTGACTGCGGGTGAAAGCACTGACAAAATCTCTGGCATAAAATAATGGATTTGCTAAAACTTCAACAGTTTTTCATTTTCTATGGTCATTGAGGACCTTGTATAAGGCTGAAGATCTAATTTAAAAACTGGTATCCTGAAGTTATTGTATCAACATCGATTTCTTAGTTTTGGGGATAAGGGTTGTAATTAGATGGGGGAGAGGCATACAGAAGTATTTGGGGTACATTGTCATGTTGCATGCAGTCTACTTTTGAATGATTTGGGGGGAAAGTTGTGTATGTGTGTGTGGAGAGAGAGAAAGAGAGAAGGAGAGACAGAGAGATGGAGTAGGTGGAACAACAAAACAGTTGGTGAACTTCGATGGGAGGAGATACCAGTGTTCACGGTACAGTTTGTCAACTCTTCTGAGGGTTGGGTTTGTACTTTTTCCAAAAGCATTTCTTTTAATCCAAGCAACTAACAAATAATTAGCCTTGTGTTAATTTTAACATGTGTTAAAATAGCCAAAGTCTCTGGTTCCATTTTTTGCCATTTTGATCATAGTTGTTCATAATTCATACATACAGAAAATATCTTCATCATGGCACCTCATCAAATAGCAATGCAATTCATATGCCTTCAAGTTGGATGCAAATAAACCAGCTGTCCATCCACTCATTGATTCATCCAGTCAATCCACAAACATTTGTTGAGGACATCTTATATGCCAAAGATACCAGTGTGAATATGACTGCACAGTTCCTTCTCTCCTGGGACAAACAGTCATCAGAAAAAATAGACATTGAATTTCTAACTGCAAAGGTTCAATGGGAGTGTATAGGCAAAGGGGGCCAGTCTAATCTGGAGAAGATCAACACTTATTTGCTTAAGTCAAGACCGAAAGAATTTTAGTAGCATATGGTGAACGTGACTCCTACTCCAAGAAATAAAATTAAGCCTGTCTCAAGGCCCCTACACCTTCTCACGGGTTAGAGAATTGCCAATATGCTCTTCTTCCCTCTAGTCCTAGAGGCTCAGAATCCAGATGTTGTGTGGCATCTGGGAGGCAGAAGAATCAGAGGTGATCACTGTCCATTTGAAAACAGTGGCCAGCTACCTCCATGCACACTTGAGCCCAAGGTCCATGCCCAGATTGAGCTTCCTTACCCAGTATCAGGTACCCTTGGGTGTAGGACTCAGGCTTTCCTTTTGGAGGCCCTGCTGCCTATTCCAGATGCTGTGGGGGAGTAGCATGCTGGGGGGTAGGAGGGGGTTCTGAAGACTTGCATTTCCAAGAACTTGCATTTCTGACAAGTCTCCAGGTGATGCTGGTGTCTGGGAATCCACATGTTGAGTTTTAGTAGAGTATATTTAAAAGATGTGATTGAAATGAGCATTAAAGTTTAAAAGTCCAGAAAGACAAGACTAAAATCATTTAGTCAAGACATGACTTCACGATCCCAAATATTTGGGAGGAAAATTGCAATGAGTTAGTCTTCTAGAAATACCAAATACGCAACTTTGAGGAGACTATAGAATTTCCTTCTCAGTCAGTTACTTTCTCTTTTTTAATTTCAGTAGCTTATGGGGAAACAGGTGGTGTTTGGTTACATGGATAAGTTCTTCAGTGGTGATTTCTGAGATTTTGATGCACCCATCACCCGAGCAGTGTACACTGTTCCCAATGTGTAGTCTTAAATCCCTCACCCCGCTTTTACCCTTCCCCCAATTCCCCAAATCCATTGTATCATTCTTATGCCTTTGTGTACTCAGAGCTTAGCTTAGCTCTCACTTCTAAGTGAGAATATGCGATGTTTGGTTTTCCATTCCTGAGTTACATCACTTAGAATAATGGTCTCCAGTTCCATCCAGTTGCCGCAAATGCCATTATTTCATTCTTTTTTTTTTCTTTCTTTCTTTTTTTTTTTCTTTACGGAGTTTCGCTCTTGTCACCCAGGTTTGAGTGCAATGGCACGATCTCGGCTCACTGCAATCTCCGCCTCCCAGGTTCAAGCGATTCTCCTGCCTCAGCTTCCCAAGTAGCTGGGATTACAGATGCCCATCACCACGCCAGGCTAATTTTTGTATTTTTAGTAGAAAAGGGGGTTTTGCCATGTTGGCCAGGCTGGTCTCGAACTCCTGACCTCAGGTGTCCGCCTGCCTGCCTCCCAAAGTGCTGGGATTGCAGGCGTGAGCCACCGTGCCCAGACTATTCCATTCCTTTTTATGGCTGAGTAGTATTCCATGGTATGTATACCACATTGTCTTTATCCACTCATTGATTGATGGGCATCTGGGCTGGTTCCAGATGTTTGCAATTGCGAATAGTCCTGTTATAACTATGAGTATGCAAATGTCTTTTTCGTAAAATGACTTATTTTCCTCTGGGTAGATACCCAGTACTTTCCATTCCTATAAATTACAATGTATATAAACATGATGAGTGTCAAACGATGAATGTCTCAAAATTACTATGCGCTCTCTTCCTGGAATGACAGCAAGACCTACTGCCCAAGACTAAGGAAAGATACTCAGTTAAAGACACTCTTGTTTGTTTGTGTGGGTTTTTGTTTGTTTGTTTGTTTTGGTTGTATAAATAGAATTCTCCACCTTAGGAATATCTAGCATTTCTTTTTTTATTTTCCCTACTAACCACCCAGTATATCTCCTAGATGTGCCTGGCCTCCGCTATCAACATATTTTCTGGAGAAAGCAAATTAATTTTCAGTTAATATTAATCTGAAGAAAAAATAATAAAGAAAAGGATTAATGTATAACCATATAATATGTAGCATGTATGTCAAAACACATTTTTTTTTCTTTTTTGGAACAGAGTCTCACTCTGTCACCCTGACTGGAGTGCAGTGGATCTCAGCTCACTGCAACCTCCACCTCCTGTGTTCAAGCCATTCTCCTGCCTCAGCCTCTGGAGTAGCTGGAATTACAGGAGCCCACCACCACACACAGCTAATTTTTATATATTTTTTAGTAGAAATGGGGTTCCACCAGGTTGGCCAGGTTGGTCTCAAACTCCTGACCTCAAATGACCTGCCTGCCTTGGCCTCCCAAAGTGCTGGGATTACAGGCATGAGCCACTGTGCCCAGCCAAAACATATTTTAAGTCTATTATTTGAAACTATTTCTTTATTCCTCTGCTGGCAGATAAAAGTTTTACAAATTTGATGTCCATTATAGCTAGTATGTGCATAGGTGTGCGGGCTGGGGGGTAAGTGTGTCACAGTGACTACTTAGGTGGGATAAGGTATGTCTAACTCATGGCTGAATTTTTTGTTTTGGTTTTGGTTTTATAAGGAAGAACATTCTGTTGTTCAAAACATTTGAGAATAAAAAAAAGAAAGAACATTCTGATACTAGTTGTTCTCCTTAAAGATGCATAATGGATATTGATCCTCTTCTCAGTCTTAAACATTATTTAAGTCAAAGAAAACCTTAATATCACCTATAGAATATATTACATATTAATCTATGCAAATATATGTAAGGTTGGTGCAAAAGTTATTGTGGCTTTTGCCATTGAAAGTAATGGCAAAAAAAATCGTTCAAGTAATGGAACCAACCAAATACCCTGTGTTCTACATAAGAGGTATATATATATTATACACATATACACATATGCATATATGAACATTATGTAGAACCTAAGAATTTGCCAGTATCTGACCACTTTCTACCTATGACAGCTGCAATTTCTTATGATTCAATTAGACAGTATCCTGAAAAAAAGGAGAGCTGACTTTGTCATTTCCATATATAAATTATTAGGTTGGTACAAAGGTAATTAAAAGTGATGAGAAAAACTGCCATTACTTTAATACTTAAAATTCCCAAGTACAATACAAATGATGTATTCTTATCCAACATTTCTCCCTTATGCAACATGTTCTCAGTTTTCTGCTTTATTTCTATTGATATATTGATGTGTTTCTATTGATATATTGATATATCGCTACAAAGTCACCTGGCTCCTAACCGATAGTGTCCAATACTCAAAGAACAGAGAAATGCATTTGCTTTTACCCTGCCTGTTGGGATTTATTCAGTTGTTTCTAAACAAAACCCTTTCTCTTTCCCTCTTCCTAGGGCTGTGTCTGTAAAGACAAAGGCCAGTGCTTCTGTGATGGAGCCAAAGGGGAGAAGGTAAAAACAAAACCTAATACTGCTTGTTTACACTGTAAAGCTCTACAAGGTAAAACTCACCTTCTTCTTTCATCCGTAGCAGAAAGATCAGCAGTATGTTGTTACATTTCCCAAATCTGATGTCAAAGTAATTGTATATAAACATTAACCTAAAAAAAAAAAAAGAAAAGAAAAAAAAAGTCATCTAGGAAGCTTCAGATACCTTGTATATACAACGGCAATTAAATTACAACTCTCTTGGTCTGTAAAGAATAAGTAGCAAATGAGAGAGAAAAAGTTTATGACAAGTCTCCATATGTATACACTATTTACAATGTTGCTAAACGCAAGAGAAGAACTGAAAACAAATTGACTCATTCACTTTGACAGAAAATAAACATTGAAGTCCACAGATTTTTGTCCTGCAGCATTGGTTCAAGTTCGCCCCCTGGTGGAGAAATCCCACAGCAGCGCGTGGTTGAGGCAAAACTTCAGCTGAGGAAAGTAGCTCCATTGCAGAATTCAAGAAAAAAAGGAACGCCGTGAAATCTCATTAATTCGCTCCATTAACTTGCAATTTGTGATAATTAAGATAGAGGCAGAACTAAAGTTTTTTTCTTTGTTTACCAAACCCTTTCCTCAGAGACACTAATTAATTGTTTAACAATATTGAAGGATGACTATTTTAAAATATTTTAAGAACATATTTAAAGCTCTTTATCTAAACTAATTTCTATATCATGTGTATGCTAATTATAATAATTATACTTATTTTAAATTATTTCATAATTCACATGTAGTTGGATTTAGGTTTTTTCTTGAATATGTGAATGTATTAAAATTCAGGTTCCCATTGAGAAGCACTTTCTCTGTGATTCTCCTTGCATTCAAGAAGCATTTATTGAGTTTCTACTATTTGCAAGATGCTATTCTAGGGTGTATAAAAGTAACTGAGGAGCGAGAGGGGTCTAGTACATTCTTTTATTTCTCTTCTTATTGAGTGTGTGTGCACACACACAATGTAAAATAGCTGACTTGTTCTTTTTTGTTTTAATTTGCCAATTGTGTAACTAAATTGACCCAATTAACCAAATCAGCTGGTGGCCTTTACTTTTGAAGAGTACAGTCGGCCCTCCTTATCCAGGCACTCTGAATCGTCAGATTCAACCAATGGCATATTGAAAATACTTGTAGGGAGGATAATAAAAAATAACAGTACAACAATAAAAGATAATACAAATGAAAAAATGCAGTATAACAACTATTTGCAAAGCATCTGCATTGTATTAGGTATTATAAGTCACTAGAGAGTTAAAGTATATGGAAGGATGTTCTAGGTTATATGCAAATACTATGCCATTTTGTGTAAGAGACTTAAGGATCCACAGGTTTACATGTGGGGGGAAGGTCGTGGAACCAATGCCCCACCGACACTGAGGGACAAACGTAATTCCAAGATATACATCCATGGGAAGATTATTTGTTGGTAGAACCGTGTCAAGCCTTGGGCTTAAAATACTTTCACTCACTTTTACTAGGTACTTTCTCCTAATATTATCCGACTCCTTCTAAAACATTACTGAGCTCACACCTTTTTGGTTATGCCACCCTTGCTACCTCTCCTGCATCTCCCACACAAATAGCAGATTACTAACTCCTGTGTATTAAAAAAGGGCTGAGACTCATAACCTGCCTGGCGGCGTTCTTTCAAGCTACATAGTAATTATGCACACTCCCCAAACCCCTTCTTGCACCTGACCCTCACTGTCTCTCCATCCCACAACAAACACTCCACTAACCTTGAAGCTTCTTCCTGGGCTTTCCCTTTCATTTTTTATTCCTTCTCCGTTAAGCTCTGCTCTACATAGCCCTACCGTGGGGGAAAGTCAAGTTTCTACAAGACCAAGAGCCACCACTTTCAAGCCTATAGACAAATACTAACAACTGGTAGCTTTCTGGTTACCTATGCAGTCACTCCTGAGTGCTAATTATGATTTTTTTAATCCAAGGAAAAAATATGCAAAGAGTCATCATGAAGTCATAAACAAGAGAACATAAGGTTGTTGGTGTGTTTATTGTTGGATAGTTGTTGTTCTGTGTTTCTCACCTTGTTTTGGTTTTAACAGGGGGAGAGAGGCTTTCCTGGACCCCCTGGTTCTCCTGGCCAGAAAGGATTCACAGGTCCTGAAGGCTTGCTTGGACCACAGGGACCCAAGGTATGTCATCCGGCAAGCTTGGAAAATCCCCAACCCACCTAACCCTCTTCATGCCTACCCCCTGGGCTGTTGCAAACCTGGAGAGAATTCCACATCTTAGCCAACTGCTGGGTGCATGGCAAACTCCTGGTCCCCAGTATTAGCTGGCCACATAGAACCACAACCTGTTCCAAGACTATTGCAAATGATCATCATTAGCTTCAAGTCTGTGGCTCCAATTCATCTCCAGCTCCCTCCCTAATCTACACAGTGTCTACATCTGTGTCTGTTCCTACCTCTATTCCTCCTACAGTGAAAAATGAGAGCCCTTTTCGCTTCTATTCAAGACCTGTCCAAACACCTGTGCCCCCATCCTTGGAATTCCTTGTTCCACGAGGTGCCTCCCCTCTCTCCAGACATTCCAGCTTTTCTTTTGTTATTTGATTTTCTCTTTCAGTTCTTAAACATGCAACTATTTTCCCATCATAATACAAAATTCCTCTCCATCTTTTAGGTCTTGTGCCCAAATGATTGCTCTCTTTTCCCTGACTTTCCTTTCTCTGTCAAACTTCTTAAAAGAATAGTCAAACATGCTGCCTGTAGTTCATCTACTATTCAATCCTTAGTAATGATTTGCCTGCTACCACCTCTCCTCTGAAAACACTCCAGCAAAGATCACCAATGGCCTTCAAGTGAGCAATGCCAATACATACTTTTGTGTCTTAATCTGACCTGAACCCCTCTGCTTAGTTTCAAATTATGTGGATCACTCTCCTCTCCTTGAAACACTTGTCTGTCTTTGTTTCTGTATTTCTCCTGTCTCTCCATCCTTCCATTCCTGGTCTGTCTTTGTTTCTATATTTCTCCTGTCACTCCATCCTTCCCTTCCTTGTCTGTCTTTGTTTCTGTATTTCTCCTGTCTCTCCATCCTTCCCTTCCTTCGTGGGTTTCTCTTTTCCTTCTGGTCCCTTAAATATCCAGAGTCTACGACCCTTCACACTCATCACACATTCTTATCCTAAAGTCTGTGATACAGCAAAGGCCTTTGTTTAAATAAATACCCTAGAGGATTTACTAAATAACTGCATAACCACTGGATTTGCTGAGTACTCTTTCCTGCTGTGGACATTAGCTAGACTTAAGCCTGGCTTCTCACGCACCCACACATTCATTTCCCTGACTACTGACCTCCAGCAGGCTATAAACCAACTAATGAGCTGTGAAAAATAATTATAGTTGATCTACATAGGGTCTTTTAAAAATTTCATAATATATTAGAATATGTATTACAGGCCGGACACAGTGGCTCATACCTGTAATCCCATTGCTCTGGGAGGCTGAGGCAGGAGGATCACTTGAGCCCATAAGTTTGAGGCCAACCTGGGCAACATAAGGAGACCTAGTTTCTACCAAAACTACAAAAATTAGCCAGGTGTGGTGGCATATGCCTGTGGTCTCAGCTACTTAGGAGGCTGAGGTGGGAGGATTGCTTGAGCCCCGGAGGCGGAGGCTGCAGTGAGCCATGATCATGCTACTGTATTCCAGCCTGGGTAACAGAGCGAGACCCTGTCAAAAAATAAAAATAAAAAAAACCATACATATATATGTATTAGAATAATGTATGGAATATGTAAATGATAATCAAAATCAAAGCCATCCTACTGCATATGTACTCTGTGCCAGGCATTGGGCAATTTATTTCTCCCTGGATCTCATTTACTCCTCACATTGATCCCACAAATCATGACTTTGGTGACTTACAATGTAGTTCCCATAATTACCTCCACTACATGGATGAGAAAACGGACACAGAGCACTTGAGTAATTTTTCCTGGGTCATGGAGATCACAGGGAACAAAATCAGAGTTCAAACCTGGTTTGACATTGTGTGGGGGTTTTCCTCACACCAAACAATTCTCCAACTCTCTGGATGCCAACTGGGTACCCAACAATTCAGTTATGACATTAAATACCTGGGGTTAGTGCAGACCCCATAGGGTAAGGGCTCAGTCCTACAAGACTGTCCCTGCTTCAGGACTAGTCATAAGTAGTGGGTCCTCGGTTACCCATAATTCAGTCCAACTTGGCTATAAATAAATCAGGGGTTCCCATGACCCCCTCCTCCGGTTTGATGATTTGCTAAAGAGCCTCATAGAACTCATGGGAATATTTACCAGTTTATTATAAAGGATATGAACGAGAGATGAAGAGATACATCAGAGGAGGTTCAGAAGGGTCCCAAGTGCAGGAGCTTCTGTCACCATGGAGTTGAGGTGCATCACCCTCCTGGAAGGTGAATGTTCACCCACCCAGAAGCTCTCTGAATGTCATGCTTCAGGGATTCTTATGGAGGTGTCATAATGTGGGCAGGATCAATTATAAACTCAATCTCCAGCTCCACTTTCCTCACTGAAGGGTGCAGCTGGAGCTGAAAGTTTCAAGCTTCTAATCATGGCTTGGTCTTTCTGATGACCAGTCCCCATCTGGGAGCCTACCAAGAGTCGCCTCCTTAGAACAAAGGACACTTCTATCACCCAGGATATTCCAAGTGAGGTCAAACACCAAATACTAGAACAAAAGATGATCTTTACTCCTCTATCATTCAGAATATTAGAAGGGGTTTTAGGAGCTCTGCGTCAGGAACCAAAGGCACAGAACAAATATGTATTTCTTATGTCACATCTATGATGCCAGAATCAAACTCTTGAAACCACACCCACAGCTTACATGTAAAATGCAAAAGCTGGCTGTTTTCCAGTAATTCTGCCATTTCCCTGTCTACCATATTCATGTATGTGTTCTTTTTGTCCATTTCTACTTCTGATCCTAATTTTGAAAAAGTCATTCAGATTCTGGACAGAAACTGAACACTGACTTCCTCTAGGGCGTGGACCCAGGTTTTCTTCCATTTCTATTGGTAGAACGAGTTTGCCACTTCAGCCCTGGACTTAGATCAGCCTAATGCCAATTCCTTTTTTTAAAAAAATTGTTATCTATAGCCTACTCTGTTTCATTCTCTTCAGCATTTCTTTAGAGACGCTGAAATTCATTAAAATAGTCAAAAACACGTGGCACTTACTATGGGTTATACGAGTGCAGGCATTCCAGAAAATTAATCCAGAAAACCTGAGTGCCATGTTGTCATAGATTCATATTTTAAAGCATATAAGGCTTACAGATATATATTAATAGCTACAAAAGATAATGCAATCAAAGACAGATAATCAGAGATTAAAACCTGACCAAAACGACGTTTTAGATTCACAAGATTTCTATCTTAATTTTAAATATTTTCTGCATGAAAAAAGTTTACAATGAGAAAGTAAAACCTGCAAGTAAAACCTTCTGCTTTCTGTAGCACAAGAATACAATTCCGTAGGGAAGAGGAATGGCCTTGGCCTTGAACATAGCCATGCACCCCGGGATTCCACCATAGATGGGAGAAACTGACTTTGGCCTGGACAGGGCAATCTCAGAGGATTCTGTAACAACCCTTTGCTCAAATAATAACAATAAAATTAAAAATCAAAACATACTGAAACTCTCTGGAATGATGAAAATGGCTTTTGGACAATGAAACTTTCACACCACGTGGCCTAGCTGAAACAGTCACCATTTAAGGTTATTCTCCAAGAAATAGGACGTCGAACTGAATGCATTACATGCCCAAAGCAAGTTTCTCTGTGGTTCAGGCAGTCCTTACTTGGCTATTTATTTCCTTGTGCATGTCAGGCACATTTTGTTAATAGAGTGTTTCTTGTGCACAGAAATACTGGCTGCCATTCTTATCCACCACTGTAGTTGTGTCATTCATTTTTATCAGACCTCAGCAGCTGTGAGGCTAATTAGGACTTTTGTAGCAGCTCTTCACAGATTTTAAAGTGCCCAAGAATCACTAAAGAATCATGTTAAAAATTCTGATTCTGGGTCAATAGTCTGGGAGGTGAGGCAGATCTAAGATTCTACATTTCTAATAAGCTTCTAGGTAATGCTAATGCTGCAGGCCCCAAATCCCACTTTGAGAAGCAAGGATTTGGATGAATTTTTGTCTTTTCTGATAAACAATTTAGCTCCAATGAAATAAGCAAGCAATTCAATCTTATTAACGATGAAATAATCAGAAGGGCAAAACAGCTTGGCATGTGACTAAGACTGGGTTTCATGTATGGGTTTCTTAGTGCAAAATAATTTCCAGAGTGTTTACTTTTTCTTTTTTTACTTGAATCTAGGGCTCTCCAGGACTTCCAGGACTCAGAGGTCCCAAAGGTGTAAGGGTTAGTAGTCCAACCAGTCCATCCTGATCATTGATGAACTCATTCTTCTTAAAAGATCAGCTTTTCACTGTAAGATTTACACAAATATCAGAAAGAAGTACACTGCGTATGGTTCCATAGATGAAGTTCAAGAACAGGTAAAACTAATCTGTAATGGTAGATGGCAAAGAAGTGGTTACCACATTAGAGGCAAGTGTTAAACGGACCAAGAAAGACCATGAAGGAACCTCTGGAGTGATAGAGATGCTCTGTGTCTGATGGGATGATGGTATATAAAACTGCACGCAGGTCAACATTTGTTAAGCTGTTCAGTTAAGCTGTTCTCAAAAGACTTGGAGCACTTAATTGTATGCAAATTGTACCTTAGGAATCTATCCAAAAAAGCCAAAACTAATCTTAATGATATCTTTTTAAGAGTTACATAAATGTAAGATTTACAAAAGTTTGTTAAAGCTTTGGTGTTTGTTTTCCCAATCGTTTCGAGCTATTCCCAGTTATAGTTGCAGAAAAAGATTATTGCAATGGTAAATAAATTTATGTTTATATATTGAACATTTTTAAAGTTTTTTTTTTTTGGTCACCGCCTCCTTTTTTCTATGTCTTCAGGGAATAACTGGATTGCCAGGATTTTCCGGTTCTCCTGGACTTCCAGTAAGTAATGGGAAAAATCCGTAGCTAGAAAATTTAAAAATAAGCTCATTTTAATAAAGATGTCAAAACTGTCATGTGAGAAAATGTGTTCTGATGCATTCCCTACATGAAGAAATAGCACCTTAGGATGGTATATTATATTAGTGTGTAGATTTTTGTGTCATATGAGTCAAACTGTACTTCCTGAAATACAAGCAGGACAGGATAGGATAGGGTAGGATAATTAGTAAATTATATAGTAAGTCAGCCCTCCATATCCATCGATTCCACATCCATGGATTCAACCAACCAACTGTAGATCAAAACTATTTTTAAAAAATAACAATAAAAATTGTACAAACTTAAAAACCATTACAGTATAACAACTATTTACATAGCATTCACATCGTATTAGGTATTATAAGTAATCTAGAGATGACTTTAAGTATACAGGAGGATATGTATAGGTTATGTGCAAATACTATACCATTTTATATAAGAGACTTGAGTATCCATGGATTTTTGTATTCATAGAGGTCCTGGAACTAAACCCCCACAGGTACTGAAGGAAACTATATGTTACAAGCTGATAGAATAGCATAGGATAGAATGAAATGATTGTATTTAATAGCATAGAATAATAAAATAGTTTCATCTGTGCATACTTTCCTCCTCCTTTTCCCTTCCTTTTTCCCCAGCTTAAAACAGCGTGTTAAGGGACTTTTTAATTTTATGGATAAAAGGCTTTTGCTTTATCTTAAAGACCTGCATCTAACTTGATAAGTCTTCATTTTAGTCAGCCTGTTTAGTTTGTTGTTACTGGAATTATACATAAAACCACAACGTACATTTCCTACTTAACCATTTAAATAATCATTTATATTTCAAGAGTTATTTAAATAAGTCCCTCTTTTCCCTTGGATTCAGTGCTGTTTCTTGGGATGACCCTCCTCACTGAGACTTGTTCTTCTTCCAGGGCACCCCAGGCAATACTGGGCCTTATGGACTCGTCGGTGTACCAGGATGCAATGGTTCTAAGGTAAGTACTTTTCACACAGAAGATGATTAATAAATGCTTTGCTGAATGACTAAATCAAGGTGAAGTGGCAATGAAAGGAAGACAGGCTTCCCTTGAAACATTCCTTTAGAACAGAACCAACAGTACAATTTGGAGCCAGGAAACTTCCTATTTTCTTTCTTCGCACTGCTTGCTTTCTGATTGTCTTTTAAGGAAAGTTCTCCCACAGAAAGAAAACTTGGAGCTCAACTGGTTGTTTTCATCTGAGGCTGTGTATATAAATCAGAAATCAAAGCTTTGAGTGCAGAATTAGTTTTAGAGAAGGAATGACTGAGCTTTTCAGTGTTCACTCACCTCCTTTTGTTTTCGAACTGAGCTCTCCTTTTCTCCAGAATGGTGGCCATGAATGAACTAATTACTCAAGTTTGAAGGAAACAGCAATTAAAAAGTTCTTGGCGCAATTAGACTTTGCCATTTATGCACAATTTGAGAAACAGTATTCTAATCCTGTTTTTAATTAAGATAATGGTTTTTTGGTCTTCAGCCTCATGACCCAGTAGCCATAAGGAATTTGGGTTACTTTGTCTAGATTTACCATTGCAAAGTTGGAAGCGAGAAACAGGAAAAATATCTGAATAGGCTATTCTAGAGCAACTAAGAATAATAACAAACTTTGTATGTCTTTTAGGGTGAGCGGGGGTTTCCAGGACTCCCAGGGACATTGGGCTACCGAGGGATCCTGGTAGGTTTGCATTTCTAATCCCCATTAAAGACATAAAGCATAAATAAAAGTGGTCTACTCCATATGGCCATATACACAAATCCGTCATGACTTTAGGGAAGTCTGGGGTAGCCATAGTAGACATTCAACTAATAGTTAAGGAATGGATGAATACATGCATTATGAACGTAGGGTTAGAAGTTGAGACTTTGTTTTGCTTTTGAGACATCCAAGTGGAGATGCATGAGAGGTACTTGGATTCACTCAGAGAAGAGGTCCCAGCTGGTGGTGACTCAAGGAGTCACAGTGAGGAGAAAAGGGGCTTAGAACTGAGACTTAGCTCCAGCGGTGATGTTGGGATCAAGGAGAATGAGCCTGTAAAGGAGGAGCGGCCCTGGTGGGAGAAAGAAAACCAGCAGGGGTGTATTATGGAGGTCCAGGAAAGACCTACTGTAGTAGAAGGGAGTGGCAGACAGCTGCTGGATGCTGCTGCAAAGTCCAATCAGAGGAGGACTGACATGTTGGCATTGGTTTTAGCAACATCAGTATCATGTCTGACCTTAGCAAGGGACAATTCCATGGCAGGATGGAGCAGGGGGCAGATTTGGAACTGAGGAAAGGGTGGGAAATGAAGGAAATGGGAAGTTCACAGGTGAGACGAAGGAAAGACAGGACAATCTGGTGGGAGGTAAAAGATTAAGGGAAGACTTTGCTTTGTAAGCCCGTGGGAGGTGTATGGTGAAGAGAGGATGCACAACAGGAGAGAGAGCAGAGCAGACTGAGCAGGAGTGTGTGCGTTTGATTTTCCTCGAGTTGTTCATAGGCTGCTTTTTCCCTAGGGTGCTGCTGGTTTGAAAGGACAAAAGGTAAGTCATTGGTGGAATGCTGTCGCTGAAAACCTCTAATTGTACATATGAAAAAGACTTCTATTAAATAAAGAGACTTAAGTCATTACAAATAAGATTTCATAATCCAGACCTTAATCATTCAGAAACAATAATAATTGGGACATGATATTTATTCCTATTAAATAGCTCCTTCTGGCTCTTGTCATAAAGAGTCTTACAGGTTTTGTATCATTGTTTAAGGAAATTGGGTCTTGGAGAAGAAAACTGACCTCATGCTCAGGGCCCCACATTGCTATTTTTGGTGTGTTGGGAAATGACTTATTACCCTTGCATCTTTCTTCCTTCCACTGTAATGTTTTTTTTGTTTTTTTTTTTGTTTTTTTTTTTTAAAGACAGTCTTGCCCTGTTGCCCAGGCTGGAGTGCAGTGGCACGATCTCAGCTCACTGCAACCTCCACCTCCTGGGTTCAAGCGTTTCTTCTGTCTCAGCCTCCCAAGTAACTGGGATTACAGGTGCACATCACCATGCCCAGCTAATTCTTGTATTTTTAGTAGAAATGGGGTTTTGCCATGTTGGTCAGGCTGGTCTTGAACTCCTGACCTCATGTGATCTGCCGGTTTTGATCTCCCATAGTGCTGGGATTACAGGCATGTGCCACTGTACTGGGCCCACTGTAAATTTTTGATTTTAGAAAATAGGAAATTGCTTTGAAATCTTCATAATGGAATAATTACAAAATCATAAATCATTTCTCTGAGTATCTATCTTGAAAAGCACTTTTATCTTTGAAGAAGTATAACTTTGAATAAGCACTTGGAGGGGTTTTGAAAATATAACATTGATGATGTTTGATGAACTTCTTCATTTTCAAGGGTGCTCCTGCTGAAGGAGAAGATATAGAACTTGATGCAAAAGGTGACCCCGGGTTGCCAGGGGCTCCAGGACCCCAGGTACAGCACTTCAGAGAAGGTCCCTATTATTCTCAGTTCTTCACTCTTTCTTTCTCTCTCTTTTCGCCTCTCTTTCCTCCATCTCTCTTTTTCCCCATAGGTTCGTCTCACTCTCTTAAGAAGATTTTAAATAGAAATTCCTATTTATTCTATTTACATATCTGGCCTCATTTCCTTCTAAAGCTTTCACCCTATTCTGGAAAACTACATGATGCTGACATGCAAAGATGATCTGCGTATGTTTTTCATCCTCTTCTTCATTCTCAGTCACCAAGCTGGCCTGAATCTAACAGGAATAGTTATGTTCCACTTAATTTGTATTTGTTGCAAATAAGGATAGATTTGTATCCACATTGAATATCATTTAAAATGATATTCAGCCTTATTTTAAAATTTGCATAATGATAAAAGGTTTTTATTTAAATGCAACTCTCTCCAGTTGAAGTTGAGATAATGAAGAAAATAAAGTTTTTTTTTATTTAAATGCAACGCTCTCCAGGTGAAGTTGAGATAATAAAGAAAATAAAGTTTTTTTATTTAAATGCAGTGCTCTCCAGGTGAAGTGTTTGCTTTTCTGATTTATATGTACGTAGCCTGAGTATGATCCAAAAGGGATACAAAGAGTTGCAACTGCCTTTGGGTCTGTGTGTGCTTTACTTTGTGATTCAAAACGACCTTTTCACAGACCTAAACCACAAGTGCTAACTTTCAGTTTATAATTATATATAACCAAAACTAACTAGTTTTTTATGTATATATGTGTGTGTGTGTGTGTGTGATATTTACACATATGTCATATATAACATATATTTATATATATATATATATATTTTTTTTTTTTTTTGAGAAGGAGTCTGGCTCTATTGCCCAGGCTGGAGTGCAGTGGTGCAATCTTGGGTCACTGCAACCTCTGCCTCCCAGATTCAAGCAATTCTCCTGCCTCAGCCTCCTGAGTAGCTGGGATTACAGGCGCAGGCCACCATGGCCACCTAATTTTTGTATTTTTAGGAGAGATGGGGTTTCACCATGTTGGCCAGGCTCGTCTGGATCTCCTGACCTCAGGTGATCCACCAACTTCAGCCTCCCAAAGTGCTGGGATTACAGGCGTGAGTCAACACACCCAGCCAATTAACTGGAATTCTTTCAACTTAGTTCAGAATTATATGTAGAAATTCCTGGGTAGAGATGGGATATTTGCCTAAGTGAGTTTGAGTTGAGGCTGTTGAACTCCTGTGTGGTAAGCTATCCCAACTGAGGATGTGAAGTTAGATTAGGAGCTGCAAAAAATGCAGAATGATGCAATTAGGAGCCATTATAGGCTTCTGAGAAGAGATGCAAGATATGGTGGCTCTCGCTTTTTTTGTTTAGAAAACATTTAAGAGTCCAGATGCTGAAGGCAGGGGATCCAGGAAGAAGAGATAATAGTAATCCGAGATATTGATACATTCTTTAAATGTGTATTGATTATCATCTATGTATTAGTCATTGTGATGATGCTGAAGATATAATGATGGTACATTCTATTATACAAGAAATATTTTTTACCTGCCAATTATGTGCAAGGGGCTATTTCTAGGCTCTAGGAATACAGCAGGGCACAAATCAGCCAAAATGTAGATTTAAGGCTGGGCACAGTGGCTCACACCTGTAATCCCAGCACTTTGGGAGGCCAAGGCAGGAGGATCACTTGAGGTCAGGAGTTTGAGACCAGCCTGGCCAACATGGTCAAACTCCATGTCTACTAAAGATACACAAATTAGCCAGGTGTGGTGACATACACCTGTAGTCCCAGCTACTTGGGAGGCTGAGGCAGGAGAATCACTTGAACCTGGGAACCAGAGGCTGCAGTGAGCAGAGATCATACCACTGCACTCCAGCCCAAGGACAGAATGAGACTCTGTCTCAAAAAAAAAATAGATAGATAGATAGATAGATAGATAGATAGATAGATAGATAGAAGATAGATAGAAGATAGATAGATAGATAGATAGATAGAAGATAGATAGATAGATAGATAGATAGATAGATAGATAGATAGATAGAAGATAGATAGAAGATAGACAGATAGAAGATAGATAGATAGATAGATAGATAGATAGAAGATAGATAGAAGATAGAAGATAGATAGAAGATAGATAGAGAGAGAGAGAGAGAGAGAGAGAGATAGATATTTAAAAATTTTATGAACCAGGCATGGTGGCATGTGCCTGTAGTCCCAGCTACTTGGGAAAGCTGAGACGGGAAGGTCTCTTGACCTAGGAGTTATAGACCAGCCTGGGCAACACAGTGAGACCCAGTCTCTTAAAATGTATATATATTGCCTTTATGGAGCTTACATTCTCATGGGGGAAACAAAAAAAAAGTGTAAATGAGTAACTCTATGGTGTGTGAGTAATAAATGCTAAAAATAAAAATAATGCAGGAAAGCAGGATAGGAAGTGTCTGGGTTGGAAGGTGGGTTACAACTTTGGATAAGCAGGAAGGCTTTATGGAAAGGACGACAATTACATAAAGACAAGAAAAGGAAAAGGGAGTGAGTCATACAGATACCTGGGAAAAGGGGATTCTAGGCAGAGGGACAGCAGGTGGCAGGCCCTAACGTAGGAGTATGCTTGGCCAAAACGAGAGAGAGAAAGGAAAAGGGAGGAGAAAAGAGGAGGGAAGAAAGAGAAAAGCAAAATTTTGAAACATCTGAAGTAAAGTAACTACTCTGGTCATTTTAGAAACGGTATTGTGCAGATGGTCCTGCCAGCCTGTTACACATGGCAACATACTTTTTGATATTTGTTGTCATTAACTGCAGCCACTGAAAAGGGAGGTGTTATGCGCTCCTGATTTTATTATGTTAATGCATTTAATTAATGGACATTGTTATTAAGTGAGAAGTAAAGTTAAACTTACTCTTATTCTTCTCTCAATTTCAAGGGTTTGCCAGGCCCTCCAGGTTTTCCTGGGCCTGTTGGCCCACCTGGTCCTCCGGGATTCTTTGTGAGTATCAAGTCATCCTTGCTACAGACTCCGTCAACTAATAGATTCATTATTTATTATTAACAAGTTATTAAAAGAATTTTTCTGGTTGGATGCATTTCCTGCTGTGATTTTCATTTGTGGATTTTTCTAGGGCTTTCCAGGAGCCATGGGACCTAGAGGACCTAAGGTAGACTACTGTTCATATGATGTAACAGCTAGCACACCCTACTCAATCTCAAAGTCAAACCTGGCCTGCTTCTTCATGTGGGTCACTGTTAGGTACCGCTCTGGAACTCACAAGGATTCCTAGCAGGGAAGAGCATGGCTAGCTGCTCTCACCTCTCTTCTCCTTGCATTTCAGTAACTTGATCCCTGATACAAAGAGTCTTAATTCAATTTATAAGAAGCTACTTACCAGGAAAAATGCAAGGATTCTTAATCCACAGGTTTTCCATTTCTGATCATCTCACACAGCACATTATCCTCTGAGTTTTTGTAGTGTGCTGCTTCACAAAGCCAACCGGGTCTTATGCTAGTAAGTAAAGGATGACTATTTGTGTGCTCATTACACAGGGTCTTGCATGCGTTTCTGTTAAGACAAGGCCAGGCGCATTGGCTCACACCTGTAATCCCAGCACTTTGGGAGGCAGAGGCGGGTGGATCACTTGAGGTCAGGAGTTCGAGGCCAGGCTGGCCAATGTGATGAAATCCTGTCTCTACTAAAAATACAAAAATTAGCCAGGAATGGTGGCACATGCCTGTAATCCCAGCTACTCAGGGGGCTGAGGCAGGAAAATAGCTTGAACCCAGGAGTTGGAGTTTGCAGTGAGCCAAGATAGCACCACTGCACTCCAGCTTGGGTGACCGAAAGAGGCTCCATCTAAAACAAACAAACAAAAACAAACAACAAAAACAAACAAAAAACAGAAGTGCAATTGTTAGTTTAATTATAAAAATATTGAGTGAGGCTGAGCCCCAACAGGAAATTAGTTCTAAGCACAGTATCTCCTACTATCAGGTAGCCTTTTATTTTATTATTATTTTTCTTTTTTTTGAGATGGAGTCTCACTCTGTTGCCCAGGCTGGAGTGCAGTGGTGTGATCTTGGCTCACTGCAACCTCCATCTCCCGGGTTCAAGCAATTCTCCTGCCTCAGCCTCCCGACTAAGTGGAATTACAGGCATGCAGCACCACTACTGGCTAATTTTTTTTGTATTTTTAGTAGAGACAGGGTCTTACCATGGTACCAGGCCAGGCTGGTCTCGAACTCCCGACCCCAGGTGATCCACCTGCCTCAGCCCCCCAAAGTGCTGGAATTACAGGCATGAACCACTATGCCTGGCTCGGGTAGCCTTTTATATGAGGTATTTTCTAAGATACTTTCATATTTATTTTCTTATTGATACACACAAATACACACACACACACACACACATGCACGCAGACACCCTGAGAGATGGATAGTTTCTGGTTAAGTGAATTGTCCAATAGACAGTACATGGCAGAGCTGAGGTTTAAAGTGTTTTGATTCCCCTCAGCTTTGGTCTAACAAGGGGAAGATCTGCATACTCAGAGGTGAAAAAGCAAGCAGGTATTAGTTGAAATGACAGATCAGCCATCATTAGTGAAGAAACTATTCGCATTAGACTCATGTCACTAAATTACCAGTGAAGTCGGGTAGCTGGAATTCTATTCTTAGATTCTCTATTAAGTATTGAATTTCAGAATCCTGAAATGCAGCTACCCATTCTTATTTTTAAAACAAGAAAACAAGGGCATCAGGAAGTTAAGCAGCCGGCCAGTGGGATCAAAACTAGCTACTGCAGAGCCAGAAAAATATGCTCTGAGCTAGGTTCCTTTCCCTCCCCCACACCACTGCGTGTCAGCATTTGCCATGTTAGCTTTCTGCTTAATCCCTTAAGCTTTCTGCACCTCAAGAGCTCCTCCTCTAAAAGAAACATATCAATGCTCTTCTCTAAGAAATAGCTAAAATAATTTGTCATTCTAAAATGAAAGTTAAAATAGAAATGCTCAGTTACAAATATTGAAACTTTGATGGGTTTAGACTATTTATTCATATTTATTTTTAGAAAATAATTTGGTTTTGTGTTTTCTTACAGGGTCACATGGGTGAAAGAGTGATAGGACAAAAAGGAGAGCGGGTAATTTAAATACTGTGTCTTATTAGCAGGCAAGATATTTTATGTCCCAGAGCATATCAGCCTATACCGTTTACTTACTGGCCAAGCGGAAATTGATGGGCCTTCATTTGTTCTATCTTCTCATATAAGCACTAAAGGGGAAAAGTAGACCTTTCAAATGTAGTAACATTGAAATGGTGATGCTGTTGTTTATTTTCTCACTCCTAAGTGTTTTTGTCTTTAGGGTGTGAAAGGGTTAACAGGACCCCCGGGACCACCAGGAACAGTTACTGTGACCCTAACTGGCCCAGATAACAGAACGGTAATTCTTCAGTTTTATGATTAGGGTTGTGCCTTCCCGTGTCTAGGACGAAGTCCTTGTGACTCTGTACCTCTTTTGCAAGCTCTTATTATCTAAGCCCAGTTCAGCCCAGCTTCCTCAGCCAGCCAGAACCTCCAGGATTTATTCCTTCCTGTCCTTTACTCATAAATCTTGGAAATATTACACGGGGAAGATCTGAGGCTCCAGCTTGGACAACAGAGTGAGACTTTAAAAAAAAAAAAAAAAAAAGATACTTAAAAAAATTTTGCATGTAGTCTCAGTGAGTTCACAGGTATAAAATTTGAAATGTGAGAAATGGAAGGTGTATTGGGTTGTATTAACATAAGGCACATTCATAGTTTGTAAACCCAATTTATTGAACAGATAGAGGATTTGTCTCACTGTTGAATCAGTGAAATCTCATTTCATCCATTTGTAACAATGTTGAACTGTTTCTTTGGCAGGACCTCAAGGGGGAAAAGGGAGACAAGGGAGCCATCGGCCAGCCTGGACCTCCTGGACCCTCAGTAGGTTATTTAAAGTTATATTGTCCCCACAACACACAAAGTAGAGCCCTAGTATTTAGTTTGATGTGTGTTTTGTCTTAAGTTGTTTTTTTTTTTAAGAAAGTAAAGGAATAAAAGAATGGCTACTCCACAGCAGCTATTGCTTTTAAGTCTTAACATTGGCTAAAATACAGTAACATTTGACCGCAGAGATCATGAATACGCTAGAGTTATTTTACAGCCACTCCTTGCTGAAATCCTTGCACTGTTGTACATGCATCCAATGCCGCCCATCTTATGACTTATCTTCAGCATCAGCTTTTTTAGCATCTGTTTTTTTAATTACTATTCATCAATAAGATTTCTCTCTTAGATGACTCAGCACTTAAACATGTTTTTAAATGGCAGAATAACCAAAAGGGACAAATTAATAAAAATCAATGTAAGTAAAAAAATCAGTAATTCATAAAACTTGACATAGCTCTGCTTAATACAGGGACTGCCTGGAGAATCATATAGATCTGAAAAGGGTGCTCCTGGAGACCCCGGCCCGCAGGTAAATTTGGAAATTCGGTGTCATGTGCAGTTTTGATTAGTCAGGACTTGGGACTCTTTAGGTTACAGGAACAAGATGCCCAACTCAAATTAGCTCCAGTTAAAAATTTTTGTTCTTTAAGATTTGGGAGGCAGGATTTACTTGCTCAAGTATTTAAGACGTTCAAGGCTAAAACAGGGTTCAAGGACTTCAGAGCCTGAAAAAATAAGGGCAGGACTCCCTTTCCATCTCACTTCTGCTTCTCTCTGCATATCAGCCTCATTCTTTCCTCTGGCAGATGATCTTCCGTGTCAGGGGAGATGGAAAGAAAGAGCTACCCTGCAGCAAACAACTTCAGGCTGATGGCATTAGAGGAGAAAGCCAGCATCTCTCTCCCTGTGTCCATTTATAAAATCCCAGGGAATTCATCTCATTGGCCCAACTTGGTCATATCTGGTCTCACTCTGGAAAAAAGGCTGTGACCAAGAGAAAAGGGTACTATGATTGGCCAGGCCAGTGGGGCAGTGGGCTACTCAGATTGACAGTGCCATCAGAACCACCCAGAGTGAGGGAAGAGCAGCCCCCCACAAAGGATATAGGACAATCTGTGACCAGAAGTGGGTGGCTGGAAAAACGGAAGCAGCAGGACCCCACTACCCTACCCAGATCCATTTTGGAAAGATTTAAATCCATATATTGTGTTAAATTTCTAAAAGTTATACTTTTGGAAAAGTAAAATCTATAAAAATTATACATAAGCAAAAAACATATTTTTTTGCCTAAGGAAAAAACAATATTCAATGAACGTGATTTTTAAATTTTATCAGGAAGGGCAAATACCATAAAAGTCAATCCAAGCTGCTGGTTGAGATACCACGCTATATCTTTTATACATGTATTTAAATATAGGCACACCTGGAGTCCAAGGAATTACCAATATTTCAAATAAATGAATAGAAGGACTGTGAACACCTTCCCTTTTCTAGACTTCCTTATTTACTTCGCTGCCCAGTGTGTTTCTTATTTTCCTTCCAAGCTTAGGATGAACAGCATCAGCTCTAATTTAAGTTTGGCTGTTAACGTCCTTCCTTCCTTCCTTCTCTGACTTTCTCTAGTTCCCCATTTCTCTAGTTTCCCATTTCTCTAGTTTCCCATGCTTTCCCTGGAAAGAGAGGGCCATTGTGCATTCTGTGGTTAATAGTTTTTCCTTCTAACACCTGGGTGAGGATCTCTACTCAGGCTTTTCATGCCTGAAGTCAAGAGGAGATGATCATATCACTTAAGATTTCCGTATTTGTAAAGTTAACCATATTTATTAAACTTCATGTTTTTTATTTGTTTTTGCTGTAGGGAAAACCCGGTAAAGACGGCGTTCCTGGCTTCCCTGGAAGTGAGGTATAGACTTGATTTGGCCCATGGAGGTAGTAAAAATGTCAGTCCTACTAGCTGAAGAAGGATTTTTAAAAGTCACTAAATAGTTACAAACAAACAAAAAGCTTACAGGTTTTAAAAATTGCACTTGGGAATCATAGTTTTACAACTCCACTGTGAAGAGAGATCATCTGAGCACATTCCTTTGTTTCAGAGGAGTTCAAATTGCACCTGTTCCCCCCAGAAGCAGTTGGCTCCTGTGTCTTCTGACCCATTCATTCCTTCTGTTCTTTTCTTTAGGGAGTCAAGGGCAACAGGGGTTTCCCTGGGTTAGCAGGTGAAGATGGCATTAAGGTAACCCTCTCCCTAATATCCTATTTTTAAAAGGTTGGGTTTTGCCTATGCTTTTACTTTTACCTACATCCTGGACCTAAGTACAAGGGATTACTGTAACAGGCTTCATTCAAATACGCTGCTAGGTCTGTTAAGAAGAAAAGAGAGATGTGGCAACTTTACTTAAACATTTGAAGGGTGTTCTTGAGGAAAAGATATTAAACTTGTGCTGTGTATTTGAAGCTGTTTGACTTAGGACCAGTGAGATTCCAGCTTCCCACGAGGAAGAGGTAGAAAAAGACCTACAATTGTAGGAAGTTTATGGTTATTTGAGATCAAGCATAGGCTAGAGTTCATGAGTCTCAATCTGAGTCATGATACATTGAAAGCTTGTGGTCAATTAGTTGTGAACTATATTCTACACTTCTGACAGTATGTTACAAACATTTTCAAGTCATGTGTAATCATGTGTTACTTAAAGATAGGGATATGTCCTGAGAAATGCATCATTAGGTGATTTTCTCATTATGCGAACATCATAGAGTGTACTCACACAAACCTAGATGGCAGAGATTCTTACTCTAGGCTACAAACCTGCATATCATGTTACTATACTGAATAACGTAGGCAATTGTAACACAGTGGTGGGTATTTGTATATCTAAACATAGAAATTGAGTAGTAAAAATATGGTATTATAATCTTATGAGACCACTATCATATACACAGTCCATCATTGACCCAAACATTGTTATGTGGCACATGGCTATATATGTAGGTATATGTGCAGATTCAAGATTTACCCTTTAACCGTATCACTTCCAGTAGAATTCTGAAATGCCTTCTTGAAGGAAAGGGGGTTGGTTACAGCTAAGACATTTGGAAATGCATACAACCCACAGTCTGATATTCCTGTGCCTCTAACCAGGGTGAGAACACAGGAATGAGAAATGTACATGAACGAGCACTGAAGATGGTGTTGTGAAAGAAACCTGGAGAACCACCAGGGCAATAGCAACTTCTGTACAACCTTGTAGATAGGATTCCTTACCCAGATACAGGCTCTCCAGGAAAATAGTTTAAAGTCAGTGTCCCTTTAACTTTCATTTGGTTTGTACATGACATATAAACATCAATATATTGTTCATTTTAACTGTACATCTTGCTTTTTATATGTAAATACTTTGGGTGACCATATTCACAATTTGTAATTGTCTTTCACTGTAGGGACAGAAAGGGGACACCGGCCCTCCAGGATTTCGTGGTCCAGTAAGTGTGACTAAAGACGATATCAATGCTATCTTTGATCAAGTTCTTTAAAGTAGCAAGGAAATTTTGAATCAGTGTCTCTCATTAACTGTGTGAGAGAGATTGTAACATTTACCTCGTTATCAAACCAGGGCAGAAAATAGCTGGTCACTATTTGTCCCTTTGACCATGCGTAAATATTTCTATTTGGTCCCTGGAAGGTACTAGTGATGCCCATGCTGGGCTATGGAAGAGACGAAAAGCTTTGTCTAAGCAGCCCAGGCCCAAGGTGATCCTGCATCTTCAGGGTAGAGGAGGACAGTGAGGCAACAAGGGATGAAGAAGTCAACTTCTCCTCCCCTGCACCTGGGCCCGGGTCCTGAGCTTTTAGGCAGCAGATGCTAAACTACGGGTTTAATACATGGTCAGCGAAAAGCAATCATTCCAGCCCAAGCTCTGTGTAGCAGGCCGTGCTCCCCTTCCCAGCAGACATGTATTTGATGTCAGCTCCTAACTGCAGAACAGCCACATTCTATATTCCGTGACTCTGTAGCTGAAGAAGAGAAGAAAGGGGATCCAGACTCTGAGTGCTGGTGTCCATTCATCTCCTACCTCAAAACACAGTGGTTCTCACATTCAGTGTGCCAAGCAAGGCTGCCATGGATGATCATGCAGGTTAAACAAAATGGCACATTGTGGCAAAAGAGTCATGAGGGGAAAGAGTGTCCTGTTAAAAATGCCGTTCTCAGACCCCCATGCTCAGTAATGTAACTCAGGAATTGGAGTGGGGCCTGGAAATCTGCATCTTTACCCTGAAAGCAAATGATTTGGATGCATAGAGCCCCTGTCTTAGTCTGTTCTGTGCTGCTACAATAGAATACCTGAGACTGAGTAATTTATAAATAACAGAAATTTATTTTCACAGTTCTAGAGGCTAGGAAGTCCAAAATCAAGATGCTGGTCCTTGGTCTGGTGAGGGCTTTCTTGGCTGCATCCTCACATGGCAGAAAGCAGAAGGGCAAGCTGGCCTGAGGCTGCTCGAAGCCTCTTTTAATAGGGCCTTAATCCCATTAATGAGGGAGAAACCCTCATGGCCTAATTACCTCCTAAAGGCCCTACCTCGTACTTCTATCACATTGATAGCACCTGAATTTTGGAGGGGGCACACTCAAACTATAACAGTCCCAAAATACTTTGGTGGAGTTCCCAGGAAGATTAAATGAGTTATTTTGTGAAATCACTTAGCACTGTGCCCAGCACTTGGTAGGTGCACGCATATCATTACAGATTTCATGGTGGACATTATTGTTATATTGTTAATACAATACTTTTGTGATTTTATACATATTGCTTAACTACAAGGCTCTTGTTACTTCATCTTAAATAAGTCAACAAAGTCATTGATCCATCTAGCATATGAAAAAGCAAAGAGGTTTTTTTAAAACCATTGATATTTCCACCTTGCTTCCTTCAAGATAAATGTACTGAATGTTAAAAGAAATCTATGTTTTCATTACATTTCAGAGGAATTCTTAGCACTCCTCACTGTGTATTTTCTTAGATTCAATTCCATATAGCTCTGATTGCAGCTTCTACTAACCTCAAAAGAAGTTCAACTGAGGAAGGAAATGGTTAAGAACACTGGCAGTAGGTCCACTGAGCATGTCAGAAACAATATTCCTCGATTCTTGCAGGCCAAGGGTTCCCTGGAATTTAAAGAAACAATAAATACAGTATTTTTTGATGTGTGGGTTCCATACACTTCCAAAATGAAAATAAGTTCAGTCCACCAGGACCAGCATTTTTGAAAAGTAAAATAGAATAGAATAAAAAGTGTCGGGGTTGATCATATGTTGTAAGAATAAGTCATTATTTTGTGAAACTTTCATTTTTCTATACATATGCACACATACATAGGTATGTATGAATGTGTACATATAAACGTGGGTGTGTAACCTGAGTCACATCATAAAATGTGTTTCTAATTGAAAGCCCACAAAATATCTGATACTGTGACACCACAAAGGTCTACTTATTTAAATTTTTCCACCTACATTTATGTGACTATTATATACCTGCTAACATGTAAACCTATGAATTCAGGAAAAGAAGGCAGCCATCTTTGGGCCAAAATGAAGAAACTGAAGTAATTATGCTTGGTGAGCTGTCCATAAATAGCTATCCTTTCTCTGTATTCATTTCTTTCTCCTCTAAGACAGAATATTATGACACATACCAGGAAAAGGGAGATGAAGGCATTCCAGGCCCACCAGGGCCCAAAGGAGTTCGTGGCCCACAAGGTAAGAATAAATTTCTTCCCAGAGCATTTGCTGAACATATTTCTGGTTTTCTTTCAAGGTAATAAATAGCATGTGCTTATAGAGTTGACATGGGTGAGGAAAGGGAAGGGAGATCTCTTCGTTTTCATAGGGCTGTTATTTTTGGATGTCTCCTACTCTTCATATTTTTATTTCATAGGTAGTATACCGGGAAGGTAATTAAATTATCTTTATGTAGCAAAGCATAAAGTTCAAATCTGTCATGGAAACACTTGGAGGAGGGCAGGAAGAGGGAGTACAAGGCATTGGCAATCTCAATGGGATTATGAAGGGAAAAATGGAGACCCCGAACAAACTCACAGAGATTTGCAAGGGGGAACTGAAACTCTGGTTTCCTGACTCTTGGAACAATGATCTGTCCTTGATGCCATGAATTATTGTCTCATGTACTTATACTGTATCTCTTTGGAGAAATCCAAAAGTTCTGGGCCAATCCCTCTCATCTCTGGCTACATATTGGAATCCCTAGGAACTTCTGTAATGGCCTCGTCAAGGTCCCACCCTGTCATTCTGATTTCATTGTCTGGAGGAGGGCTCTGGACACTGGTAGATTGTAAAAACTCCCTGGACTAGTCCAGTATGCAGCCAGGATTGGGAGCCACTGATCTAGACAAATGATTGATACGAAGAAGATTTCAAAGGAAAATTTTACTTAAAAGAATAAAATTTCCCAGTGTCTTTAAATAAAAGGACAGATGAATACAGACATTGATATAGATTGTCTTAAAAATCTGGTTCACTTACTATAAATCACTCACACGTATATATAAAAGAATTATAACCCCCAGGATATTACAGGTGGAAGCAATCTAAGATGGAACACCAAGACAAACTGCAGATCCTGGATGTTCCAGCACTGTTTGATTTTCTGGCGTCTGCACTTCCAGCAAAGTGCTGAACACACAACAGGCTCTTAGTAAATCTCTGTTGAATTATGTGAAAATGATAAGGCGGCATGATTTACTTTTGAGTGTTAGACTTCTAAGATTCGTTTTCTCTTGTCTAAATAAGAGAAAATTTCTAATGTTTGTCTAGGTGAGAGTAGGAACAAATACGAAAACTCTGTATTATTAACTATCATTATATTGTCACCCAAGATTTCAAAAGTAGATGGGATAGCATTTACATCTTTCTAAGCAATTAATTAATGTTATATATTCCCAGGTCCCAGTGGTCCCCCCGGAGTTCCTGGAAGTCCTGGTATGTCCATGTTTCTTAGCGTACAAGTAGAAATGCTATTACAAAGGAAAATACACTGTCCTCTATTAATTTTGCATTATTTACATAAGACAAACGTTTCACTAACTGATCTAAAAGTGTTTCCAGGCTGGGTGCAATGACTCATGCCTGTAATCCCAGTACTTTGGGAGGCTAAGCGGGGGGGGGTGGGGGTGGATCACCTGAAGTCAGGAGTTCGAGACCAGCCTGGCCAACATGGCGAAACCCTGTCTCTACTAAAAAAAAAAAAAAAAAAAAAAAAAAAAAAATTCAGCTGGGCATGGGTAGTGCACACCTGTAATTCCAGCTAGTCAGGAGGCTGAGGCAGGAGAATCGCTTGAACCAGGGAAGCAAAGGTTGCAGTAAGCTGAGATGGTGCCACTGCACTCCAGCCTGGGCAACAGAGTGAGACTCCATCTCAAAATAAAATAAAATAAAATAAAATAGTGTTTCCAGCTTCTTAAATTGTCATATTTGCAATTTATAGTGGAAGAAGGAGTGGAGCTGATACAAACTGATATAGAAATGCTCTTTTTCACTTCTCAGCAGTTTTAACTAAGTGTAAGCACCTTATTGTCAGGAATTTTTACAGTGACTTCGGGGTATGAGCAGGGTCCTTGAAACTCAGAGGAGGTACAGAAATAGAAAACAATGTTATGGTAATGAGGTTGGTTTAAAATGGTAGTTTTCATAACATAGCACGAGTTGCATAAGGATGCCTACATTACACTTTTTCTGTAAAGTTCTAAACTTTCGTCTGTGACTGATTAGAGTGTTTACCTTTTGAGAGAGGAAAAAGAGTTGGCTCAGGGATGGTCCACAGGGACTCATCAAGTATAACTGTAGCGTGTTCTTTTTAATGAAAACAAAACTAAGAAAAAAGAGCAAAATGTGATGAACTATTAGGCACCTGCCACTGATCATATTTTTCTCTGTATAATGTTGTATATTATACTACGTCATAATTTTGAAAATTACTCAAAATTAAGCAGACTGCAGAACTATAAGTGTACTATAATTCCACTATTAAAAAAATAGATACAGAAATGGATAAATATCATATGTACCGGAATATGCATGGAAAGATATATCTCAAACTGTTAATAGTAGATATCTCTTACAGTTAGAATGGGGCAAAAAGATATTTTAGAGCTCTGACATTAAAGAAGACCTCCTTCCCCCTGCCAGGCCACTAAGTTAAAAAAAAAAAAAAAAAAAGGCTCCTTTAAGAAGCCAATGAGTGGAAAATTACAAAGCTCTAATTCCAGAAGAATTTTAGGATTGTTTTTTCTGTTTCTGTGAAAAATGGCATTGGTATCTTGATAGGGATTGCATTGAATCTGTAGGTTGCTTTGGGTAGTATGGTCATTTTAACTATATTAGTTCTTCTGATCCATGAGCATGGGATGTCTTTCCATTTGTTTGTGTCCTCTTCAATTTCTTTCACCGGTGTTTTGTAGTTTTCCTTGCAGGGATTTTTCACCTTGTTGGTTAAATGTATTCCTAGGTATTTTATTTTGTGTGTGTGGCTACTGCAAATGGGATTGCCTTCTTGACTTCTTTTTTGGCTATTTCATTATTGGTGCATAAAAAAGATGCTACTGATTTTGATATGCTGATTTCATGTCCTGCAATTTTACTGAATTTGTTTATCGGTTCTAAGAGTTTTTTTGATGGAGTTGGGGGTGAAGAGAGATTGGTTAATGAGTACAAGCATACAGTAAGATAGAAAGAATAAATTCTAATGTTTGACAGCAGAGTAGGGTGACTATAGTTAACAACAATGTATATTTCAAATTAACTGGAAGAGAGGACATGAAATGTATTCAACACAGAAATGATAAATATTTGGGTCATAGATACTCAAAAATACCCTGACATGATCATTACACTACACATTCAATACATGTAACAAAATCTTACATGTACCCCATAAATTAGAACAAATATATATGCCAAAGTAAAATATGATTTAAAAAAATACAAAACTCTGAAACATGTCAATCAGAAGATTCTGTCTTTATGTTCACATAACAGGACATGATCAGATATTACCTCAGCTGGTTTCTCAGCCCTTTGCTGGTGGCATCTCTCTTCTTAATAGTTAAAATGTTTGTGGGACAGAGATTTGAGACTGTCTGCTCCTCACATTCTCACCATTTTAAGATTAGGGTGGGGTTTGTGCCACCAGGCACAGCTCCTTTCCCAGGAGGGTGACCATCCCTCATCATACCCTTTTATGTCTAAGACACTGGCAGGAATAAAGTCCACTTCACAACTTTCTCTCTTTCTCATTTTGGACACTGGAGGCATCCTCTAGTCTCTAATAAAAAAAAAAAAAATTTACAAAGTAGCATATATGGAAATATTTCTCACTTCCTTTTAAATAAAAAGATACAGTGCATCCCAAACTCTGTTTCAGTTTCTTGTAATAAATTAGACAGATTTTCTCGTGGGAATGGAATGTTCTGCACTTCGCTGTAGTGTGGTTATTTAACAAGGCCACAGATGAAAAAAGCAAGGATATTCACTTTTTTATTCAAATGTGTTATGTACCTCTCCATTGTGCAATTTTTATAAATAAAATTATATTACTCTTACAATTAAAAAATAAATTTGTATTAGGCCGGGCGCGGTGGCTCAAGCCTGTAATCCCAGCACTTTGGCAGGCCGAGACGGGCGGATCACGAGGTCAGGAGATCGAGACCATCATGGCTGACACAGTGAAACCCCGTCTCTACTAAAAAATACAAAAAACTAGCCGGGCGAGGTGGTGGGCGCCTGTAGTCCCAGCTACTCGGGAGGCTGAGGCAGGAGAATGGCGTGAACCCGGGAGGCGGAGCTTGCAGTGAGCCGAGATCGCGCCACTGCACTCCAGCCTGGGCAACAGCGTGAGACTCCGTCTCAAAAATAAATAAATAAATAAATAAATAAATAAATAAATAAATAAATAAATTTGTATTAATCAGGAAAAAATGTAAAATACAAGAAATGATTATTTTCTCCAAGGATCATCAAGGCCTGGCCTCAGAGGAGCCCCTGGATGGCCAGGCTTGAAAGGAAGTAAAGGGGAACGAGGCCGCCCAGGAAAGGATGCCATGGGGACTCCTGGGTCCCCAGGTTGTCCCGGTTCACCAGGCCCTCCAGGATCGCCGGGACCTCCAGGACCACCAGGTAAAGATGTGGAAGGGGATCCCTTTTGTGTACGGCACCAAATGACAGTTGTGTGCAAACCAGGGGTGACAAACCCTCCTCACAGCTTAGCCACCAGTCTGTGTGGTTTTTATGAGTTATCTTTCCGATGGTCTTCCTTTCACTAACTCTATGTGAAAGAAATTGATGCAATGACTACTTAACAAATGCAGCAAAGTCTTAGCCAGAGTCTCCCAGAGAGCAGAGCAGGAGGCAGGGACAAAGAGAGTGATGCGGGGAAGGATGGGTGGCTATCAAATTGGCCTTGACCAAATGCAACTACCTGTTCAGCCCCAGAGACTATCTTCTAAGAAGCCTGTGCCAGGGGAGAAAGAGGCAAGAACGTATCCATTTGCTCCTAGTTCCCATGGGTCAAAGATTTCCCCCCAAGAGAGGAGCAGCCCCCCACCTCCCATCCTCCCACTTCCACGCTGCGTCTGCGTGGTTCCCAGGAAGTCCCATGCCTTGGCATCAGCAGGGAAGCCCCAGGACAGTAGGCCACAGGTGTGCCGCACGGGTGTAAGGCAACATGCTATGAGGTAAAGGGGTCCCAGATGACAGAGCTGTGGCCCAATGGACTTGAAGTGGTGCTCACAGGTCCTGACACAGGCATCCTCTCCTTTGCATTCTTCTACAGAGCCCCCTAGCATTCTGTGTTGGCTCACAGGTACAAGAGGTCCTCACGAACATATAGATCACACTTTATATTTTACCATAGCTTTTCTGGGGCCAGGTGTGGTGGTGTGCCTATAATCTCAGCTTCTTCCAAGTCTCTTTTAAGATGGAAATTTACGGCCGGGCGCGGTGGCTCAAGCCTGTAATCCCAGCACTTTGGGAGGCCGAGACGGGCGGATTACGAGGCCAGGAGATCGAGACCATCCTGGCTAACACAGTGAAACCCCGTCTCTACTAAAAAAATACAAAAAACTAGCCGGGCGAGGTGGCGGGCGCCTGTAGTCCCAGCTACTCGGGAGGCTGAGGCAGGAGAATGACGTAAACCCGGGAGGCGGAGCTTGCAGTGAGCTGAGATCCAGCCACTGTACTCCAGCCCCGACGACAGAGTGAGACTCCGTCTCAAAAAAAAAAAAAAAAAAAAAGATGGAAATTTAGTATCCTCTTTTTTTCTATGTCAAGGCTGACATACAGAGTTCACAGGGCTAATAAAGCTAAAGCTGAGATCTGGGCCCAGGTGCTCGTGGCTCCCTCCCGGAGGTGTCATGCTCCCTCAGTGCCTGCTACACTCTGTCCAGGGGTCTTTGCTTCCTACCTTCCCTCCTCTAAGCAACACCCATCTGTCCTTCAGACTGCAGCTTCAAGTTCAAGTCCAGCAGAAAGCTTTCAATGAGTCCACATCCTGTAACTGCCAAGGTTAACCCAACTGTAGAAGTTTTTACATTGCCTTATCTTTGTCTTTGTCAGTTTTTCTTACAAGAATCAAAGTATTTTGAGGTCAAAGACTATATCTTTTTAACTGTTTAAGCCCAGTATGTAGCATGGGGAACACTGCAGGTACTCAAATATTTTTTGAATTAAGCATTAATTGAGTATGAAAATGTATAAGTATACAAAAATGTATGAATGTAGTATTCATATAAGTCTACACTAAGTATTAAACTTTTATCAGATTGTACCATTTAAAGATGACCTTCCAGGTATTTTAAAGACGCAGAAAACTGATCACAAAATGGTCATTCTTCTGTGTTCCAACGAAATTAAATGTTTCTAGTGGTATCTTGTTTTTCTGAAATTTGGGACAGCTATGGTACAGTTTTTAAATATTTGCTTTAATGACCATTGCCTTCAACCTGTAATTGAAATGACAAAGCCAACAATTAGATTACTGAACACAATTAACCAGTTTAAGAGAATTAGCTGTCCATTGTAACATTACAGTAGCAGATAATGTGGAAGCTGAAAAGAGCTTTCTTAGAGACCCGCCTTAAGAATGACAACTCAATTGATGTGGACAAGCAACAAAGAGAAAACAGATGATACCCTGAGTCAGAATCCATTTTTCTTTTTCTCAACATATATTAAGCATCTACAGTATATCAGGAAAATACAATGTATCAAAAAATATCCAGAATAAGATTTGATCCTTTGCCTCAAGATGCTAAAGGGATTGTCTGTGTATTAGTCTGTTCTCATGCTGCTAATAAAAACATACCCAAGACTGGGTAATTTATAAAGGAAAGAGGTTTAATTGACTCACAGTTCAGCATGGCTGGGGAGGCCTCAGGAAACTTACACTCATGGCAGAAGGGGAAGCAAACATGTCCTTCTTCACATGATGGCAACAAGGAGAAGTGCTGAGCAAAATGGGGAAAAGCCCCTTATAAAACCATCAGATCTCATAAGCACTCATTCATTATCACAAGAACAGCATGAGAGTAACCACCCCCATGATTAAATTACCTCCCACCAGGTCCGTTTCAAGACACATGGGGATTATAGAAGTACTACAATTCAAGATGAGATTTGGGTGGGGATACAGCCAAACCATATCAACTTGGAATAACTGGAAACAACTAAGTAAGATAAAATAGGTTGATTCTGTGACCAAAAAAAATTATAAAATGAGCTTTCGAAGATTAACTACCTTAAAAATGTAATATGAAGGGAAGAGCTGGTCACCATGTCTTCTCAGTTGCAGATAAACTTTTAAGACTAGGCTTCCAGTACAAGCATGAGAGAGATGCACTTCAAATAATACGTATATTACAACACTCGCTAAGTTGAAAAAAAAAAAAAACACAAATAAAAAATTGCCTTTGGTGCTGTATTTTTACAGGTGACATCGTTTTTCGCAAGGGTCCACCTGGAGATCGCGGACTGCCAGGCTATCTAGGGTCTCCAGGAATCACAGGCGTTGACGGGCCCAAAGGTTGGTTCAATCAATAATGTTGTATTAGGATAAGCCTTTTTCATCATCATTATTATCATTGATTTTCCCCCTGAGATAACAATGACCCCAAATAGCTACCAGTCAGTGATGATTTTGTTTATCTGTAAATCAATAATTTATTTGGCACCTATGCAATAAATTGTTGGATATCCCTAAAATGTGAGTTTTCGCCTGCATGCAAGGAAAGAATCACTGAAATAGATGTTTTATGTTAGAGTCTTGAAATTTCCCCTTTCAGAAGAACTGTAGAGCGCAGAACATTAAAGTAAGCAGATCTATAATAGATGAATTTTAAAATTAATATGTATAATGTCCTAGATAATTTTCAGTACATAAAAATGTTTAAACGTAATAAATGATAGTGTGGTTGGAAAATATTTGTTCTTTCTGAGGACTCGGTGTAGCTTTATAAGTAATGCTAGTGTACTCTCGTTGCAGGAGAACCAGGCCTGCTGTGTACACAGTGCCCTTATATCCCAGGGTCCCCTGGTCTCCCAGGGTTGCCAGGGTTACATGGTGTAAAAGGAATCCCAGGTACAAACAATTTGCATGCAAGTGTTTTTGCAAGCACAAAAGGGTCAATACACTGGAAGAAAATAAAGGCATTTGATTGGTGGATGTCATGACGTGGTTTATATGAACTTGGAGGGAGAGTTTCAAAAACATATATTTTATTAACATAAAGTCAGCCAAAATCCAAGAAAAGCTGGTATTTTTCCCTGTTCCATTTTAGTTGCTGACCCCTAGCAAAGTATTGTGTTAGGCAGGAATTGTCAACACAGAGTCCTACAAGAGAACAGCAGTTAACTGAAGGCAGTGAAGCAGCTGCATGAAACACACACCCTCTTTCTCTTCCATAAAGAAACATGCTCTCTCCCTTTTTTCTCAAAAGACACAACCCTCCTCAGTCCATTTTTTCATGTTCCTACTTTCAAAAGAGTCATAGGAATATGTGGTATTTCACTTTCTTCTTAAAGATGCAAATGCTATTTTAAAAAATTGCAACATCCTCAGTGCTGGGGACAAGAGAGTTGCAGAACTACAGTAAACAAACTGAGGGCACATTTGAACGGGCCAGCAGGCACTCGGCTCTAGCCCATTGTTACTGTGCAACATGTTAGGCCCCGCATTAATAAATCTTCCAAGTTTTCATCAGAAGAAAGGAATTGGAATTTTTATTTAAATCTCATGGTGCTTTTTAAAAAAAAAAAAATTAGCCACTAAGTCAAATTTTGAAAGGGGGGGCGGAAAAAAACATTTTATAGCCAGTGTCCTGAGGCTTAAATAAAGGATGATTCACAAGTTTTCTCTTGACAATTCTGTACCAGGCCAGGACTCTCTGTCCCACTTGGTTACTCACGGTTGTCACCACCTCTGCTTTTGACCTCCCCGTCTTCAGTCACAAAACTGCCTATGGACAAAACTTTGAAGTACAAAACATCTCTGTTTATTGACTGGGTTCCTCTGCCCCTTGTGCCACTCCCCTGTCTACACAGGGCCTCTCTCTCCCTTGCTACCACCCACAGTCCTGACTCTGCCACCAGCACCTTGGTCTTCAGACAGTGTCATCAAATTATGTATCATTAACCAGTAAGAGTTGAAGTTACAGAGCCGTTGGCCTGTGTGTTGGGCACTGTTTCAAGTGTCTTATGTGCCTCCATTCCTTTATTTCTCACATCAACCCTAGAGGTTGGTGCTGTAATTAACCCCATTTGACAGATGAGGAAGCTGAGGCATCAGGTGGCACAGCTGATAATGATAATGTGGTAGAGACTGAACTTAAATCCAGAGGCATGCTCTTGCCCTCCACGCCTGCATCCCCTGACCACAGTGCTGTAGCCTGTCTCCTGGGGGGCTGCTTTTGGGGAGTTAATCCAAAGGTCTACCTGGCAACCTGGATAGGGAATATTATATGTTATCTCCATCCAGTAGCCATTTGCATTGGCATAGGGTCTTCTGGGAGACTGGGTCCCAATCCAAAGAAGAAAGACTAATGGCGGCAGCCATGGACACTGTGGCCAGCCACCGGACGACATGCACTTGGGCAGGGATCCTTTGTCCCCTCGGATCCCACTGACTTCTCCTTTATGAAGGCCTCTGCTACTTTCAATGGCTGCTCCTGCCCTGGCTCACAGGCTTGTGAGGGAAGGAGGAGTGGGGAGGTAGGGGCTGTTCCTTATGTCACTCCTGTTCAGTATCCAAATATCCAAGGGAAGTGTTCTATTAAAACAAAAACCAAAAGGAAGAAAATGAACGAGGGAAATAAGGAGGAAAAACAATAAAAGATAAAAAATCATTATTTTCCTAGACTGTCCTTGAGTCTCCTCTTTGGCTCAAGGTGAGCAGGTGAGCAGCTCACTGATGCTGTCCACTCGTTGCATTGTTGTATTTTTCATAGTTTCTCTACATCTGGCCTATCCAGGTGCAGCTCAAAGAAGATATGTAAGCAGTAAAATGGTTTGGATCCCTATAAAAATATACACCCCAGCTCAGTATCTTGCAAAAAATAGAATCTGAATAAATATGTGCTGATTAACTGACCAAAGACCCACCCAGAGGGTCATTTAAAGGGATCATCTTTACAGAGATATTTAAATATCTATGGGAAATATAAAATTGTACAATAAAATGCAGTTTGTCAAGAGACATTCAAAACCTTAGAAAAGTTTGTGACCATTTGCCTCTGCCGTTATACTTTTAAAAATTTATTATAAAGGAAATAATTGGATAAATCTGGAAAGCTAAATACCCAGAGATATTTTTCAAAGCATTGTTTACAACAGTTAAAAGTTGAAAAATGTCTACCTAACGTCTAAATGTCTAAAAACAGAATTTAGCTAAATAAATGATGGCTCACCAACACAATAGGCAGCATGCAGCCATTTAAAACGAAGCTATAAATTCATACTTATTGACATATGTATACTATAATTCCAAAATAGTGTGTATATGAGTCCTATGCACTTGTGGATATAAAAATTTATCATTAATATACATTAAACTTTAGCAAATATTATCTTCTGGTAGTAGATTTATAGGTGGTTTTTAGTCTCTTCTTTCTGTATAATTTTCTTATAACGAGCATATATTACTTTTAAAAGTAATATATACTCAGAAAAAATAAAGATATAATCTTAAAATTGTGAAGATAAAATTTTAAGGAGCTAAGATCTGAGTTACTTTTTCCATGATCTCTTGTTCTGTTATTTACTCCCATTCTCTTATTGCATTTATGTTTTATGATAGAAGCTGTCTTTCTTTCCCCATAAGAAAACACTCTATTTTCTTCATACATTGTATTACCCTGTCCACTCAGAGTTGGCGTTCAATGAGGAGTTAGTTAATAATTCGTTGATTTGCAGGAAGACCAGGTGCAGCTGGCTTGAAAGGAAGCCCAGGGTCCCCCGGAAATACAGGTCTTCCAGGAATTCCAGTAAGATTTCATGTTTTTAAATCTTTAGCTTCCATTTGAAAAAGTGCACACTCTAGAAATACGGTTGCAACACACTTATCAGTTTGGTGCCTTGCAAAGAGTAGGCACTTTATAGATACCTGTTGATTAAATGAATAAATCTGTGACTGATTAAGTGAATGAGTCAATGAATTTATAAACAGTTTGAAATGGTATCAGCAACAGAAAACAGATTAGTGGTTGCCTAGCGCTGAGGGTGGGAACAGAGGTTCATTGCAAATGGGTTTGAGGGAATTTGGGGGCGCGATGGAGATGTTTAAACACAATTGTGGTGATTGTGGGATGATTCTATGAATTTACTAAAAATCACTGAATTGTATTCTTATAAAGGAGAAATTTTATGGTATGTAAATTATACCACAGTAAGTCTGTTAAAAATTAGAATTTTCATTGTCATAGTGAATCAAAAAGTTATAGATAAATATACTTAGATCGAATTATTCAGAGAGGCTTGTTAAAATTTACCAATATTCAAACATAACCTGAATTATGGTGATTGTTCTATGGTATTGAATTAGATTATGGTGTGTATTGTTTTGAATTACACTATCTAACTGAATTATTTTTCAGTTTTGGAAGTTAACAACAAAGCAAAACAAACAAAATGCTTGAAATAATACTTGTGGACCAAAGAAAGTGTGTTGAAAAAATTCATGTTAAAATTGAAAAGTTCTTGTCCACACTGCTTTTAAGATTGACACAAGAAGAATTCTAACAAAATACAATGCAGATTCATTTCTGTACTACCCTAGGGTTTCCCAGGTGCCAAGGGTGACCGAGGACTTAAAGGAGAAAAAGGTGAAACACTTCAGCCTGAGGGGCAAGTGGGTGCCCCAGGGGACCCGGGGCTCAGAGGCCAACCTGGGAGAAAGGGCTTGGATGGAATTCCTGGAACTCCAGGAGTGAAAGGATTACCAGGACCTAAAGGCGAACTGGTTGGTATTTAGCAACTTTACCCTCCCTATGAATGAAGTACTCTGAAGTTTAGAGATAAAAGTGATTTCTTTTCCAAAAATGGCCGCTCAGCACAGTTCATCCCTCTAACTGCAGAATGAAGCATCTTCAAATTAGCAGGAATAACCCAAGCAAATAGTTATAGTATTTTGATAAAATAAATAGGTAGCATTCAGTGATTTCAACCAAACAAAATTCTATATTGATAATAACCCCATCTCATCCACAAATTACAGTTCCATATTTGTATCAAATGAGTCCATGGAAAGGTTCAGAAAATGATATATAGTGGAAAGTTTAATAAATATTTTGGGGGCTATGTCCATACTTTTAAGTAAAAATAAATGCATTAGAAGACAGCATATTCAGAGGTATCATAATCAAATAAAGAGACTGTTTTGTCGTTTTAAGATATTTAAGTTTATGTCAATTTAATCCCTTTTCATGAAAGAATTTCTCACATTTTTTTTTTTTTGCAGGGCGGGCAGTGGGGAATGGAGTTTTGCTCGTGTTGCCCAGGCTGGAGTGCAATGGCGCAGTCTCAGCTCACTGCAACCTCCATCTCCCGGGTTCAAGCGGTTCTCCCACCTTAGCCTCCTAAGTAGCTGGGATCACAGGCATGTGCCACCACATCCAGCTAATTTTAAATTTTTAGTAGAGATGGGGTTTTACCATGTTGGCCAGGGTGGTCTCGAACTCCTGACCTCAGGTGATCTGCCCGCCTTGGCCTCCCAAAGTGCTGGGATTACAGGTGTAAGCCAACGCACCCGGCCCTAAGATTTGTTTTAAAATGTCATAGAGTGAGAGGGTGAGCACCTGTCATCATAACGTATTTACAAGAGGTTTGCAAGGGATGCTGCCCAAACTATTCTATGAAATACCAGTTTCTCCCGGGGCTAACCTGTGTTATCCAATAAAACAGATTTTACTTCAAACAGGTTTGGAGACACTTGGTAAACTAATTTAAAGATTCATTTACAGACCCTTTAATGTCAGAATATGAACTGTGAGTCTTCCACATGAAGATAAGCTATCTGGTCTTTCCTAAATGCTTCTGACTACAAAATCCTTTTGGCTGGCAGCATCTACAGGGCCAGCAGTTCTCAGACCCTGCCTTGGCCAAGTCCCAGGCTGTTCACTTTGTGGTAGTTATGCTTATAAAGCGACAGTGCCAGAATTCTGTTGGTCTAGTATTAAGAGAATTTGTATGATGTCCCTACTTGCATCTCACTAATTTTTCTTTATAAGTTCTGGTAAAGATATTCCATAAGGTAAATGAGAGAAAAATCAAGGTGGTGATTTGTGGAGGCTTACACCCTGTCATTAAAAAAGGAGACAGACCACTTAGCCATCTGATGATATTGAACAATGAAAAATTGAGTCAAATTTATTTCGGAGGGCCATGTTGGGAAGGAAGAGGGCTTAAATTATTTTGTCAAATTCAACTTCTTTGAAATCTACAAATCATTTTCAAGGTTACAGCATATGAAGATTTAAAAACTAGACAGTTTATGAGAGAAAATGGAAGTGGGAAATCCCCTTTGTCATGAAAATACCTGGTGAAAATACAAATAAAGGTTTGCTGTACTCATTTTATTTCAGTAATATAACATTATCATAAAAATCACAGCTAAAGTCATTTGAACTACTGTCAATTTGAACTTAGTTCTAGTGGCTATTATCATATGAGAGATCTGTCATTGTAAGATATCTCAAGTGGGACTCAAGACAGTTTCAAGTTCAAAAAATGTTGCTAAACTCCAAAGGACACAAAATGGCAGAAACCTGCAGTGCTCTTATTTTAGTAATAATTCTCATCAAATGCCAAATGCTTTTAATTCAAGATCTCAATGGCAGCCTAACTGGTATTCATATCTGGAGGACGATTAACCTGTCGTAAGAAGATACTGGAATGAAGCATGGTTCAAACACATTCCTGTTGTCACAGGCTCTGAGTGGTGAGAAGGGGGACCAAGGTCCTCCAGGGGATCCTGGCTCCCCTGGGTCCCCAGGACCTGCAGGACCAGCTGGACCACCTGGCTACGGACCCCAAGGAGAACCTGGTCCCCAGGGCACGCAAGGAGTTCCTGGAGCCCCTGGACCACGCGGAGAAGCCGGTTGGTTAGTTTTCTTTCCAGTCCTGTTTTCCGATGGAGTGGGTTGATGGTTTCTAGAGCTAACGAAGCTTCTCAAAGACTAAGGAAAATACAGAAACTTGCTTCTAATGAATAGAATATGTCATCTCACAGATGCCAGGAAAGAATATGTAGGGTATGTTAGAGAAAACTCATCTTTTCTCCATTACTGGGCAATTCAACTGAAATTTCCTAGGATATTCCATATCTATTACTTATATAAATATATGAAATGAATAGATGCTAAGCGTCATTGCAAATTTGTTGTGTGTGTGTGTGTGTTTTTAGAGACAGGGTCTCACTCTGTTGCCAGACTGGAGTGCAGTGGCATAATTATAGTTTACTGCATCCTCAAACTTCTGGGCTTAATAGATCCTGCCGCCTGGTCTCCTGAGTAGCTGGGGCTATAGGCATGTGTCACCACGACCAGCTAACTTACATTTTATTTTTATTTTTTGTAGAGACAGGATCTTGCTGTTTGTCCAGGCTGATCTCCATCTCCCAACCCCAAACAATCCTTGCTTCAGCATCCCAAAGTGCTAGGATTACAGGTGTGAGCCACTGTGCCCAGCCACAAATTTGTTGATTTTGATCCATAACTCAATGGGCAGGTTACAAATAAAACTTTAAAATATCTAAGACAAATGAAGGAAATGGTCTGATAATAGTTTAAAAGTCCAGGTAACTTTTGGGATATACATATACTGGCCGTAGTTCTGGATTCAGGAGTGTGGCTGAAGGTCAGAATAGCATGCTACTGACAGTTTTAAGCAAATAATGCCACCATGGTCATGTTTTACTTCTAAATCACTTTAGGCTGGGCACAGTGACTCACACCTATAATCCCAGCCTTTTGGAAGGCCAAGTCGGGCAGATCACTTGAGGTCAGGAGTTCAAGACCAGCCTGGTCAACATGGCGAACCCCCACCTCTACTAAAAATACAAAAATTAGCTGAGCATGGTGGCACATACCCACAGTTCCAGCTACTTGGAAGGCTGAGGTAGGAGAATCACTTGAACCTGGAAGGTGGAGGTTGTAGTGAGCCGAGATCGTGCTACTGTACTCCAGCCTGGGCAATAGACTGAGACAATGTCTCAAAAATAAATAAATAGATAGATATATAGGTAGGTAGGTAGGTAGGTAGGTAGATAGATAGATAGATAGATAGATAAAATAAAATCACTTTAAAGGGGTAGACCCAGTAAACCCGTGGTCTCTAAATCATTTTATAGTATCTTCCCTCATCGGTAAAACTTTTAGAGTGCACAACCTTACATTATGTGTTATAAATGTATGCATCATTTCTGTCCACACATGCATGTAAATCTTAAATCTTATGACTTTCTCTATATATTAAATAAATAAATAAATATTTATGTTTATCCGCACCTTACTTTGGAGGCTGTTATTCTTTTTTTTTTTTTTTTTTTTTTTTTTTCTGAGATGGAGTCTTGCTCTGTCGCCCAGGCTGGAGTGCAATGTTGCAATCTTGGCTCACTGCAACCTCCGCCTCCTGGGTTCAAGAGATTCTCCTGTCTCATCCTCCTGAGTAGCTGGGATTACAGGCACCTGCCACCATGCCAGGCTAATTTTTGTATTTGTAGTGGAGATGGGGTTTCACCACGTTGGCCAGGCTGGTCTTGAACTCCCGACCTCAGGTGATCTACCTGCCTCGGCCTCCTAAAGTGCTAGGATTACAGGCATGAGCCACCATGCCTGGCTGAAGGAGGCTGCTGTTCTAATCCAGGTACTAGCAAACGGTGGTGGACCACTGTCCTAGTCCAGCCCACTGCCTGATTTTGTATCAGGCTAAGATTTTGTATCAAGCTAAGAATGGTTTTCACATTTTCAAATGATCAAAAAAACATTTAATGATATTTTGTGATGCATGAAAATTATATGAAATTCAAATTAGAGTATCCATAAATAAAGTTTCTTGGAACACAGCTGCACTCCTGTGTGTACTGCCTCTGGCTGCTTTTATGCTACAATGGCAGAATTGAGTAGTTGAGTAGATTTGAATCACGAAGCCTAAATTTCTTACTATCTGGTCCTTTACAGCAAAAGTTTATTTAGCCCTGTTCTAATCCATCACCAAATGCTCTATTGTTGTTGCTGTTTTTGTTGTTGTTTTTTGAGATGGAGTCTTGCTCTGCCACCCAGGCTGGAGTACAGTGGTGTGATCTCGGCTCACTGCAACCTACATCTCCTAGATTCAAGGGATTCTCGTGCCTCAGCCTCCCGAGTAGTTGGGATTACAGTCACACACCACCACGCCTGGTTAATTTTTGTATTTTTAGTAGAGACACGGTTTACTACGTTGGCCAGGCTGGTCTTGAACTCCTGACCTCAAGTGATCCACCCACCTAGGCCTCCCAAGTGCTGGGATTACAGGTGTGAACCACCACGCCCGGCCTCTTCTGTTATTTCTAAATGTGAATCTTTACTAAAGGACTCCATTGTCATAAAACATATTATTATCAAAATTGTCTCATCACATACTGTAAACCTATTTTTTTCTATAAATAAATGACTATATAGACAACACATCACTAAACATGTTTTTAACATTTGCCACTGTGGTCAGAATGTTATATCGTGTCCTTATCTGCTGGGTAGGCATTCTTTCCCTTATGACAGAGAACTTACCAGAGAGGTTAAGAGAAGTGTCCAAGTTCACAAACCCGCATCGGCCTTGCCCATATCAAAACTTACTGTTTCGTTCAATAGGCTTCCTGTGGAAACTAGTCACCCAATAAATAAGTATCCTATCAGTATTCACCAACGTTTAAACTTAATTCCATATTATCAATTTTTTGGAATAGACTGTTTTCAATAGACCAGCATGTTAGGCTATTAATTTCCCTTTTAGAAAAAAAATAGAAGTGCAGCTCGCTGCCAGCGCTAATTTAATTTTACATAAACGCGTTCTTTGAGGCTAAAGCAAATCTGATTTTCAATGTGAAATAAAATACAATAACTGTTCTTGGAGTTATTTCTAAACAGAACTTGTCTCTAATCCTAATAGAAGGGGGTAAAGTTAGGACTGTCATCTGTGAGTTATCTCAGAGTAAACAGGAAACGGGTTAAAACAATTAGACAATTGTCTAAACTTATAAATATTTGTTGATTCAATAAGAAAGTTTCTATGGGCTGGTCGTCCTTAAGCTAGTTTTGAAGCCTGTGAAAACAGAGGTTATTTTTTATTTTCTTTGGGATATGTTTATAAACCCTTTATAATCGTATTTTCCCCTATCATCTAAGACAAGCTTCAGTATATACCCCAATCTTATGACCACAACTTTCCTTAAGGTCCTAGGGGAGAACTCAGTGTTTCAACACCAGTTCCAGGCCCACCAGGACCTCCAGGGCCCCCTGGCCATCCTGGCCCCCAAGGTCCACCTGGTAAGTACCCTCTGCCAAATCTGGTGCATGGCATCAGACAACACCCTGACTCTCTTGGAAAAATACTGTCCCCATTATAAGGAAAAAATGTATTCATTGGCTCCAAAAGAGAGCACAGGGCAGTGTCTTATCTGATAAGCAAGCAGGCTGGGGACTTGCTGTAGTTCTCTGAGGTTATCCAAATTATTCTAACTAACTGGTGCTTCTAATATAAAGGTTCCAGAGGAGAACCGATGTAACTACTTAAGAGGGATTTTAGAGCAGAAAAACCTTTATGGAGTTTTGGTGGGGGAGCAAGTGATGTTTGCCCACTGGTAATTCGTTAGGATATTTTCCATAGCATCTTCATTTGAAAACCGAATTTCTTTGCCAACGTGATGTAAAACTGAGTTTTGCATGCATGGAGGGAGACTTACATAGTTCAAGACATCTAGAATATTTCCTGTTAGGAATTAAATTATATTGACAAAATTCTTTGCAATTCCTAAAGATTAGTCCATTGGATAGGGACAGGGAAGGGGAACATATGATTGGGGTTGTGTTAAAACATTTTTCTTGGCTGGGCGTGGTGGCTCCCGCCTATAATCCTAGCACTTTGGGAGGCCGAGGCAGGCAGATCATGAGGTCAGGAGATCGAGACCATCCTGGCTAACATGGTGAAACCCCATCTCTACTAAAAATACAAAAAAATTTAGCTGGGCACGGTGGTGGGCACCTGTAGTCCCAGCTACTCAGGAGGCTGAGGCAGAAGAATGGCGTGAACCCGGGAGGCGGAACTTGCAGTGAGCCAAGATCGCGCCACTGCACTCCAGCCTGGGTGACAGAGCAAGACTCCATCTCAAAAAAAAAAAAAAAAAAAAAAACTTAATGTGCAAAAGGGATAGGATGACACAGAGAACTTAGACATTTTCTTTTATAACAAGATGAAGGAAAGTTGCTGATGTGGAGATGCATATGTGTTTTTGTTTTTAAGGTATGCCTGGATCTATGGGGAAATGTGGAGATCCTGGTCTTCCAGGACCTGATGGTGAACCAGGAATTCCAGGAATTGGATTTCCTGGGCCTCCTGGACCTAAGGGTAAATTTAAAATTTTTTCAAACATAAAGTTCATTGTGGATATTTAGAAGATGTATATACGTATAAATAAAATGAGTAAAATACAATATAAAGATATAAAGAGGATATAAGATATAAAAATGAGTAACATAGGAAATATCCATAATACTCTTTAAAATGTTTTCTGGCCAGATACAGTGGCTCACGCCTGTAATCCCACACTTTGGGAGACTGAGGTGGGCAGATCACTTGAGGTCAGGAGTTTGAGACCAGCCTGACCAACATGGTGAAACACCAACTCTATTACAAATACAAACATTAGCCTGGTGTGCCACGTGCCTGTAATCTCAGCTACTCAGGAGGCTGAGGTGCAAGACTCTGTCTCAAAAAAAAAAAAAAAAAAAAAAAAAAACTGTTTTCCAAGAGCCATAAATGGAAAAATCTCTTATAATAATGTTAGGTGAAAAGGCAGAATTTACATTGATTTATGCAATTTCATTTCAGTTGTATTTTTTAAAACACATAGAAAACAACTAGAAGGAAATTCACCAAAATGGTAATAGTGAACCTTGATTGTTGGCTTTCAAAAACATTTTTGATACTTCTCAATAAATGCCTGCATCTTTTACATGTATACATTTCTTTTTATTTTTTTAAATAATAAAGGAACTATTAAATCACAAATAGCTGATTTCCCCATACACTCCAAAATAAATTACGGAATTTATTTTCCTGTAGGAAAAAAAAAAATGCTGTTTCCCCTCAAAGGGGAAACACTCCAAAAAAATCTAGATGCTGAGAACTCACACAATGACATAAACCTGCCCACTGACAAGTACATGAAAGTCCTGTCCAGGATGACATATGAATAACCTGAGTCCCTGGATTCTCACACAGAACTGCAAGTTTTATGAAAATTTCATGTTTGTTACAATATTATTTACAATGTTTGTCAAAAATAGCATCCATGTTTTGGTGTTTCAGCTCTTGGATTAGTATGTCATCAGTGTTTATTACACATTAATTTTGCCCAAATATGAGAATATTGATTTCAATTTATGAGTATTTGAAATGGAAAACATAATCACATTTCTCATGGAGTCTCAAGAATGGCTTTGAGTCCAATTTCTTGGTTTTCTTCCTAATGATCTGTGAAGTAAGGGAGCCTGGCTCACATTTGTACTTCATTCTTCTTGGACCCTGCATTTATAAATTACATCCCTACTTTGTAACTCTAGGTATTGACTCTCTGGAAGAAGACTGTTGACCATGGGAACCAGAACTAACCCAAGAGCTCCTTGAAAGTAGAGATTTACAGTTTCACAATTGAATCTAATGAATCCCATGAACTAACTGCAAATTAAATATTGGTCAAATGAGGGTATGAAGGAACACTCTGAATGCAGCCTTGCTTCACCGTGGCTTCCTCTTCTCTACCAGAGAACACAGAAAATGTGTTGAACCCTTTCTCAATTCGCCTACTATAAAGGCATAAGAAGTTAATCCCTTACGTGCAATGGATGCTATGGGGCATTAGGACTTAATTCTCTTAAGCAACTCTGTTGGGAAAGGCTACCTGGGGTGCTGAAAAAGCTCTATATCTTTTTTTTTTTTTTTTTTTTTTGAGATGGAGTTTCGCTTTTGTTGCCCAGGCTGGAGTGTGACTGGCACTATTGGCTCACTGCAACCACAGCCTCCTGGGTTCAAGCAATTCTCCTGCCTCACCCTTCTGAGTAGCTGGGATTACAGGTGTGCATCACCATGCCTGGCTTTTTTTTTTTTTTTTTTGTATTTTTAGTAGAGACGGGGTTTCTCCATGTTGGTCAGGCTGGTCTCAAACTCCCGACCTCAGGTGATCCCCCCACCTTGGCCTCCCAAAGTTCTGGGATTACAGGTGTGAGCCATTGCACCCGGTCAAAAGCTCTGTATCTTAATCTAGGTCATGCTTACATGAATACATCTGTATATAAAAATCCACTTACCTGTACACTGTATGTAAAAAATACTTCAAAAACAAAGTCAAATGGTCAACCAGCATCAGTGCTTTGAAGAATTGCTGAATCAAGATCATAGCCATACTAAACAACCAAATAGAGAAAGTTATTTTTTAAAATGGGAACCAATGTAATTTGATTTGGAACTTTTAAAAAATTGCTAATTTATCAGTTGGTTTTATTATCATTTAAACTTTCATAAAAGCATCTCTGGCTGGTTGAGAGATAAGAGAGTTACTGCTCAGAATCTTTCAATAAGACTAATCCTACAACAATGTTTATTGTTTTTTCTCTGTAGGAGACCAAGGTTTTCCAGGTACAAAAGGATCACTGGGTTGTCCTGGAAATTTGGGAGAGCCTGGGTTACCTGGAAAGCCAGGCGTCCCAGGAGCCAAGGTATGCAAAAATTCAAACTCAAACTGTCACAGAAGACAGGGCGGGTGACCACTAATTGGCCAGTTTGTATGCACCTACCTGGCAGAACACTCTAGATGTAGAAATTATCAATATATTTGTAGATGATGAAGATGTTAAATTTTTTAAACGTTTCTCTGGATCATCTTCCATTTTAGAAAGGAAAACATAAGGTGTCAGAATGCAGATTTCATCTTGATAGCATCTTTAATCGTTTCATAAACACTCGGAGTATTTAAAATGGGACAACACTAGAAAGAAATGTGGTTAGCTATGAGAAAAACGATCAAAAGTAAAAACATCTAGATTTTTCTCTTTACAGACAATCCCACAGTCTTCTGAAAAAGTGGAGGCTACATATCCTGAAGTGTTATTAAATATAATCTTATAGAAAAGTCAGCAACTAGAGTTCAAAAAGGAAAGTTGATGGCATGGTGGTTGCTGTGCAACAGGGACTTACAGCCTCCGTAACAGAGACTAGTCAGTATCAGCGAGGATTTGGAAGCACTATATAGTAATAACATAATTTCTGTGCTATAGGGAGAACCAGCAGTAGCCATGCCTGGAGGACCAGGAACACCAGGTTTTCCAGGAGAAAGAGGCAATTCTGGGGAACATGGAGAAATTGGACTCCCTGGACTTCCGGGTCTCCCTGGAACTCCAGGAAATGAAGGTCTTGATGGACCACGAGGTACAATAGCAAGTGTCATTACTTTTCTCCACTGTTAGCTCTGCTAAAAGGCAGCAAACTGAATGTGTAGGTGTTTTAGAAATGAAGAATTCTCAATTAAAATTTCTAGTTCGAGAAATAGAATCTGTGGAGCCTAATTATTTTCCCATCCAATGTTCCTGCCCTGCATTTCTTCCTTCTTTCCTTCTTCCTTCCTTCTTTTTAAATGAGTGCCCTCTACAAAAGGTATATTAATGGTAGTAAATATAGGTCTGATATAGGTGGGAAAAAAGTTAACAGAAGAATGATTGCTATAGCAATACCAAGACCTTAAGTTCTAGCACCTGGGTATAATCGTGTGCTTTCTTTTGCAGGAGATCCAGGGCAGCCTGGACCACCTGGAGAACAAGGACCCCCAGGAAGGTGCATAGAGGGTCCTAGGGGAGCCCAAGGACTTCCAGGCTTAAATGGATTGAAAGGGCAACAAGGTAGGAGAAGGGCCTCAAAACTGGCCACCAGATGGGCAGGAGACATGAGACTCTTGCTCTGTGCTTTGCTGCTTAACATGGGAACTGTCCAGCAACAAGTCCTGACCACTGTTCAATGAGAAATACTTCAGAAGTGTAAACCTTGCTGTCATGGGTTTGTTGCACACAGTAGTGTGTACCACCTATAAAGGAAGAAACCTGAAGTTAATATAGTGAATTGCTTTGTATCTTTTATGCAAGAAAAATATGAATGCTGAAGACAGCGAGAGATTGGTGTGTGTTTACATATATTTAGATATATATAAATTCTCAGAAAACATTTTACCTTTAATACTTTTCATAAGGATATTAAAGTGGTAAATTTATCCTTATTATTAAAATGTGGTAAATGTATGCAATGATACCAGTTTAAAAACTTATAAACTAAAATATTGTGTGATTGTTTTACACACAATATAAAAGAAAAAACATGAAAATAAATCTAAATGATGCAGGCTAGATGTTCCAGATGATGGAAAACTTACTTTATGTTTTTGGATCCTCTCAATCAGATCTGATGAACTATTCCTGGAAAAATTTACTTAGGAATCAGTTAATGTCTGTGGTCTATCATATTGCTTATATGTTCACAAATACATTTTTGACCAAGACCTTAACTGTTACAGTGGCATTATTATTGTTTCCAGAGGCATCCAGTGACTTACCTCTATGTGAACGGCTCTGTATGTCTTCTGCAGGATACAGAGTGAGCAGCATCATAAGGTGCAGTCCCAGAATGTGTCTGCAGGACTAGAAAATAGATATAAAGACTACACTTGTATTACTGCATGAGTCATTGAAGCAGAGAATGTTAGAGCCAGAAGGGAGCTCAGAAATTTTACAGAGGGGACATTAAATACATACACGTGCGTGCGCGCGTGCGCGCACACACACACACATACACACACACAAACACGTGCAGGCCTAAGTGCGCAGTTACCCCAAATCACAAAGCTAAATATTTACAGCCATAAAATATTTCTAAAGTGGCCAGGCTCTGTGGCTCATGCCTGTAATCCCAGCACTTTGGGAGGCCGAGGCGGGCAGATCACTTGAGGTCAGGAGTTCGAGACCAGCCTGGCCTGTGTGGCAAAACCCCATCTCTACTAAAAAGACAAAAATTAGCCACGCGTTATAGTGCATGCCTGTAGTCCCAGCTACTTGGGAGGCTGAGGCAGGAGAATCACTTGAACCAGGGAGGCGGAGGTTGCAGTGAGCCGAGATCGCACCACTGCAATCCAGCCTGGAAGACAGAGGCAGACTCCATCTTAAAAAAAAAAATATATATATATATTTCTGAAGTTAGGAGGGGAAAACATTTGTGGGTTAATTAATTCATTCATTCATTTATTCATACACAGGCAGAAGAGGTAAAATGGGGCCAAAGGGAGACCCAGGAATTCCAGGCTTGGATAGATCAGGATTTCCTGGAGAAACTGGATCACCGGGAATGTCAGGTCATCAAGGCGAGACGGGACCACCGGGTCAAAAAGGATATCCAGGAAATCCAGGAATTTTAGGGCTACCGGGTATCCTTTTTTGTGTTTCTATTTTTCTTCTTATTTCCTCTTCCTCTTAAGGTGGCTCTGTCAGCTGTACATAGGCATATGCTTTTGACTCTACGATTTTACTTAATATAACGTTTTCCTTCTAAATTATTTGTAAGAAACCAGGGGCCATGTTGCAGGGAAACGGTGGTGGCTAGATGAACACATTTCACAATTACCCAGAATGTGGCTATTTTTGCTGTGTAATCCTTTTTATATACGACTACTATAATATGTTTGCTAGTATTTTGTTGAGAATTTTTGCATTTATATTGAGAAGGGATATTGGTCTGTTGTGTTCTTGTGATATCTTTGGTTTTGGTGTCAGAGTAATGCTGGTCTGGTAGAACAAGCTGGGAAGTGTTTCCTCCTCTTGTATTTTCTGGAACAGTTTGTGAAGAATTGATGCTCTTTAAACATTTGGTAGAATTCACCAGTGAAGTTATCTGGGTCTGGGCATTTCTTTGTGGGAAGTCTCTAAATGACTAATTCAATCTCTTCATTTCTTATAGGTATGTTCAGGTTTTCTATTTCTTCTGGAATCAGTTTTGGTATTCTGTCTCTCTAGAAACTTGTCCATTTTGTCTAAGTTATCTGATTTGTTGACATAGAGTTGTTAATTGTATTTCTGTATAATTATTTTAATTTCATGGCTATGTTTATTGTTTATATGTTTGGGGAGAATATTCTGTTCCCTCATGGTATAAGGACCTCACTGATCTCCCCTCCGGAAAAGAGGCTAAAACAACTTAATCAACACATTATCTTTTCATTCATCTTATTGGGCTACTATCACATGCCAGCATTCTTCTACGCCCTAGAGACACATCAGTCAGTAGACAAGTCTCCCCTTCTCATAGTAGAGGAGCAATAATAGAAATATTTAAAATCTAAGTTCAATTTGAGACAAGTGTTATGGAGAAAATAAAGTGAAGGGATATAATAGAAAGTGACTCATCAGGGGCTGGGAGGATGGAATGCTACAAAACTTCCACATATTCTATCCTCATCCATGCATATGATTTGCTACCAATCACTTCTACATAGATGAGTTTAAAAGACCATTTACTGACCCATCTCCTAGACTAATACAGTAATTTTACTCTGTACAGAGGCCATTTTTTTCAACTCCCAATCTCTACTTCTAAGTATAATTTATTTTAGTATATGGAATATTTTGCTTTTCTCACTCTGTACAACATGTGCTGCTTTGTGCTAATTTGTTTCCATAGGTGAAGATGGAGTGGTTGGGATGATGGGCTTTCCTGGAGCCACTGGCCCTCCGGGACCCCCTGGGAACCCAGGCATGCCAGGGCAGAGGGGTAAGTGATGGAATATCTTTCTAAATAGCAGGAAGCATAAACAATGTTCATTTATTTTGCAGCAAAAAAAGTTATGTTTCTTTGGAGGGAAAAATAGTTCTGAGAGAGCAGCAGTATTTGATTTTGCTGTTTTCTGTGTTCCTTTTTTCCATTTGAATGGAATCCTGTTTTCTCCCTGCAGGCTTCTACCACTACCCTTATGAGGCTGCCTGCATGGGGAAAGTATTTATCAAGTTCTCAGCATTGTTAGACTTTTTTGTTTGATTTTTTTCTGTTTTATAGTAAGCACTGCCAACTTTTTAATCCCTATGAACTACTTGAAGAATTAAGGACCTGATGTTGTTACTCCTGTCTGTTAGGGAGCCTTGGAATTCCAGGAGTAAAGGGCCAGAGAGGAACCCCAGGAGCCAAAGGGGAACAAGGAGATAAAGGAAACCCCGGGCCTTCTCAGATATCCCACGTGATAGGGCACAAAGGAGAACCAGGTCTCAAAGGTAAAGAATTGCTTGTTTGGAATCAGGACATCAGAGCTGATTCTCGGGCTAATAAAGTATCCAGGCAAATCCCTTTAATTGACAAATAAGGACAGTGAGGACCAGTGTTTAGTTACCTGCCCATCACACAGCCGGTTGGTGGCTGAGCAGGCACTAGAACTGAGTCACCTTCCACGACATGTTGTCTCTTTGATGCATAACATTTTTATTTCTAAGTTAATTCTGCATTTTGATTTGCTATATTTAAATAATCAGCAGTCAGTTTTTAAATTATAAGCCTCAAAACTCCCTCTTTGCCAAGTATGGGGAAAATTAAACCCTTAAAAGAATTCCACATTATAAAACTTTTCTGGCTGATGTTGAAATCTCCTTCTCAAATGCAACTTTATTCTGTAGACTACCAGGAGAATATTTTCTGATTCCATCTAAAAACTTCTTCTCCTGTTCAAAATCCTTTGGAGAATAATTATTAAAAAGAAATGCTCCAGTGAAAATGTAACCCTTTGAAAGACTGTTGTTAGATGTGGTTCTTAAGCTAAAATTCAAATGCATTCACATCATTTCAAGTTATTTGGGCACTTTTTTGGTAGTTTTTGTGATATGATCAATACAGCCAGTATAAAACCAAACTTTCAGAAGCCCTCCCTTGTGGTCTTCTTGACCAAATGTAATCCCAAGCAACTTTAGTAAAACGGAGAACTGTTGGGCAAAATACTACATTTGCAGATCAGACTCTCATAGCAGGAAAGGAATCAAAGAAAAATGTGTCATAGTAAGAGCGCAATAAAAGAAAAATGTGTTTGCAGTTGCAAAACCATGTTAAATTTTGAGACATTTGAAATGACTTTTGAGAAATGAGACTGTATTCAACAAATATTTATATGTGTGGCACATAAGGATGTAACAAACCTTCACATGTACTGCCAAACCTAAAAACAAAACAAAACAAAACAAAAAACAAAAAATCTGCACAGGGTGCTGTAGACCACAATATAAAGGCTGACTAACTGGCAAGTTAGGAAGTAAAAGCCTTCTGGGTAGTCCCCATCTAACCTGGTGTCGAAGAGACAGTTTAGTTCTGGTACAAAAAGAATATTGCATTTCATTTTTAGCACTGAAAAAGAAAGTAATGTGACTTTTATAAAACTCTGCTAGGACTAGTCTCAGCCAAGATATGAAAAAAAAAAAAAAAAATACTGGCACCAATCTCCAGTCCTCATAAACTGTCTGCATAGACACCACTTCACTAGACTATTTTAGATTATTTAAGTAGTGTTAGAAGCATTCTGGAAAAAAATATGAATAGCATATCTCTGCCTACATAAGCAGAAATTTGGCTCTCACAGTATAAATGTGCTGTGAGTACTAATTTGCAATTGAAGAATTCCTTTTGTGAAGTACAGAAGGACACATGCTATGGGGCTATTTCTATGCTTCCAACAAAACTCTTTTACTCACCCAAAGTAGAGTATGCATCCAGGCTGTTCTGTATGTTTTCTTCAGGCTTATCAAATGCATAACCAAGGGACACAGATTGAAGAATAACAAACAAAAGAACCTGTATCTAGGCCTCCCTAATTTCAATATGATCCATTTGTTTTTCCTAAATCTGAATTTCTGACTTAAAGCTATTCACTTCACATGTGGAAGAGATATTGAATATACAGAGAAGCACAATAATAAGTCACTATCCTCTCCACAAAGAGTCTGCGTGGGAGACTTAGGCATATGTAGAAAAAGATAATAAAGAATGCAAGGGGCAAATTAGTATGCTATATTATTTAACAATGACCTAAGGAACATTTACCATGTGCAAGTACTGTTCCAAGTTTTACAACTATTGACTCATTTAATCCTCACAATAACCCTAGGAGTAGGCTGGGCACGGTGGCTCACAGCTGTAATCCCAGTATTTTGGGAGGCCAAGGCAGGTGGATCACCTGAGGTCAGGAGTTCAAGAAAAGCCTGGCCAACCTGGCAAAACCCCATCTCTACTAAAAATACAAAAATTAGCTGGGTGTGGTGGCAAGCGCCTGTAATCCCAGCTACTCAGGAGGCTGAGGCAAGAGAATCGCTTGAACCTGGGAGGTGAAGGTTGCAATGAGCTGAGATTGTGCCACTGCATTCCAGTCTGGGCAACAGAGTAAGACTCTGTCTCAAAAAATAAATAAATATATAACCCTAGGAGTAGGTACTGCTATTGCAATCATCCCATTTTATATATGGGGAAATAGTGAGGTGAAGTTACTTGCCCAGTGTCACTCTGATAGGAAATGGCAGAGATGGGCCTCACACTTGGCCTCCTCACTGTGCTGCCAGAGCTCCATAGGAGTAGAGGGAAGCAGAAAATACAGCAACTAGGATAGTCAGTGAAACCTCCGTGAAAGAGGATTTAAATGTCAAATAAGATTCAGATGAACAAATAAAATTCTTGGCTTAAAATCTTTCCAAGGCTCCCTGTGCTTTGAGAATTGGAACTTAGACTGACATACAAGTTTATTCACCACTTGCACTTGGCCTGTCTCTCCAGCCACATGAGATTTAGGTACTTAATAATTACTTTTTACTTCATAATACCTATGGACTAGGCATTTTGCTATGTCTTGATTATACAGAGGTGAACAAAGCAGACTTTAGTTTCCTAGTCATGATGAAAGTTACAGTTTAGTGGGGGAAAGAGACATAATGGGTCCATAAACATTTTCCATTTAGGCTAGGTAGTAAGTATCTCAGGCTTTGTGGATCACATATGGTCCCTGTTGCATCTTATTCTTTGCTTTTGTTTTTAACAACCTTTTAAAAATGTAAAAACCACCAGGCATGGTGGCTCACGCCTGTAAATCCCAGCACTTTGGGAGGCTGAGGCGGGCGGATCATGAGGTCAAGAGATTGAGACCATCCTGGCCAACATAGTGAAACCCCAACTCTAATAAAAATACAAAAATTAGCCAGGCATGGTGGCCCACACCTGTAATCCCAACTACTCAGGAGGCTGAGGTAGGAGAATCACTTGAACCCGGGAGGCGAAGGTTGCAGTGAGCCGAGATTATGCCACTGCACTCTAGCCTGGTGACAAAGCAAGACTCCGTCTCAAAAAAAAAAAAAAAAAGTAAAACCCGTCTTAACTCGCAAGCCATACAAAACCAAGCCAGATTCAGCCTGAAAGCTGTATTTTGCCAACCCCTAAAAAACTGAAGTAAACAAACAGACTAAACAGTATATATATCTTTTCAGATTGCAATCAACGACATAAAAGGAAAAAACAAAGGTTGTAAAACAAAACAATCTAACTCCCTGATACTCATCACTCCTTTCTACATGCTGTTTTACTGTCTGGGAATCCTGTCTCACTCCAGACCTTCTTCACCCAATTAGTTTTCATTTGGTCTTCAAGACTGAGCTAAAAAATACTACCTCTTCCAGAAATTCTTCCCTGTAGCATATTGTGCCCAACTCTAGTACAGCGTTTATCTGCCTGGATGATAATGGTTTGTTTACTTGGCTGTCTCCCCAGTTAAACACTAAAAACTTGGGGGAAGAGAACATGATTTATCTCTCCAGTGCTCAGCACAAGACCTATTTATTAATTAGATGCTCCACCCATATGTGAATGAATAAGTACATATGCAGGAAAAGAGCCAAGGGAAGTGAATCTGCTTGAGAAAAAGCACAAAGGCAGGCCATAGACAGATTGTAGAACGCTTCATGCTGCCGAAGGAGTTTGCAATTTACTCTGTAGGTAATAGATCCAGTGACTATTTATTTATTTCGAGACGGAGTCTCGCTCTGTCACCCCGGCTGGAGTGTGATGGCACAATCTCGGCTCACTGCAAACTCCGCCTCCTAGGTTCAAGTGATTCTCTTGCCTCAGCCTCCCAAGTAGCTGGGATTACAGGTGTGTGCCATCAAACCAGCTAATTTTGATATTTTTAGTAGAGATGGGGTTTCATCATGTTGGCCAGGCTGGTCTCGAACTTCGGACCTCAAATGATCCACCCCCCTCAGCCTCCCAAACTGCTGGGATTACAGACATAAGTCACCGCACCCAGGCCAATGACTATTTATGAAAAGGAGATGAGTATGATCAAAGTCATGTTTTAGGGAAAGTAGAATGGTTTCCTGGGACGTTTATAAGCTTTCCAGATGTGCAGAACTGGGTTCAAATCCAAGTGTTATTAACTGATTGACAGTGTGATTCTGGCCTTTGACTTACCTAATACTTAATAAATTATAATTTTAATACATGGATTGAGAATAGAATCATCTAGATGAGAATAGTGTAGTGGATAACACTTTGTCTTTGCTATTAAAAAATGAAGAGATATTTAGGCTGCTAATTCTTAAAATGTTGTTTTAAACAGTACATATTAAGATCATTGCTAGCGTTCACTGAGGAATAACTTATGCCAGGTATTGTGCTAATGCCTGACACATATTATTTCATTTAATCCTCTTCTCTAAAAGATAGAAGCCCAAATCCACCCATGCTCTTAACATATATGCTACGCTGAACTACAATAATATGCCATTGGTTTAAACCAGGATGTGGATGGGTCTGACAAAATTTTAACCTGAATTTTTGATACCTAGTTTTTTGTTTTGGGGGGTATTTTTGAGATGGAGTCTTGTTCTGTCGCCCAGGCTGGAGCACAGTGGCACGATCTCAGCTCACTTCAACCTCTGTCTCCCAGGTTCAAGTGATTCTCCTGCCTCAGCCTCCCACGTAACTGGGATTACAGGCACCCACCACCACACCCGGCTAATTTTCTTGTTAATACCTGGTTTCTAACTTTAGGATTCGCAGGAAATCCAGGTGAGAAAGGAAACAGAGGCGTTCCAGGGATACCAGGTTTAAAAGGCCTCAAAGGACTACCTGGACCAGCAGGACCACCAGGTACAGCTGATTCTCAAATAGAAAAAAATCACATTTTACACTTTCCTACATCTAAAGTAATAAACGTTGTTTCTAGACTTATTGGGTTTAAATATCAGTTCTGTTCTGATAGTGTTCCAGCAAAATTTGCTACTAAATTAACAAGAAGGTGTTGATAGTTGGTGTGTAGTTAACTTATATTAACCTACAAATAGTTCCATTTTGTCCTCAAAATTTCATTCTGAAATTGCTGGTATGTATTATAAATTATAATTCATCACCATGTCACATATCAGAGATGAAAATTAGAGAACGCCTTAGAAGTTTTCAGGTTTGCATCTTTCTTTTTTAAAGCAAGTAACTGAGTTTACAAAATAATTTTTAAATAATTAAAGCATCCCACCATTCCTATAACCACCTCAGTAACAAAATATATTACATGGCAATAACACTTCAGGATGCAGTTGGAAATATATTACCATATGGTTGCAGGAGCCCACTTTTTCCTGCTGGTGTTGGTCCTAGGATGATTTTAGTGTTTGAAACCCAGGCCTGCTGACAAGAATCTAACTTTCTTTAGTTTTACATGTTCCGGGTCCCTAGTTCCCTCCTTATTTGAAGGAAAAAGGACAGCTAGACAATGCCTAAACCAGCTGGTCCGGCTGTTTTGGATTCATTCATGCATGCAAGCAACAAGTATTTATTAAACACATACTATGACCAGAAACTGTGCAGGGCAATAACTATGTATTTGTTCTGAAGGCCCCAGAGGAGATTTGGGCAGCACTGGGAATGCTGGAGAACCAGGACTACGTGGTATACCAGGAAGCATGGGGAACATGGGCATGCCAGGTAATGTGTAAGGTCCTGTTACGAGCCCACAAGCTCATGATGAGTGAGGATTCCAGATTTTCTGTGTTGTGTACTGTTTTGGTTTTCCACTTGGTAGAAAACTTATATTAAAAAACTAGATTTGCGGGGCCAAGTGCAGTGGCTCATACCTGTAATCCCAGCACTGTGGGAGGCTGAGACAGGCGGATCACCTGAGGTCAGGAGTTTGAGAGCAGCCTGGCCAACACAGCGAAACCCTATCTCTACAAAAAAATATAAAAAAATTAGCTGGGTGTAGTGGTGCACACCTGTAGTCCCAGTTACACGGGAGGCTGAGGCAGGAGAATCGCTTGAACCCAAGAGGCGGAGGTTGCAGTGAGCTGAGGTCACGCCACTGCACTCCAGCATGGGCGACAGAGTGAGACTCCATCTCAATAAAAACCAACAACAACAACAAAACTAGATTTGCTATTAGACAAATATACACTGTGCAATTAGAATATGGGTGAGAACAAAATAAATATTGATGTTATATAATAATCATCCATTGTTAACTACCTGATGCATTTGTAATTCTGAAAAAGCCATTCTTGGGAGAAAACTTATGCAAAAGTGAAAAGTAGAAAACTTCAAGATCCTCATGTTTATCTATTTTACTCGATGTTTTCCCCCTAATTTCAGGTTCTAAAGGAAAAAGGGGAACTTTGGGATTCCCAGGTCGAGCAGGAAGACCAGGCCTCCCAGGTATTCACGGTCTCCAGGGAGATAAGGGAGAGCCGGGTTATTCAGAAGGTACAAGGCCAGGACCACCAGGACCAACGGTATATAGGCCACTGAAATATTTACATTTTGGTGGTGGAGTGAGTGCCTTGAAAAATACCAACAAGTACCCAGATTCAGTGTGGGCAGAGAAAATTGAAACTATTACTATAATTTCAGACAGTTATTTGGATTTTTAAAATCCTGTCTCCACAACTGAGGATGCTTGTCTGTCACAGAGCTGTCAACTTCTGAAAGCCTCTTTCAGTCACCAAGGAATTGCCACACTGTCCCTGCAATTTAGGTGTGCTGCCAGAAGAAGGCAGTGATTACAGGCCCATAAAATCAGATGGGACAGTGGATTTTTTTCTTGTGATACAAAGTGGCCTGTTTCTGCTGTACTCATCTCATGTAGACTTAGAAAAATAAATTTCCAAACCTTCTAATAAAAAACACTTGTCTTACTAAGACTAACAAAAGATACAAAATAAAATAACTTTACAGCATCATTAGAAAGCAAACAAAATCCTAAGACACATACATTTATCTTTCTTGTTTTAGAACTTTTTCTGTGTGATGGAATGGAAATACTCAATCTTGTTTCAATGTTTTCAGTGTTCATGCTCTGTCAAACTGAGGTTGGATGTTAAAGCCCTTTTTTTACTACGGTGTTATACAAAGCAGCAACCAAATGTTTCAATAGGGCTCAGTGGCTTCCTTAGGTTTATTCTCTTCCCAATTTTCTGAGTATAGCTCTCACATTAAAAGCTAGAGATAGACCAAAAGAGAATGATTAATAGAAGTTCCTATAAGCAGAGGTTACTAACATGGGATTCCATGGACCAGTGGGAAAATCTATGGGATCCCAAGAAGCCCAGCAACCTCTAGAAACTAAGTGCGAAATGTTTGAAAATGTTTTTGTAGGGGAGAGTCTATTTTTCAGATTTAGATTTTTAGATTTTCAACAGTATATGACTCCAACATATAAAAATTATTACTTAGGGAACCTCCTCCCTCTTTTTGGAGACAATAAAATATCACCTTTCCTAAATATTTCCACCAGCTATAGTCTCCAGTAGTAATTGCTAAAACAAGAAAAAAATTTAGACCTACACAGACCCAAGAAAGCAACTGTTTTTTCACTTGGAGCACAGACAAATGTCTTTGTTTTTTATATTTAGATTAAGTCCTCAGAAAACCCGAGATTGCTTCCACTGAGATATTTGCTCAACGAGAAATCCTGTTTGACTTCACACTCAGTTAATTGATAGTTTCATTTAGATTTAAAGTTTTCACCAGGTAACCACCAGAATAAATTTTTAGAACTGTGCATTGAACACAAAATGAGCTGGTTTTATCATGTCAGCAAAATGAGAGTAACAGAGTAGTATATTTTAATTGGCTACCATAGAAATTTTGTAAATCTTTACCAAACCTGTGTTCTGGTTGGTCTTAAAACTGAAGTGAAGATTTAATGAACATTAAATCATTGGAAGGTTTTTAAAACATATGATTGACATATTTGCATGCATAGTATTTGTAGGATACATCTTTATTTAGTCTATTTCTTTCTTACTCCCAGCTACTCATCACAATTTGTAATTATATATTTGTATGATTATTTAATATCTATCTACTTACTGGTCTCTGAAGCTCCATGAAGGCAGGGACTGTGTAAGCCATAATCTATATAGGTTACCATTATATCCTGGTAAAAGCCAGCTTCCTGGGTTTGCTACCAGTGTAGTCACAGAGGTCCTGTGCTAAGAAGGGCCTCCACACTTGGTCTGATGCTATGCTGTTGCTGTCTTGAAATTCGCTTTAAGGGAAGATGCATTTCATTTTGCACTGGGCCCCATAAGCCATGTGGCCATCTTATTCTCAGCACCTATCACAGTGCTGGCAGAGAGCAGATACTAAATATGAATTGACGAATGAATGAAAGAATTAGTAAATAAAGTTTACGCTGAATTCTAACCACATATCCTGCTTATATGAGAATTTTAAAGGTATTTGACTACATTTAAGGGGGATCCAGGACTGCCGGGTGAAATGGGAAAGAAAGGAGAAATGGGGCAACCTGGCCCACCTGGACATTCGGGGCCTGCTGGACCTGAGGGAGCCCCTGGAAGTCCTGGAAGTCCTGGCCTCCCAGGTAAGGTTTGGGTTTACAATTCTAAAAGCTGGAAGCATTACTCAGAGTATAGCCCTCCTGAAATCACTGTGGTAAACAGAAAGCTATTTATACTTTTATGCTGCAGTTGCTTTTATTCAACTTTGAACTTCAAATTCTAACACACTAAGAAACAGGGAATTCATTAAGAGAGCCCAATTTTACTAATCAGTCCATTTGGTGGACTGAAATATAAAAATATGTTCCTATAAACAACACTTTTGAAGAACTGTCTCAACAAATTCAGCCCAAGGATACAAAATGTTAGCCGCTGTACAATCGTAATGTTTGTATTAGTTTGTTCAGTCTTCCATAGTGAATACCACAGACTAGGTGGCTTAAACTACACTTGATGTTAGCCAGAAGGCTGAGAAGTGATGAGGTGGCTTAAACTACTGACGTTTATTTTCTCACAGTTCCAGCAGCTCCGAGTCTGTGATCAAGCTGTCGGCAGCATTGGTTTCTTCTAGGGCCCCTGTTCTTGGCTTGTGGATGGCTATCTTCTTCTTGTGTTTTCCAAGCGTCTTAATCTTCTTTTCTTATAAAGACATCACACGATATTGGATTAGGGTCCACCCTACTGACCTCATTTTAATTTAGTTACCTCTTTACCAGCCCTATCCCCAAATACAGAGTCACGTTCCAAAGTACTGAAGGTTAGGACTTCAACATATGAATGTGGGAACACCACAATTCAAACTACAACACTGTGCTGTGACTCTTTTTTGAACCGATTTCTGGATTGAATTTTGGCTTTCTTGCTTATTAGCTTACAATTCAGGTTTAGGGTTTTGTTTTATTAAAAACAACTGTGAAACTATTAGGTTGCAGATTCAGGTCTTACTTAAATACAATAAACTACCTGTTCAAATACAGAAAGTTTCAATAAATTTGCATTTAACTCACAATTAAAATAAAATTGCATATTGAGTGGTGCTTGTGGTTGGCGTACACACATCTTTGAAAGTGATTTGCCACATCTCTGCATGTGGTTCTCCGGGAAAAAAGCAGCCTGGACAAAACCATGGGGTGACCTTGCAACAAGAGAGCTTCCTTAAGGCCAGCGTGAGCATGGTTGACTATAAAAACAGACCGTTTCGGTCACTGTTGTAATCATTTATCTTTTGGTGATCTTTTTTCTTCCTTCCCCTCTCTTCATTTCTAGGAAAGCCAGGTCCTCATGGTGACTTGGGTTTTAAAGGAATCAGAGGCTTCCCGGGCCCTCCAGGAATCAAAGGCCCTCCAGGTTTCATTTTTGTACTTTCTCTCTTTCCTTTTCATGTGGGAGGCACACTTTCTCCTGAGGTGTGGATTTCTGTAAACCTACTATTCTATAGAAGGTAGCTCCTAGTTACTCAGTATCCAGACAAAAATGCAAAAAAAAATGAGGTTAGATATTTCTATCTATTTAATTCAAATATTTGGCAACCTATTCCAAACTGATAATCCAATCCTCATGATAATAGTAATCTGTATGTGGTTTTCCCTAGGAACATAGCTTCACATAGCTACAGTTCTGAAAAATAGCCTCTTTAACACAATTCCACACATCTCCCTGGTATTCCCATTAGGCCATTGGCAAGAAATAAATCCTCTTTTTGTATATCATAGTTTTAGGCTTTTTTTTTTTTTTCAGGTCTTCCAGGATTCCCAGGATCTCCTGGACCAATGGGTGTAAGAGGTGACCAAGGACGTGATGGAATTCCTGGTCCAGCTGGAGAAAAGGGAGAAACGGGTACAACTTGCTCATTATCTTTGATCCACTAGTTTTATTTTGTATAGAATCATTAGTAACAGTGTAATCCTTTGCTGCTCTAAAGATTTTTCTCCGATAGAACTGATTATCTTTAACATGTTTTTGGTGTGTACTAAACTTCTGTCATAGACATATAATATAATGAAATTGACCAAATATTAACATGCCAAGATTATCTCTTTCAGGTTTATTGCGGGCCCCTCCAGGCCCAAGAGGAAACCCGGGTGCTCAAGGTAAGCAGTTCTTCTTCCCTGTCCTAATGTACACATTTTCAAGGAGAGAAAGCAGTTGAACATGCCTTAAATATAAATAAGCTTAACCTAGCAAATTAAAGATGTTCCAATGGCAATATAGAAGGATATTTATCATCTTGGTCTTCAATTTTAAATGTTTACTTATTACCATCACAACAAATGGAATGAATTAGAAACTCTGATTCAATTTTGGAATTTCCTACTAAGAAAGTCTTGAAAAGTAAAAAGGATTCTTCTGTATATGTCTTGCTGTTGTTAGCACGGTTTAAAGGTACCACCTCCTAAAAGGTGAAGGTGGAACTGATGGGTTCTCAGTGAGCATCTGTCCCTGCTGTTCTGAGGCACAGGAGTAATCCAAATCCTTTCCCACCTATATCTTCTTAGGTCTGATTCCAACTCCCAGATCCAGCTTGCGGTCCATGCTATTGTTTATTAAAGGCTACCCAGAGAGTCTCTCAACATCTCAGACATGGCAGTTTACTGAACATGTCATTCAGAGTATTTCAAGTTTTTTGTTTTGCAGGCCGCAAGTCTGGATTTCTCACATCAGTGCTTTACAAGATAAACAGCTTCTTTTAACTCTTTTCCATTTTCTAGTCAAACCTTCCAGGAGAAACATCAGATTGTCTGCACATTTCATTGACCCGTCTCAGCCACGGGTCCTGTGAATGGGAGCATTTCATTAGCAAAGAGGCCTAGCACACTGAAGGGCCCTAGTTATTGATGCTCATGCGAACCAGCAAAGAATAGCTCGATGCCAATGAGAAACTCAGTCGGGCAGGAACCACTTTTGATAAAACAGTTAAAGTGTAAAAGTAGACAAGAGCTGTTCTCTCCCATTTGTTTCTTACTGGTTTGATTGTTCTTTTGGTTGAGCTCAGTCTTCCCACATCTCTCAGACCTCTCCTTTACCAATGAGCATGAAGGCTTTTCCTGTTCCACGGTGTAGCTTTAGAATTGTGGTCAAAAGGAGAGTTGCTCTTCATGTTCCCAGGCTAACTCACAGTTTAACCATTTGGAATGAGAACACTAGCTTTTAAGTGGAAATAAAATTTGGTATAAAACGGTCATACCTTAGGTTTAAAAGCCTTAAAACTAACCAATAGCCTAATTATGTAAGTGAATGATTATGCACCTCAATCCCTCTAGGATAACTAAATATGGAGAAGAGTTCATTGAGACTTGGAAGGTATGAATCCTTTTAATTAGTTTATTCTCCAAAATCCTAAAATGAAATCATATTGCAGAGCATGTAATCATTTTAATGAACATGAAATATATAATCCAAGCCATCTTGGTGCTTCAGGTCACTGCCATGCAAATACAGTATTACAAAGCTTGGAGTGAACTGAAGTCATCTAAGCACTTTCTTTTAAAAGCATAAATTACAGGTATTAAAAAGCTAAAGGGTGTGAATAGACATAGGGCTAGATAGTCAATATTCATCAATTGTATTTTCATTGTAAGTCTTTACTATATAATAACTCCCCAAGCCCTCCCCTGAGCTATTAGCCTCCCCTTCCTTCTCCCTCTCCTTCTGCACATCTATCTCCTGTTTTCATGCCATTTACTGCTTCTAGAATAACATAGAGATGGGAGAGGAGAGGGAGACATTATTTTCAATTCATACAATATTTTTCATTCATGAATGTCAAAGCACAATTTCTTGAAGGTTTTCTAAGATGAAAAATATTAGTATTGACTTGTGACCTTTTCGGGGGGTCTTTGGTAAATCCAAACCTCCTGCCACTACTATTCCTATTATGGGGGATGTGTGGGGAAGTTAGCAAAAGGACAGAATAAAGACTGCAATTTTGTTGCTTCTTTGTCTGGGTTTCGCTGGATAATACTTCAAATGCACACATCAGTGCTATGCCATTTAGCTTCTTATGCT